>NC_088376.1:126919038-127239230 GCF_037993035.2 Macaca fascicularis
CCTCTAACATTAAAAATTGTCTTGAAATAGTATTTAGGAACTACATAAGTATATACTCTAACTTAAAAACAAGAGATTATAACAAAACTCAACTTTAACCTTCTTATTAGATATTGTAGGCCGTCTAGAAATGTTTGCTTGCTTTGTACTTAATGAAAACTCACAGAGTTTAAATTCCTTTCCATTTCATTTTTTGGAAAGTAGCTCTATTAAACAAACAAACTAAAAACCCAAACCATAAATCTAGTATATTTATGTAAATCGCCTCTGCTGATTAACTATAACATTATTTAGGCAAAAGGGTCCAAGATGGTAAAAATTTAATACTTAAGAAATACTGGGATAAGAAAAAAAAAGAGAAAAACAAAAGAAATACTTAGATAATCAACATAATCCAGCAAAAACATTCTTTTCAACACAGACCTCCTTCTGTATTTTAAAGAATAATATAGTTCTAAGGAATTAAAATTTGGATTTTTTTTTTAAATCAAGGTTGATTCAGGCTGCAGATTATACCTCACAACATTAAAAACTGCATGAAAATAGTAGTCAGTAATAATGTATTTGCACATTAAATCCCTCAAAACCCTTACCTTGGCGATTTTTTCGTATTCGTTTTGCTTGAAGAATTTGCTTTTTGCACTCAGCAATTTTTTCATGTGCCCCAGCTATGCTACATTCTATATGAGAAGGTTTTTAAAAGATAGTGGTAACAAAATCAATAATCCATTTTTAATTTTAAAATGCATTTATAAATTAAATTCTATTGGTAACAAAATAGACACTAGTATTTTAAAAAAACAGCTGTAACCCAAAGTACTATATCATGTTAGAATATGCATTTTTATAGCTAACATTTACTGTATTCTTTCCATTAATACAGTAATTGTTATTATTCTTTTACCACCAATCAAAGAAAATTGTTAGCAGATATTGTTTCCTTTAGACCATAAAAAATAAAATTACAGATAGAAACATTAATATTCTTTACCTATTTCCTTGTAAATTTTTTCATAATTTTCCATTTCTCTGAGATTCATATCATATACTAGTAAAGTTTTGCCCATTGAAAATTCACATTGAGACAGCGTGCTCAGCATACGTTGGTACTGGCTATACCTAATGAAAAAGAGAGAAAACCAAAATAAGGATGCTTGTGGATTGACAAAAATGAACTGTTATAATGCAGGCAAATATTTGCTAATTAAATTATACCAAGTTCTGAGAGAATCATTTGCTTATTTAAAATAATTTAGAATATCTGTCCCTTAAGTTTTCTTTTTATCAAATGTAGTATTCTTGAATTTAACTACTTTAGTTACAAATGCAAAGATGGGACTGCTGTTCTTATCAATACACGTTTTATTCAAACAATTATTTGAATTTTGTTTAAAAGACTAAAAAATACTTTAAGATGTTTTTTTAACTTCACAGTTCTGTTCCCACAATTTTTTCACTCTATAAAATCATTTATATGGAAAGCAAATTCAAATGAGGAAAAGTTTACTATGTTAAAAAATAAATAAATATAGTTGAGCATGGTAGCTCATGTCTGTAATTCTGACATTTTGGGAAGCCAAGGTGGGCAGATCACTTAAGGCTAGGAGTTTGACACCAGCCTGGCCAACATGGTGAAACCCCATCTCTACTAAAAATACAAAAATTAGTCAGGCATGGTGGTGCTTGCCTATAATCCCAGCTACTCAGGAGGCTGAGGCACCAGTACTGCTTGAACCTGGGAGGTGGAGGTTGCAGTGAGCCAAGATTGTGCCATTATTGCACTACAGCCTGAGCAATAGAATGAGACTCTGTCTCAAAGAAAAAAAAAAAAATTAGATATACGTGTGTGTGTGTGTGTGTGTGTGTATGTGTATGTGTGTGTGTGTATCAGGTTGGTGCAAAACTAATCGCGGTTAATTGTGTCAACTTAATATATACATACATAGCGGTAGCCTTTTATTAGCAAAGGAGAAAATTCCATTTAGATATTTTATCCTATTAAACACTTATATCATAAAAGTAACCAAACTAATGAGTCTGAATTTAATCTTCATTTCTCCTTCAATCCTCCTTCTCCATGTTTTAATAAACATATGGGAGGCCTTTGAAGAGAAGAAAAGGCCAAGAAAATCTACTCTCGATTAAGAGTTGACTCCACTGGACATTTAAGGTGAGTGAAAATTTGATCTATTCACAGGACCTCAATATATGGCCTAAAATCACATTAGGACATTGGTATGGAAACAACAGTGAAATGAAATACCCCTCTTCCTGGGACCCAGAGTTGCACCATTTAATGAAACTCTTCACTAGCAGATTAATTCTCCGATCATCTCCAGCACCATCTCCATCAATGAGGAGACGCTTCCGTATAACTTCATCTGCAGGAAAGAAGGCCAATGTTACCATCTGGCTCTTGGTAACTTTCAAGCACAAATAACCAGTATGACTGTTCATTTGTTTATTCAAAAGAAAATTATTGAAATGTAAATGTATTTAATGCCACTGAACTGTACACTTAAAAATGGCCAACTAAAATGGTAATTTTGTTATGCATATTTTATGTTACTGCATATAATAAAAAATATTTATATAGTAAAGGAAAAAGAAAGTTATTGCATGACTATCGTGTGTCAGGTATTGTTCTAGGGGCTGGAGTAATAGCAGTGAAAAGATGTCCTTACAGAGTTGGCAGTCTACTGGATTGTTGAGTGGAAATAATCTTCAGGTACAATGAAGGAAACAAAATAACCTGCCCAGACAGACAGAAGTTCAAATGCTCGTGTTTTTGGTTGGTGAGAGGCATTGATAAAAGGAATAGATAGGAAATATTTAAAAGATGTAGTAGCAAACTAGGAAAAAAGAATGAGATGGGTCAGGGAAAAAGTAATGGATTTGTTAGATAAACATATAATTTAAGGCTGGGTGTGGTGGCTAATGCCTGTAATCTCAACAGTTTGGGAGGCTGAGGCTGGAGTATCGCTTGAGACCGGGAGTTTGAGACCAGCCTGAGCAACACAGTGAGACTCTGATCCTGTGAAAAATAAAAATTAGCTCGGTGTGGTGGCATGTGCCTATTAGTCCCAGTAACTTGGGAGGCTGAGGTAGGAGGATCACTTGAGCCTGGGAGATCAAGGTTGCAGCAAGCCATGATCTCACCACTGGACTCCAGTGCCTATTGGCAACAAAGCGAGAAGCTGTCTCTGAAAAAAATAAAAAATAAAAATAAAATTAAATTTAAAAAGTATATATATAGTTATCTGTAAGGTTTCTTTCCCCATGAGGATTTTTTTTTTAACAATACTGTCTGACTTTCGCCCCAAGGAAAAGAAAGAGAGAGAGAAGAAGAACAAAAAAAACAAAAACAAAAACAAGTAGATGACAATGATGGCCAACAAGCGGGGTCCACATCTGTCTGCCTGGCAGTCCTGAGCTAGTGTTCTTTCCTGGACAAAATGATGCTGGATCATAACAAGAGCAAGGCAAATTAAAACCATAGTAAAACATCATTTTTCATCTATCAGATTGGCAACAGATCTGATAAAACGGTTGGGCAAGGGTGTTAGAAAACTGCACTTTTATACACGAATAAAATGCAAACTGGTAATTCTTTGTAGGGCCACTGAACGGTAACAAATAAAATTAAAAACGCACATACCTTTCTGACCCCATAATTCCAATTCTAGAAATTTGTCCTATAGAAGTGCACTCATGCACAAAGACAGACATAAAGGAATGTTCTTAGTGGTGCTGTTTATAGTAGAAAGATTGCAAACCTATTCATCAGTAAGAAACTGATTAAATGATTAAACATTCACATAATGTCATAGTATGAGCTAAAAGAATAGTGCAGATATACTGATACCAAAAAACTCTCCTTAGATATGTTAAACAAAATGAAAACAAAACAGGTATTGAAAAGCATATACAATATGTTGCCATATGTGCAGAAAAAGGAGGCTTTGCGTGTGTGCGCATGTGCATCACACATGCATGTGTATATTCAGAGACTATCCTTGGAGGGATCCACAAGAAACTTGTAACAGTGGTTATTTCTGGTAAGAGGGACTACAGATAGAGGTGGGAAAAGATATAATTTTCCTGTATGTCTTTGTAGAATTTGGGGGGTTTTCTGTTTTGTTTTTTATAGTATGCATTCATTATTTTTTAAAATAAATTTAAAGTGTGAATAATTCCTGGAGAGCCTCCATGCTGAATCAACAGCAAAATCTTTAAACAATAGTTCCTGTGTGTAGGCAGAAGTATTTTTGAGCGCAGGTGCAGCGGAGATAAACTTTGGAAGGCAGATGGCTCCAGTTTTAAAATATATTCTGTGATAACATCAGATAAACATTTTTAGAATTGGGTTTGGTTCTCAGAGTCATGGCTTTGACAGACTGCTCAAGCTACATATTCATCAAGTGTTTTAATTTTACATTTTAAAAATACAAACTAATGCTTTCAGTTTTTTAACCACCAACATTATCTGAAAAGACTGAGACAAATAAAACATAGTCCTTGAAGAGATTAAAATGCAGAAAATAAATATTAATAGAATTTTCTTACTACAAATGTTTTAACCTTATTAAAAAGAAGCATCTAGTGGGTGAATCTGGTGGCACTGATGGTATTCAACAGTTCCTTTGTTAGTCTTATCTGTGTTCTCAAGTCTCCAAGAAATACCATTTTTTCCCCACATGCCTGGATCTCCAACTCTAGTGAGGACTGGGGATTTCAAATGTAAATACATTCAAGTAATAGGAAAACAATATCTGAGGCAAACTGGAGAGTGAGTGCCCTGATTGAGAGGAAAAAAATATTAACATATGTAACAGAGATTAAAGTTTGATGCTGTGGTTTGAATGTCCCCTCCAAAACTCATGTTGAAACTTAACAGCCACTGAAACGACCTGAATAGACACTTCTCAAAAGAAGACATACAGATGGCCAACAGGTATATGAAAAAATTCTCAACATCACTAATCAGGGAAATGCAAATCAAAACCACAGTGAGATACTGGCTCACCCCACTGAGAGAGGTTATTACCAAAAAGACGAACAATAACAAGTGTTGGTGAGGATGTGAAGAAAGCAGAACCCTTATACACTATTGGTGGGAATGTAAATTAATACAGATATTATGGAAAACAAAATGGAGAGTCCTCAAAAAACTGAAAATATGAGCTGGAGAATTCACAACCTAAGTGTCCACTGATCAATGAGTGAATAAAGAAAATGTGGTATCTATACACCAAGCAATACAACTCAGCCATAAAAAGGAATGAAATAGCATCTTTTGCAGCAACCTGGATGGAGCTGGAGGCCATTATTCTAAGCAAGTAACATAGGAATGGATAATCAAATACTGTATGTTCTCATTTATAAGTGGGAGCTAAGCTATGAGGACACAAAGACATACAGAGTGACATAATGGACTCTGGAGATTCACAAGGTGAAGGTTGGGAGAGGGGAGAGGGGTGAGGGGAAAAAAACTACATTGGGTACATTGAGTATAAGCACACTACTTGTGTAGTATACTACACAGGTGAGAGGTGCACTAAAATATCAGAATTCACCACTGATCTGGCTCTGTCACCCAGGCTGGAATGTAGTGGCATGATCTCAGCTCACTGCAACCTCCACCTACTGGGTTCAAGCCATCCTCCCACCTGAGCCTCCCAAGCAGCTGTGACTACAGGTGCAGGCCATCATGCCCAGCTAATTTTTGTATTTTTTGTAGAGACAGAGTTTCACCATGCTACCGAGGCTGGTCTCAAACTCCTGAACTCAAGTGATACACATGCTTCGGCTTCCCAAGTGCTGGAATTACAGGCATGAGCCTCTGTGCCTGCCCCAACCCACCCAAAAAATGTATGTATATATGTTTGTTTGTTTGGAGACGGAGTCTCACTCCTTCACCAAGGCTAGAGTACAGTGGCGTGATCTCGGCTTACTGCAACCTCTATCTCCTGGGTTCAAGCGATTCTCCTGCCTCAGCCTTCCGAGTAGCTGGGACTACAGGCATGTGCCACCATGCCCAGCTAATTTTGTATTTTCAGTAGAGATGAAGTTTAACCATCTTGGCCAGGCTGGTCTCAAACTCCTGACCTCAAATGATCCGCCTACCTTGGCCTCTCAAAGTGCTGGGATTACAGGCATGAGCCATTGTGCCAGGCCTCAATAATTACTTTAAAATTAAAAATAGAACTACCATATGATCCAGCAATCCCACTACTGTTGATGTGTCCAAAGGAAATGAAATCAGTATGTCAAAGAGGTATCTGCACTCCAACGTTTATAGCAGCCTTATTCACAATAGCCAAGGTATAGAATCATCTTGGATGTTCACCAACAGACGAATGAATAAAAAAAAAAAACGTGGGCTGGGCGTGGTGGCTCACGCCTGTAA
Source organism: Macaca fascicularis (assembly GCF_037993035.2). Taxonomy (NCBI): domain Eukaryota; kingdom Metazoa; phylum Chordata; class Mammalia; order Primates; family Cercopithecidae; genus Macaca; species Macaca fascicularis. Next base: position 126,925,448 of record NC_088376.1, read on the forward strand.
TCCCAGCACTTTTGGAGGCCAAGGTGGGTGGATCATGAGGTCAGGAGTTCGAGACCATCCTGGCTAACACAGTGAAACTCCCTCACTACTAAAAATACTGGCTGGGCGTGGTGATCGGCGCCTGTAGTCCCAGCTACTCAGGAGGCTGAGGCAGGAGAATGGCGTGAACCTGGGAGGCGGAGCTTGCAGTGAGCCGAGATTGCACCACTGCACTCCAGCCTGGGTGACAGAGTGAGACTCTGTCTCAAAAAAAAACAAAAAATTGTGGATGTGGTGTGTGTGTGTGTGTATATATAGTGTGTATGTGTATACACATATACACATACACTTAAACACACACATATATATATACACATACAAAATGAAATACTATTCAGCCATTAAAAGGAGGACACCCTGTCATTTCAACAACATGGATGAACTTGGAGAACATTATGCTAGGTGAAATAAGGCAGGCACAGAGATATAAATAATGCATGATCACACTTATATATGGAAGCTTAAAAAGTTGGTCTCACAGAAGTAGAGAGTATAATGGTGGTTACCAAAGGCTGGGGTGGCTAGGGAGAAGGAGGTTGGGGAAATGGTGGTCAAAAGATACATACTTACAGTTAGGCAGGAGGAATAAATTTCAAGAGATCTAATTGTACAGCAAGGTGACTACAGTTAATGATGATATAGTGTATTCTTGAAAAATATAAAGAGTGAATGTTATATGCTCTCATCACAAAAATGAGAACTCTGTGAGGTAATGCATTTGTTAATTAGCTAGTTAACTATTCCACAATGTATATATACTTCAACAAATCACGCTGTACACAACAAAAACACACAATGTTATCTGTCAGTTTAAAATAAACACATAAGAAAGAAGGAAGTTTAATTGCCATCATGCCGGTTTTAAGAGGGGGAACCCTGAAGAGGTGACTGAAGAGGTGATTAGGTCATTAGGGCTCTGCCCTGATGAACAGGCTTATGCAGCTATTGTAGAAATAGGTTAGTAATCTTGGAGTGAGCTCCTGATAAAAGGGTGAGTTCAGCTCCATTTCTTTTCTCCATCTCACGCTCTCCTTTGCCATGTGATACTTTTTGCCATGTTATGACACAGCAAGAAAACTCTCACCAGATTTGGCCCTTTGATCTTGAATTTCCCACCCTCTAGAACCATGAGTCAAATAAATTTCTATTGTTTATAAATTACCCATTCCCTGGTATTCTGTCACAGCCTCGGAAAACAGAATAAGACGGAAAATCGTACTGGCAGTGTGGCTGTTGCTATAACAAATATCTGAAAATGTGGAAGTGGCAAGTGTTGCCCAAGTCTAGAATCATAAATAAAGACTTAAAAATAAAGTCTTTAAATTTGTTGTAATTTTGTCTTTTGACAGATGACCACAAAAGGACGTGGAGACAGCTGATGACCTGAGACTCCTTGAGGAACATAGGAAAAGGTGATGCTAACCTTCTTTTTTGGGGGTGGGGTGTACTATCTCCTTCACACAGCCCTGAGGGTTAAGTCCCTCTCAGATCTGAGCTCTGCTCTCTTAAGCATTTAAGCTCACTGATATCTTTGGCTTTGGGGGTATCAAGGTTAGTTTGTGCTGTGAGAGAACATTTGACTTTGGAGTACCTAGGGTTAGTTTGTACTGTGGCAGGGCACATGACTTCTGGGTTCATAGTGGCTGACAAGTCACTGGCAAGGGCTACATTGTTTTGGCTCCCACTCTGGTGATATGCATGATGCCATAAAAGGCTTGGGTCAAGCCCTGAAGAATGTGGCTGGACAGAAATATGGGTTGCATCCCATTGGTGACCAGCATATGGCCGGAGGGAAAGGTGGGTTACACTCTTTGTGGCTAACACAGAGGGCTGCAGTAGTAAAGGTAACCAACAGCAGTCACAGCAAGTGGTTATTACCATGGGGTGAAGGGGGGCATGAACTCTGGCTTTTGGAATTCATGGGTATGTGTGTTTTTTCTTACATGTTTAGATGAGGGAGGCCTCAGGCATCTGACTGAGTCAGACAAAAACGAAACTGAAACGTCATTGGCTCAGTGGGTCAAGGCAATCTCAAAGCCAAAGCCATTTTGGCTTTGGAAGACCCAATATCCAACATCAAATGGTTTCTTTAATTTCTAAAGATCTGAGTACCCTGCCTTCTGGCCAATCTGTCTTTTTTGTGTATGAGGTTTCTGGTTCTGGAAGCTACAAATATTTACAAATGGCAAAATCTTACAAAAGATAATTCAGAATTATGATGCCATTACATGTAATGTTCCAGATGAAAAAGACTATTCATCTAAGAAGTGCACTCAAACCCCAAGCCTCCCAAATTACTCAGAGAGAACAGAATTCTTATTGGTATTCAGAAGCCTCAAAGAGACAACAGTGCTCTAAAATCACCTTTTAAAAAGATTCACTGTAAAGAGCTAATAAAAGCTGGAAATGGAAGATATTCCCTTACCAAGGATGGTAAAACTGATGTAACTCCTACTGCCTCCCTCTCTCTTACATTGCCTGAATATTTACAATCTACTCCTAAGTATTCAGTCTGCTTTGTCTGAATTGCCATTCTTCCCTGAAAAAAGCAGTTAAACAGTTTCCTTATAAGAGAATCATTTGAAAAATCAGGAGATAATCCCCAAGTGACTTGTACTCCCTGGACAAAAATGGACTTCAGGGCCACAGTTCAAGATTTTCCTAAACCTACAGAAGAATTTCACAAGTTTTCTGAAGAATTCAGGGTCTTACTAGTAACTCATTATTTTTAAATTTTTATTTTTTTAGACGGAGTTTCGCTCTTGTTGCCCAGGCTGGAGTGCAATGGCGCGATCTCTGCTCACTGCAACCTCCACCTCCTGGGTTCAAGCTATTTTCCTGCCTCAGTCTCCCGAGTAGCTGGGATTACAGGCACCCGCCACCACGCCCGGCTAATTTTTTTGTAGTTTTAGTAGAGACGCGGTTTCACCATGTTGGCCAGGCTGGTCTCAAACTCCTGACCTCAGGTGATCCACCCACCTTGGCCTCCCAAAGTGCTGAGATTATAGGCACGAGCCACCATGCCTGGCCTTACTGGTAATTTATAACCCCAGTATACTTGATTTGTACCAACTAGTACATGTATTGGTGTAATCTAGGGAGCCCCACATGGATGAAAGAGGCAGAATGGCAGTCTCCTGAGAATTCTATCAAGTACCCAGCAAGCTCTGTCCAATCTACTTATGGGTCAGGCAAAACCCAAAAGACTGCAGATTACCTTTTGAAAAGCCATTCCCCAAGTATTTCAGCTCCATGGCAACCGACAACCTAGAATGACATTTGGGCCTGTCCTAGGGTGCTTCCCCAAATAAGCAATCCCTAAAACAGCAGTTTCCAAAAATTCACTGCCATTTGTGCAAACAACCAGGACATTGGAAAAAGGACTGCTGAAAAAATTTTCCAGGAAAGCCCCTAAAATCAGGCTTCCCACCCACCCTGTGACAAAAAAAGTTCCTATAAATCTGGTATGTATTGGTATAAATGCTATCAGTCATAATTTTGGTTGAAAAATAACCAAATTTCCTTGTCAATTTCATCATTATTATAATGAACTCTCATCAGGTTTTAACCATGGCCATTTTAAGTCATGTTGTCAACAGTGAATTGTTTTGGTTCTAATGCCTTTTATGAAAGCTTTTGCAAGCAATTATAATCCTAAAGTGCTGTGTCTCCAAAAAGCTATATCAGAAGAATGAAAAGAAGGCCGGGTGCAGTGGCTTACGCCTGTAATCCCAGCACTTTGGGAGGCAGAGGCGAGCAGATCACTTGAGGTCAGGAGTTGAGACCAGCCTGGCCAACAAGGCGAAACCCTGTTTCTACCAAAAATATAAAAATTAGCTGGGTGTAGGGTTGCGTGCCTGTAATCCCAGCTACTCAGGAGGCTGAGGCAGGAGAACTGCTTGAACCCAGGACGCAGAGGTTGCAGTGAGCCAAGATCGTGCAATTTCACTCTAGCCTGGGCAACAGAGTGAGACTCTGTCTCAAAAAAAAAAAAAAAAGAAACTCTGACATGACTTTTAGTTTGTACCATTGGACAAAATTTCCAAAATTTTAATGAAGAAACTGTAAACTAAAAATAAAATTCTAAGCCCCTCACTCAATTGAATGGACCCCCATTCAATAGGCCAAAGGCTTTCCAAAGTAAACCTGAAAAACTAGTTTAGGCCATGATGGGAATGGGGGTAGGGTCAGAATGCCTCATTATACCCTCCTTCTAGAATTCAGGCACAACTGACCAGCATGAGCATTAAAATAGAGATCTTAAGACTGACCAAACAGACTCTTTGTACCAATAAGATACATCACATGACAGCAGACATTGAAAGAAATTGAAGTATTTTACTCCGAAACATATTTCTTTGATGTATTTAAAAATGGCCCTGCAAAGTTGTCTCTTGTCAGGGAAATCTACATTCTGTGGAGAATCCCCTTCCCCTTCCAGGTCTTTTCCTGATCCAGAGATTGACTAAGAGTCTGGCACCTTTTTAAGTCTGATAAGAAATATTTACCATCTATTCTCTGTGAAGCCTGCTAGCTGAAGGTTTCACGTCTATAAGAACCTTGGCCTCCACAACCCCTTATGTTAACACAGAAATTCCTTTCTATTGATTCCAGGTCTTTAGCTCATAACTTAACCAATTACCAATCAGAAAATCAACTCCACCTAGGAGCTGGAAGTCCTCCCCACCCCCCACCTTCCAGTTGTCCTGTCTTTCTGTACTGAACCAATATACATCTTACGTGTATTCATGGATGTCTGCCTGTAACTTCTGTCCCCCTAAAATATATAAAATCAGCTGTAACTCAACCACCTTCGGCACATCTCAGGACCTCCTGATGCTGTGTCCTGGGCATGTCTTTAACCTTGGCAAAATAAACTCCTAAATCTATTAAGACTTGTCTCAGACACTTTTTGGTCTACGAATCTGATGGGTTTATAAAACTGCTAACCAAGATCAAACAGAGAATGAATTAATTACATGAGACTGATTGAACTGATAAATAAAAACTATGGGTTTTCATGGTTTCTTTATTTGAAACATTGCTGGTTCTTTTAATATTTTGTTTTACAGATTTAAGGAAACTTCTTTTTTTTGAAAGCTATGTATAGTTTACAGCAATTTGGTAAAGCATACTTTTATGAATAAAAATAGAAACATTTGCTTTTCCTTTCTACCTGATGATACCTCCAGAATTTGGAAACTATTTGTTAGTACTGTTATTTTTATGGCAAGTTGGTTGTCTGCGTAAGTTCAATAAAGAATCTGTTCTCTTTAACAGGATAAAATTGGAAACACTGGTTATATTATCAAGGCTCTGACAGGAATACCGTATTTGAAAATGTGCTTAGAATGCCTAGCTTCAGCTGGGCATGGTGGCTCACGCCTGTAATCCCAGCACTTTGGGAGGCCGAGGTGGGTGAATCATCTGAGGTCAGGAGTTCGAGACCATTCTAGCCAACATGGTGAAACCCTGTCTCTATTAAAAATACAAAAATTGGCCGGGTGTGGTGGCATGAGCCTGTAATCCCAACTACTCGGGAGGCTGAGGCAGCACAATTGCTTGAACTCAGGAGGCAGAGGTTGCAGTGGGCCAAGACTGTGTCACTGCCCTCTAGCCTGGGTGACAGAGTGAGACTCCATCTCAAAAAAAAAAAAAAAAAGAATGCCTAGCTTCAAAGGTTCTCAGCATTATAGTGAATGAGTAAAGGTTGTCACTTCCTGGCAGGCCCATGAACCTCAAGGTACTAGATATAGCAGGCAAAGTCTGATATGTGCCTTCATTTGGCTTCCTAACATTGAGAGGTTTCTAAAAGTCTAATCTGAGATTCCTTGTCAAAGTTCGCAGCAAAGCAAATCTAAAAGATGGCTATGTAGTTATTCTTGCTGCACTTTTATAAATAATCAGACAAATTGGTCTGCAATTATCTTTTGTAGAAATGAGGGTGAATGTAGAGAAAAAAATTATGTTAAAAAAAGTTATAGTGGCCTTGTTATTAGATTGTAGCCTGGCTCATTGTTTTTGCTTTCTTTTTTCTTTTTCTCCTTTTTTTTTTTACTAGTAGACTAGACTGGATTCTGAATTCTTATATCTGGCTAAGACTCTCAAATAACAAAAACGGCTGTTTCTCAAGCCCTATAAGCTAAAGCTGGACAACTCGATGTAAATTTCAGGGGAGATGTCTCATACCTGATACATACACCACATAAAGAATTCACCAGAATGCCTGATGTCACATCAGAGACAATCAAACTCCAAATCAGGATGAGAAGTTGTCGACTTCATGTTGTGGACAACTTTTCCCAAGACCATTGGAATAAGACTCCCCATCATAAAGACTCTTACTCCTCTTAATTATTCCTTATTTATGCCTACTTCTTTACCTTGACAGGATAATGCTATACATTTTCACAATCAGTACTTCCTAGAGGTAACTTGGGACTGCTGGCTTTTATTTATTTATTTATTTAGAGATGGAGTCTCACTGCCATTGCCCAAGCTAGAGTACAGTGGTGTGATCTTGGCTCACTGCAACCTGTGCCTCCCAGGGACTGCGGCTTTTATTTATTTATTTATTTAGAGATGGAGTCTCACTCCCATTGCCCAAGCTAGAGTGCAGTGGTGTGATCTTGGCTCACTGCAACCTCTGCCTCCCAGGTTCAAGCAATTCCCCTACCTCAGCCTCCCAAGTAGCTGGGATTATAGGCACGTACCACCACATCCAGCTAATTTTGTTTTTATTTTTAAGAGAGACAGGGTTTCACCATGTTGGCCAAGCTGGTCTCAAACTCCTGACCTCAAATGATCCACCCACCTTGGCCTCCCAAAATGCTGGGATTATAGGCATGAGCCACAACACCTGGCCTCTGCTTTAATTTAAGATAGTCATGGGATACTAGATTACCAACTAAACAAGGAGCAATCTGTGCAATTTATTTTTATTTTATTTTATTTTATTTTTGAGGTGAGTCTCGCTGTCACCTAGCCTGGAGTAGAGTGGCACAATCTTGGCTCACGGCAACCTCCATCTCCTGGGTTCAAGCAATTCCCCTGCCTCAGCCTCGCTAGTAGCTGCGATTACAGGCGCCTACCTCCACGCTCAGCTAAATTTTGTATTTTAGTAGAAATGGGGTTTCACCATGTTAGTTAGGGTGGTCTCAAACTCCTGACCTCAGCAATTCACCTCCCTTAGAGTCCCAAAGTGTTGGGATTACAGGCGTGAGCCCACTGCACCTGACCTCTGCTTTAATTTAAGATAGTCATGGGAGGCTATCTTACCAACTAATTAAACAGGGATCAATCTGTGCAACTGATATTTTCTTTTTTTTTTTTTTTTTTTTTTGAGACGGAGTCTCCCTCTGTGTCCCAGGCTGGAGTGCAGTGGCGCGATCTCGGCTCACTGCAAGCTCCGCCTCCCAGGTTCACGCCATTCTCCTGCCTCAGCCTCCCGAGTAGCTGGGACTACAGGCACCCGCCACCGCGCCCGGCTAATTTTTTGTATTTTTAGTAGAGACGGGGTTTCACCGTGATCTCGATCTCCTGACCTTGTGATCCGCCCACCTCGGCCTCCCAAAGTGCTGGGATTACAGGCGTGGGACACCGCGCCTGGCAGCAACTGATATTTCTTGTTGCACATAAATACATTGGGTATTGTAGAGCAGATTACTTTGTTAAAACATGTAGACTCCTCATCTAGCTATTTGATTTTAGTTGGTTTGGCTCATGGGGATCCTGGCTAAAGAGAAAGCTCCAAACTCTTCATATTTTCCACCTGCTAATCACAACAGTAGTCTCCCTGGTGTACTGTATCTTCTCAAAAAGTTTTAAATGTTTCCAGAGAGCCATCTGTCAAACATCAGATGGTATGTCTCTAGCTGGAACAACAAAAACTCAAACAAACTTATAATAATGGGGAGGACACAATAAGCTATAAACACATGCTTAGACTAGAAACTCAAAATGATGGCAACTGAGTAGTACTGATGACCTAAGTTTTGATTACACTCTCACCTACATAACAACCTAACCAAAAGGCAAACTGTCAAATAAAAATTACAGGAGGCCACTGTTTTGGACTAAGTTCTTGTACTATGTCCCAATGGACCAGACTAAAACTCAAAATGGAGTTATCCATGCTAAAGTTTCATGCCTCCAAACCTAGACTAAGTTGTTACCCAACCTTCTAAGAGATCAGAAGAGCAGGATAACAGCTAATTTCCCAAAGAGGCCAGTTTAAATCTTCAGTGGGCATAATAATGAAGTTCCTTCTACTTCAGTCCTTGCTTCTCTACAAAAAAGGTAGGCTGAAATAACCTCATGTTAACTAATCAGTTTTTTCTATTGTTGGCCTCTCTGTCCCCACCTTACAAGAAGAGTAGCTTTGAAATGACTAATATGCTATCTGTTCTGTGCTTCTACTTTCTTTAGCCCTTCTTTGTATATAAAGCCAGCCTCTGCTGCTCAGCTCATTGGAACACTTATTCCATTTTATGGAACGATGTGTGGACCAAGTCTAGACTCGAGAATAAAGCCAATTGAGATCTTTAAACTGAAAAATAAACTTCAAGGCTGTCCCTCCCACCACACACCCAGGCCCAGAACTCTAGGAGGGAAGAATGGTTTTGGAGGACTGACCTAGGGTGCCCTCCATAGGTTTGCTGCTCAGAGCTACCTTGGGTCTCTGTTCCCTGCATTCCAGTACAGTGCTCCTCAGCCACCCCAGCCGTGGTTCAAGAAGGCCCAAGTGCAACTTGACCCACTATTTGGGAAGATACAGCCATAAAACTTGGCAGCACCTACATGATGCTAACTCTGCAGGCATGCAGAGTGCAAGTTGTTCTCTGACCTTCCAAGAGATCCACCTAGATTTCAAAGGATGTTGTGGACAGCCTAGAAGCCCAGACAGAGACCTGTCAAACGGGCACAAGGAGTCCCTACTAGTGCAGTGCTGAGCAGTATAGATACCCTGGAAGGATATACAAAAAACTAATATAAGGGGCTACACCAAGACAGAAGGCAGTATAAGTGGGGTGGATGGGGAACAGACTGGAAGATTGGAGATTATCTTTTTATATTATTTGAATTTTGAGCCATAGGAGTACTCAAGACCTGTTAGCTGTTGTTAAAAAAGAAAGCTGAAATCCTTTCCTTCTTCTCACCCCAGGCTGGGAGAAAGCTGTGCTCTAGCAGAGGCTTGGTGGGGAATGAAAGGCTGAATCTGGGGCGTGAGTGTGTTAGAACACTAGGGAGCCTGGATGAGTGAAGACAAATAGCAGGACCCAAAGATATATAGGCAGTTGGGGGTCAGATTTTGGGAGTCCGCACCAGTAAATACTATACTTGTACACCTTGCTGGTAGGAAAATGGGAGTTGCTAAAGATTCATGGGCCAGAATTTTTAGGAAGATGTACAAAATGGATTGTAACTGGGAAAAGCCCAGAGGCAGGGAGGCTAGTTAGGAGGCTACCAAAGCATATACAGTTAGGAGCTAACATGGCCTGAACTAAAAAGGAGAGATTAGAATCACAGGTCCTGGCTGGGCACAGTAGCTTATGTCTGTAATCCCAGCACTTTGAGAGGCCAAGGTGGGCAGATCACTTGAGGTCAGGAGTTCGATACCAGCGTGGACAACATGTTGAAGCCCTGTCTCTCCTAAAAATACAAACATTAGCTGGGCGTGGTGGCGTGCGCCTGTAATCCCAGCTACTTAGGAGGCTGAGACAGGAGAATTGCTTGAACTCTGGAGGCAGAGTTTGCAGTGAGCCTACATCTCACCACTGCACTCTAGACCGGGTGGCAGAATGAGACTCCATCTCAAAACAGAAAAAAAAAAAAAAAAAGAATCACAAGTCCTAGAAGGCAGGTTAGGACTGAGCAGCCAACTTGGTTAGGAAAGAACAGGGGCCAATGCCAACACTGGGGTGGCACAAGTAGGAGTGTGGCACCCCTAGTTCTGGCAGCACAGGGAATCCCCTGTCCAGGCATTCACAGGCCCTCCTCCCACTCAGCCCTATCCCTCTTTAGTCTAAGCACATCTCACAGTCAACTGCCTGGGCCAGAAAAAAAAAAAAAAAAAAACTGGAGCCAATGTTTTGGTTAGTCCACCCAGTGCTTACTGTGTGTGCATGTGTGTATATTCACATAAGACCAACATTCGACTTCATCTGTAAAATGGGAATAAAACTATCTACTTTGTAGAAATATTGGGAAACTTAAGGGAAATAAAAGTATACAAAGGAGCACAATGTCTATCTATAGTAGGCAAACAAAAAATATGTTATCCTTATCTTTATATTAAATTTAATCCACAACTTGTATCATCCTATAAAAGAGTAAATGTTGAAGATTTATCTATAGCTATATCTAGGTAGATACATATTAGGCATTTATGCATATGACGTTTTGCCCAGTTAGGATTCCTTACAAATTTGCTTCTGTCTCAACCTTACTGGGAAGGTCATGGTGTTTCTAGCTTAAATTGTGCATAGACAGTTGCTGCCTAGAAAACTCTGTGGACAAGAATTACTGAAATAACATGTACAAAGTGCAGAGCACAGCTCCAACAGAAACAAAATAAAACAAAAAGGTAAGCTCTCAGTTTGAGAATAGCCTCTGTTCTTTTTAAATTTAAAGATGGGCTGCTGCTGATAGTTACTAACACAAATGGCATGAGCATTATTATTTTTAATGACATTTTATCAATTAGCTCCATACTGAACACACTTAAAACATGTTTTGTTTACTATACACATTGACTTCACAAATTATCGTGCTTGAAACCCTCTGTAAGCAATCTGAATGCTTATATTAGTAATTCTGCTGGGCTTTGGTCTATCCTGTAAAAACAGTAAAGGTGGCTTAGCAGATTTTATTTTTGTTATTTTATTGATGTTATCAATATCACTCCTTAGTTGTCATAATTACTTTCTTTACTATGAGGATCAACATCATCTGGAAGGAGTTTCTAAACCAAAATACTTGACACCTGCTGTGAGGATGGTGGTTTTCCACCTGGCTTTAGGGGTTGTAGGACGATGGCTGGATAATACCATCCATCTAGCTCCTGGAAAGACTGTGGAGTGTGAATCTGAGTCAAGAAAAGGAGGCAGCAATTAACTTCTTATATTAATTAGTAAGTAATATGACCACACATTGTCTAGTGTATACTGTCTATGAGGCAGGGGCATGAGATACATATTTGCTCATCAAAATGCCTCATATCCAATATGCCTAAACGTTAACCACTGAAGACATAAAAAACAGGATTGGTTTAACAGTAGACTATTATCACAATTCTAGAACTTATGACTTCCTACTGGATTTGGTTATACATTGTACCATAATTGCACATACAAAATATCTTTCAAAATCAGTTTACAATCAGTAATGACACATTTATGCTGAAATGTAAATATTCACTTGCAAAATGGGATACATATATGCCAACACATACCCAGAAGAAATATAAAATTACTCAAGACACCAAATAAGCCTCAAAAAGTCCTTTCAAGAAGTTAGATCTTAAAACTCTATTTTTCATAAGCATAAAGGCAGGAAGAAATGACTCCTTTACAGTTACTAGAGCAATTCTAGATTTCCAGGCCTCTGGACAGATGACACAGCCATTTTAGCTATGCTCTCATTTTATCATAAAAGGGAGTTTCTCATAAATCCAGACTAATATTCCTTTCAAAATTCATAATTGTTCTTTCCCTATATTTGCCATTAAAACCTTGATTACAAAACAATTTTAGAGACAGGTCAAGGCTTGACAACCAGTGGCAATAGCATCACGGTTATGTAACTCCCTGCTAAGGCTAAATTACAGGTCAAATGTGGCTCCCTTTGAGGGAGGGCTGCAATCTCACCTGCCTTTGTGAACTAGTAATCCTGTGATCTACCAGTGAGGATTAGCATTTCCTTTCTAAATGCAGTTTGGCAAAAAGTTCTGTAGGTGCCAAACTGAAAGCCACAGGAAGGGATAACAATTTCAGACAGGATTATAGTGGGGGAAAACAACTAGCTACTAAGGCACTACAGCAAGATATACCAAAATCAAAGACACATATACCTTTTGACTTATCTCTTAGAAATTATTCCCACAAGTACACGAATATATCTATTCAAGTATCTCCATTGTAACACTGTTTGGAACAGTAAAAAACTGAAAACAAACTAAATGCCAAGAGAGGATCTGTCTAAAAAATTAATAGAGTATACACACTGATATAAAAGAATAAGGTAGATTTATATTCAAAAGAGCTCCATGATAAGCTAAAAATTAAAACAATTGAACTCATGGAGGTAGACAGTAGAGATGGTTATGAGAGGCTGGGAAGAGCCGTGGGGTGTTTGGTGGCAGGGGAGGAGCAGGGATGCTTAATGGGTACAAAAATATAGTTAGAGTGAATAGGATCTAGTATTTGATAGCACAATAGGATGATTACCGTCAACAATAATGTATTGTACATTTTATACCAACTAAAAGAGCATAACTAGAATGTCTATAACAAATGATAAATGCTTGAAGATAATGGATATCCTATCTACCCTGCTGGGATTATTTTGCATTGTATGTATGTATCAAAACATCTCATGTACTCCATAAATATATGCACCTACTACATCATTTTAAAAAACTTTTACAGGTACACAGAAGTTGAATACAGACCAGCGTGTAAATGACTGTATAAAATTTTCAAGCATATATGCCTACTGGTATACTAGCCAACATATATATAACACTTAAATATGCTAAGGACTGTTTTAGATGCTTTTCACATATAAACACACTTAATCTACACAACAGCATTATATAGATAGATAGATAGATAGATAGATAGATAATTTTTGAGACAGAGTCTGTCGCCCAGGCTGGAGTACAGTGGCGCCATCTCAGTTCACTGCAAGCTCCGCCTCCCGGGTTCACGCCATTCTACTGCCCCAGCCTCCTGAATAGCTGGGACTACAGGTGCCCACCACCACGTCTGGCTAATTTTTTTTGTATTTTTAGTAGAGACGGGGTTCACCGTGTTAGCCAGGATGGTCTCGATCTCCTGACCTTGTGATCCGCCCGTCTCGGCCTACCAAAGTGCTGGGATTACAGGTGTAAGCCACCGTGCCTGGCCGCATTATAGATATTCTTATCCCATTTTACCAATAAAAAAACACCTGGCCAAAAATTAAATGTCACAGGAAGTAAGGAATACAAATGGAACTCAAACTCAGGAGTCAGGCTCTAGAGAAGGAACTTTTACCTTTTAGAGGCATTAAAAATCATTCTGGGAGAGGAATTATTATGGAAGGTAAAGAGGGGAAGGTCTTCATTTTTCATATTGTGCATTTCTTCTTGAATTTACTGACATGTAGTACTTTTTTTCTGAAGTAGTAACGGTAGTTAACCGGGTGGTAAACTTATTCTCAGGTACTTCATTTTCTCTGTACTAAAAATTCTACTCTGTTACTGAATAAAGCTATGACGTGTTAACAACAAAAAAGAAAACTGGTTTGACTTGACCTATTTTAAATGAACAAGAAGAGAGACTAAGGCCATGTAAAAACAATGTTCACGGAGATTCCTGTAAGATTTATCGTTAGACCACCACAGCTCATGTAATTAAGATAAATCACATATATTAGCCCATTGTATTACATTCCTTATGGCAAAATAACACCTGGTTTCAAAACCTCCTTTCAAATAGCTCAAAATCATTAAAACAATTTTTAAGGTCAACAATATTAAGAAGACGTACAAAAGCTGGGTGGAAGGAACAATAAGATGGTCTGATTCCTCCATGTAGATATTAACCTCTCCTAAGATACTTCTGACCGGTCTACATAAATTGCTGATGCCAAGGGAAATTACTTACACCAAAATTACATTTAAAATTTTAAAAGTAAAAGAAATGCAAAACATCATGTTGAGGTCCTTTGTCTTTTCTCTCTGTTTGTTTAAATGTTTAGAGTATAGTGCTAATAAAGTCAAGGTGAAATGTCAATCTTGCTTTGAAAAACCAATTATCTTGGCTAAAGAAACATCATTTCATAGTTAAACTGCAGCAGTTATCCCTGTGTTGGGGCCACAGAAGATGCAACAAAGTGGGCAAATCCAATGGCACTAATGAAAAAAAAAACCCAAAACAAATGAACCCTGTGCCCACAAATGTCTATTAACATTGGATCAGCAACTGAAAATAGGAATAACAGAAGCAGCAAACACTTACATAGCATTTATACAATCCTAGTTGGTGACCACACATCCTATTTGTTTCTTTTCACTCTGAAAAGTGTCCTGGTTTACACAATAAATTAAATGGTCACTCAACTTCAAAGTGCTTTACACATATTACCCTGTTTCCTCCTTGAAACAACTCTACAAAGTGTGCACTATTATCTTCCTTTCACAGATGAGTTCTCTCACCTCTGCATTCACAGAAAAATATACACAATTACATTATTAGAAAGTCACAGTGCAGCTCCATTATGCTGTCATATTGTTCGTAGGCATATTAAAAATCATTATTTCAAATTGCAACAATTATATATTCATGCATTACACTTTTCTAAGTTAAAAAAAAAAAAAAGCTACCGTCAAAACCAGCAAGCTCTATTAAATGGAAGGTAGAGCCACATTCCACCACAAACCGTTTCTCTATTTCTCATCTGTCGCTCTGGCATATCAAGATATCTACTTAATGTTCTCTGCATGGCAAGAAGTGCTTCTGAAATGATTTCTATCAGGGTAATAACAATATTTAGCATCCTTTAAATTAACAGATACAAAATACAAACAGTTAACATAGTTTAAATTAACAGTGACAACATCCAAACTGTTCTTCAGTTAGCCAAAATGCTAGAGTTGGCAACAAGGGGAGAAAATGGATTTGTCACAAACTAGCCGTGTGACTGTAAGTCATTAACTTCCAAAGACCTCCACTTTTTCACTTATAACATGACAGTAGTGGTGAAAATATCCAGTCTAGTAGCTATAGCTACTCTAAAGCAGGACAGTTCCTCAAACCAAGAGCAGGAAAAAAGGGCTGCTTCTTCAAGAGCTCCCAGTCCAATTGGATATGCAGACGCAGAGGAATGGATTATATGAAGGCACAGTGATACAGGTACCTCAAATTTGTAACAGACATTGGCTCTCATGTAAGCTCCATGAACAGTTACTGGTACTCCTCCAAGAGCTTTCCAGGAGGATGAATGAGATATCAAGAGCATCCACTTCTATCTTCCACGCTAACCTCGCTCTAATCCAAGCCCCTATTTCTCTCATCTGGAATACTTTGTATTGGGCTCCCTGTTTTCATTCTTGCCTTTCTAGAATCCATTTTCTATGCAACTCAGATGATCTAAAAGATGAATTGGATCACTAACTCTCCTGCTTAAAATCCTCCAATCATTTCTAAATGCCCACACAGGACAATTCAGTCTCCTTTCCAAATCCTGCAAGGCTCCTCCTGAGCTCCCTTTTACCTCCTTTTGCATCATACTCCTCTTGGCCCACCTGGATGCAGTCCTGTCCCTAGATCCAGCCCACTGGCTTTCCTTATTTCCTCCAAAGGGTGCAGAACTTGTTTTCACCTCAGGCCTTTGCACTAGTTGTTGTCTCTATCTGGAATACTTTCCTGGGCTCTTCATGTGGTTGAACCTGTCAGGTCTCACTGCCCTCCCCCATTACTCTCTGTCCTCATTCCACCAAGTTCATTCTCAGAACTTAATTACATTCCTTTTCAGAAATTATCTTATTTACTTATTTGATTGCACACTACGGCTTCTTTCCCCAAAGCAGGGGCCAGGGCCCGCCTGTCTAGTTTACTACAAAGTAGCCAGGACTTTGCATTGTGCCTACAAGGTATGCAATAAATACTTGCTGACTGATCACACATACCACTCATTTCAGCTTGATTTTTTCAAAAGCTGAGCTGATAAAAACCATGTTTATAGAGGATTGTCTGAAGAAGTTGTAGTTTGTCTTTCCCTTATGGTCTAGATATTCAATCAAAAAACCTTGCTTTGAATCAAGCCAGATTAGCAGAGCTACCCACTACCCACCTAAACCAAATTGTCCATTGGTTTTATTTAGACAGGGTTTAGTGCTGTTGACAGGCTGGAGTGCAGTGGTGCAATCACGGCTGGTTGCAATCTCAAACTCCTGGGCTCAAGTGACCCTCCCGCCTCAGCCTCCTGAGTAGCTGAGACTACCTACAGGTGTGTGCCACTCCACCTGGATAATTTTTAAAAATTTTTAGTAGAGACGAGTAGCTGAGACACAGGTGCACACCACCACACACGCCTGGCTAATTTGAAAAATTTTGTAGTAGAGATGAGGTCTCGCTGTGTTGCTTAGGCTGGTTGCAAACTCCTGGGCTCAAGTGATCCTCCTGCCTTAGCCTCCCAAAGTGCTAAGATTGATTACAGGTGTGAGCTACCACACCCAGCCTCTATTGGCTTTAGAATCTTTCTAATTGTGATTTAACCTTCTTTTACCTAGCAAGGGATGTGCTACAAAACAGCTCTGTGATCTTCAGTGCTGAAAAGAGGTTAAGGATATGACACTGGCTTTCATTTATAAGGACCTCAATGACAAACTTTTCCTCTAGTTCAAATCAGAAAAAAAAAAGTGCTTTTCCTGGGCATCTAAGATTGCCTTCTTTCATGAACACTAGACCACAGAGTAGATGAAGTACTGCCTCTCGGCATGGCCTATTAGAGAAACAGGTCACTTACAGCTTGGTTAATTAATGTACTAGACTTTATCCTTCTGCATTTTGAGGATCACCCCACTTCTGACTTCCCTTTATTTTTCCTAATTTCAGTGTTCTTTTTGTCTTGTTTTCTAATCCATTTAATTTGTACATTTTCTCATTACGGTGAACTGCCTTAAATCTTTTCTAGCATAAGGCATATAAATAAAGTATTAAGGGTGACAGCAGCAATATGCATAAAATAACATGGCTAATAGGCAGAGGGTCAACTACTTCCAGGAAAGAGGGGATTTTTGAGTTGGGTCTTGAGGAAAAAGTGGAGTGTCACCTGATAGAAAAGGCAGGAAAAGGCAACCTGTGCAGATTAAGAGAGAAGGCACAGTCCACATCAAAGGAAAGTGGAAGACAGATTAGTAAAACTACTCTGACATTTAATAATATTTACTGAACATTAATTATTATGTGTTGGACTCAATGCAAAGCCCTTTACAACTTTTTGTGTTTAATCCTCAAAACAATCCGCTGACACAGATTTTATTATTATCTCCATTCAGAGACCGAAGCTGAGACAGTCTGTAAGTGGCAGGGTAGAGATTCCTGTGGACTCTAAGGATGTGGTGGGGCACTCTACTGCAGTCAGTACTTCAGAACTCATCTTCTGTCCCTATCTCCCATCTGACAAAGCCTATCGCTCCTTTGGACATCTCTATCTCAATAAATAGAAAAGTAGTGCTAACAGGCACACAGTGAAGTCAAAAACCTGGGATCATCCTAAACCCCTTCTCCCCGCATTCATTCAATACCCGAAGTTCTGACATTCTGCCTCACAAATTTCCCTCCCACCTGTCCTCTTCTCTGCATTCCCTCTTGGTCACAGTCCTCATTGTCTCTCACCAGGGCCACTGCAGAAATAGGAGACACAGGAGGCATAATAGTGAAGAGCGGGAACTCCGCAGGTGGTCTCCCTGCCTTTGACCCTCTATGACTTACTATCTGTGCAACCTTGGGCAAGCTAACCTGTGTCTGTTTCATCTGTAAAATGGGGACAACAATTAGAATATTACCTGACAGCACCATGTAAACGTTAGTAAGTGGTAAGGAAACTTAGCTCCTCACTTTCTCTTCCTCTAATCATTCTGCACATAACAGAGACAGTGTGTATGCGGTTTTGTTTTTTTTTTTTTTTGAGACAGGGTCTCACTCTGTCACCCAGACTGGAGTGCACTGATGCGATCGTGGTTCACTTCAGCCTCGACCTCCCAGGCTCAAGTGATTCTCTCTTGTCAGCCTCCCAAGTTCTGGGACCACAGGTGTGTGCCACTGTGCCAGACCAATTTTTTTGTATTTGTAGACATGGGGTCTCATTATGTTGCCCAGGCTGGTCTTGAACTTCTGAGCTCAAGAGGTCCACCTGCCTTGGCCTCCCAAAGCGCTGGGATTACAGGCGTGAGCCACTGTGCCCGGCCATGTGTGTGTGTTAATGCCAATCTGATTAGCACAACACCAATGTTAAAACTTTTAATGGCTTCCCATTGCCCTTAGAACTCTCTGGCTCATAACTTTCTAAATTCTAGCAATAACTGTCAACTTTGAGTTCTTCCAACATCTTGGGGCCTTTGTACAAGTGGCTACCAACCCAGAACACCAGTCCAACATCTATTTATTCTTCAAAAATGGGATTATCTTTTTTGGGGAAGCTTTCTCATTTCCATTGATTGGATAATCTTTGTTACATGTTCCTACAGTTACCAACCTTGTACTTCCTTGTGGTAATATTTGTCACTCTTAAAACTCATTAGTCAATGTTTCTTTCCCTTCCGACCGAAATTTTGGAGAGGGAAAAGTTCTTGCTTGTTGGTTCTGGGTTGTAATCCCAAAGCCTAGTCCAGGAAGGATAAATGTCCACTAAATAAATGAAACTGGAATGAAGCAAAGCTGAAATTCTACATGAAGTTCCTGGGTCTTTAGTAGTCTTCCACCTCCACTACTCTTTACCAGTCTGCAAATTTGGGCCTATCACTGTTCTTCCCATGGCCAGGCCCTTTAATGTGGAGACCCTGGTGGTCTTCAACTCTTCAGAAGTGGCCTCTCCACAGGCATTTAGTTACTGGTCACCCTCTCCTGAAAAACACCCAAAAGCCCTAGATCTCCCCTTCCCAGATATCAAAGGACCTTCTTCCTCCCTAATCAGATAACTTGTAGGTTCTCCCTCCAGTTGCCGATCATGCCCCTTCCCCTTTCCCCAAAGTGTCACCTTATTTCTGCTCTCACTCCATAGACCATCTCCCTTAGACAGTCCACAAACCCAGTCTTTGCCCCTCTAAATCCATTCCAGCTGACAAATCACCCTCCCCAACAAACACATATACATCTTCTATCCTCCTGACCTACCCTAGATGGTTTCTCATCACTATACTGGCTCCTCCTTACCCCCCGTAAATCTCCCAGGTACACTTCCTCATTACCCTCCGGATACCTCATCCCTCTGTATTCCTTTTATAAATAATTCCCTGCTCCCTCTCCTCACCCACAATCCACTCGCAGTTCAAGGCCTCATTGCCATCGACTCCATTGTCTGTGAGTCCTTCCCAATATGCCCCAGGACCCCTCCAGGTGTCACGCTCCGTATTCTGACATCCCTTGTAGACGAGTCCCGAAACTCCCGTTCCATCCCTGGAGCTCCCACTCCCTCCTAGTCCTCCAGAAACCTTCCAGGCCCCCAGCCCCAAGCCCGGCACCACCGCCCACCATTCGCGGCTCCTGGGCCCTCACCGCGCCCCTAGACAAACCCGGACTCCCTCCGGTCCCACCCGCCCTTGCACCGCTTCTAGCCGTCTCGGCCACCCACGTGTGTTCCCAGCCCACCGACCACGCTCCCGGCACACCCTACAGCCCCGCGCTGCCTTCGGGAGAGCGGGCGGGGGAGGCCGAGGGGCTCCGAGGGGCGCTCGGCCTCTGGCGAGAGGAAGGACTCAGGGAAGCAGCCGGGGAGGCCCGGGGCTTCGGGGAGGGGTCTGGAAGGCCGAAGCGCTCGGGCGAAGCGGCCGGGGCAGGCCGAGGGGTTCCCGGAAGCGGGCTGGGAGGCCAGGGGTCTCCGGGGAGGCCGAACAGGCTGTGCAGCCGGCGCGGGTGGCGGTGAGCGGGGCCTCACCGTCAGTCACGGCTCCCATGGCGTGCGCGGCGGCGGCGGCGGCGCAAGCTGAGGCGGCGGTTGGCGGCGGCGGAGGTCAAACTCCCACAATGCAGCCGGGTAAACAGCCATGGAGGAGGAGGCGGCGGCGCCCGCGGCCGCCTGCTCCGACGCCTGAGCCGCGCCGCGCCGCCGCCGCGGGACCCCCGCTCCCCACGCTCCCGGTACTCCCCGGGGGCGGCCGCGGCCGGCGCGAGTTGGGGTGAGGCTAGGCGGCCGGCGGCGGCCCCGGCTGCAGGCCGGGCTCCCGCCGCCCCCCTTGCAGCCCCCGCCCGGCCCACGCCCAGAGGCCGCCCCGGAGGCCGCAGCCAGCCGCCAGGTGAGCTCGCCCGGACGCCGCCAGGGCTGCGGGGACGCGGCGGGGGCTGCGGGCCGCCCGGAGTCGGGGCCCCAGCTCCTTCTCCGGGAAGGTGACTGCGGCCCCGCCGCCCCATCCAGGGTGACGCTGCTAGGGGTGGGCTCGCTTCCCTGGGGGATGGGGAGGGTGACGGGGACGCCAGGATCCGGCTGAGCCCGGGAGAGGCGGGACTAGGGGTACAGAGGGGGCGCGTCGCTGGGGGTCCCCTCGAAGTTGGCGCCCACTCGCGCTGGGGCGGGTCTCGAACGCCGGCACTTGCGCGGGGCGCGGCCGGCAATCAGAAAAGGCCCCGGGTTCCAGGTCGCGCGGTTCCGGCCCCTGCGGCCGCCCCCTTCCTTCCTGGGCTCGGCGGGTGCGGGAAAAAGGGTGAAAGAGAAACTTGGCGACCTCCCGGAGGAGTTCGCGGAGCGACCAGGAGCGTGTGCCCATCGTCCTCACCCGGCACCCAATTCCACCACAGAGTCGGGATCTCGTCGGTGATCATGATGGGGTGCTTTTATTTATTTTTCTCTTTGATTTTCAGAAAATGTCTCTGTGACTGTCCCTATCTTAAGGGGAAGTTGAAAGTGGGGGCGGGGGTGCTCAATGAGAAACGTTGCCTTGTGTGTAGTTGTCTGGAGCACACTGCAAATTATATGGGCATCTCTTTTCGAAATCACTTTGACTCAACTTCGATAGCTTTCTCGTAAATGGCACGTTTAGGTGGTGAGAGGTGGATGAGGAAACAGGCACCAATACAGCTGATTTGACCTCCAGTGGGATAGATACGATTAGCACCAGGATCATGTCTCAGTTGACACAGGTTTGTTATTTTATTCAGTCATATCGTTGTTTTCCAATTTTCCTGTCCACTAAGTAGATCTTGCATCTTCATATCCAGGATGAAGAAGTTGTGTGGGATAAATTTGGTTGTTTCAGTTTCCTTACTAACTTTAGGTACATTATCCCTGTTTTTCCCCCAGTTCTTTCAAAGAGGAGAAGCTGCAGATGCAAATGTATTAAAGTGAAGTGTGTTTAACCTCTAGCAAGAAATATGTACAATTTTAGTCATATTATATGAGACCAGTGACTTCAATAATACCATTACAGTGCTCTCAAGAATTAGCGCTCAAGAATTTAACTTTTGTCACAAAGACAAAAATTACTTTATGTGAAGATTCTGAGATGTAACTTGCCCTCCCCTAGGGTGTGAAGTTTCCCTGACTTTGAAAAAATACTGACCTAAACGCTGGCTGTAGGTGCGCATCAGAGCCTGTTCATCTCCTTTGTTAGGAGACAGGGCACTCTAAGTGAAGAACTGTTTTAAAAAAATCTTAAGTACTACAAATTGTAAACGGAAATTGTCAGTTGATTGGGGTTCACAATACCAAGTTGCATTTTGGTGGGGATAGTTATTTAGAAAGTAATCGTCATGTGGTGAAATGTTCTTTTTTAAGTGTTTCTTAATCTTATAATACTGATTTTTGAAACATTTCTTATATACTGATTTTAAATAGTATCTAGCTATTTAAAATAATCTTTAATATTTTCATGGGAAAGTATCACTGTCCCCTGTAACTTAAATTTTCGTGAGATATTCTGTCAGATATTCATAGATGGAGTGCTGTTCAAACATTTTTATAAGTTCATTTGATAACTTATAATTTTGTTGGATGATGCTAGAAATTTTCTAGAGTAATAAGACGAAGAGGAATTTGAAAGACTTTAAAGTTTGAGCTGTACCTGAAAATAAACATTCCTGAAAGTTATTTTATTTTATTTTTTTTGAGACAAGCTTCCTGTGTTGCCTAGGTTGGAGTGCAGTGGCACGATCATCAGGGCTCACTGCGGCCTGGAACTCCCGGGCTCAAGCGATCCTCCCACCTCAGCTACCAACTAGTTGGGACTACAGGCATGTTCCATGATGCCTGGCTGTTTTTCATTTTTATTTTTGTAGAGACATGATCTCACTATGTTGCCCAGGCTGGTCTGGAACTCCCGGGCTCAAGAGATCCTCCCGCCTCAGCCTCCCAAAGGGCTGGGATTACAGGTTTGAGCCATTGTGTCCAGCCTGAAAGTGCTTGACTCAAGTGGTGAGAAACACATAATTTGAACCTTTATGAACTCTAAAATCTGCTTTGTCAGCTACATGATTTTACTTGGAATTGCATTCACACAGATCTATTCGTTGAACATTTAAGAATTGTCTTTTCATCATATTGTATATCTCGTGTATATGAGAGAACATCTTTTAGTAAACATTAGGAGTGGTCTTCTTTTTACATATTAACCTGTTGATGAATGTTAAAGTAGCAAAGACTCAAGTCCTTACCCTTCTAATGTTTCTTCTTTTCAAGGAAGATGTTTATGGGCAGAAACACAGAAATGGAAGTAGCAGATTTTAAGAAAACTGATTCAGACTTTGAACTTGTATGATCTTATATTTATTGATTTATTCGAGTCATAAGATTTCTGTTTGTTTTTTTTTTTAGAATATGAAAGACTAGTTAAGAAAAATTTGTGTGTTTATTTGATATTTACTTTCCGAAAATATAAAAAATGATGAGAGAGCTAGCTATATGGTCTTTATTCTGGGCCCGTGAAATAATGTAAGGATTTTTGTAATATGCTTTTAGAACAAGGGTTATCCTGGGGGTCTGTGACCCTCCAAGCGTCGGTTTCAGGGGATTCCTGAACTCCCTGTAGTTGTGACCAAAACTTTTTGTATATGTGTATTTTTCTGGAAGAAGGTCTATAGTTGTTTTAGAAAAGAGATCCAGGAATTAAAAAAAAATTAGAGACACATCTTTTTATTGAATAAAATGGAAGTTAGAAATCTTTTCTTTTTTCTTTTTTCCTTTTTCCTTTGAAACAGGGTCTCACTTTGTTGCCCAGTCTAGAGTGCAATTGCATGAACATGGCTCACTGCATCCTTGACCTCCTGGGCTCAAGTGATCCTCCTGCCACAGCCTCCCAAAGGGCTGGGATTACAACAGGCATGAGCCATCACAGAATGACCATTTTAAAGAGAAAAAAACATTTTTGAAAAGTAGATCTATGTGCTCATTACTTGCCTTTTAGAGTTATCTTCAGGCTGGGCACAGTGCCTTACACCTGAAATCCCAGCACTTTGGGGGACCGAGGCGGGTGGATCATTTGAGGTCAGGAATTCAAGAGCAGCCTGGCCAACATGGTGAAACCCCATCTCTACCAAAAATACAAAAAAAATTATCTGGGCGTGGTGGCATGTGCCTGTAATCACAGCTACTCAGGAGGCTGAGGAAGGAGAATCACTTGAACCCAGGAGGCCGAGGTTTCAGTGAGCTGAGATCACGCCACTACACTCTAGCCTGGGCGACAGAGTAAGACACTGAAATAAATAAATAAATAAATAACGTTGTCTTCAGACTTAGAGGCACTTCCATTTTATTCCCACAGCAAAGCACTGCCTATCAGTTGATAAGCCAACCTGGTCTGACATGCTAGTCCTGCATGCACTGTGGCTGTATTTTTAAAAAATTATATCCAAAAATTCAGACCAGATAGTTCGATGGTAGATAAGCAAAGATTTGATCTTTACACCAGCCCTTGGAGCAAATGGGTCTTTCAGCTCCACTCTCTTCTTTCCAGAAAATGTGAAATTTGACTCAGAGGGAATCATTCTAAGAAAATGTGTTTGTGCCTTGGCAGGACAGTAGAACATGATTGGGAAAACACAGTTTGAGTCAAAATAGACTTAAAATTCAAATTTGGTTTCCTTTATTCACTCTAGCTACTTACCCTGCTTAACTCTTCAGTTACTCATCTGGATATGGCTAACTAGTACAGTTGTCGCAAGGCTGGCTAGAAGTTTCCTGTATAAAAATCTTAGCTCCTCTTTGGCCCACAAGAAGGACTTATAAGCCGGATTTGGGGAACCAGTAATAAACATCTGAGGAAACATGTATATTAATTGTATAGGATAACAAGTGTATTATTTCCAAATTGGTGTGATGAAGATATTAACACTTAAAACATTTTTTTTTTTAAGAAAAAGATTTTCAAAAATGAGTTAGGATTGAGTCGTCCCCAAATGTAGATATTTAGAGGAAAGTGGAAAATGATGGTTTATTTAGCAGAGTGGAGGACATGGATGCTGCTGGGCAGGAAGAAACAATAGCCACCCACCAGCATTGTATTTCTTTCTGTGGGCAAGATTCCATTTAACATTTTCTCTTCACTTATAATCTGAATTAAAAAATTAAAATACTGCACATGTGCTTTATAGTCCATCACTCCTAAAAGTGCTTCACTACTCCTTTCGTTTTGAGACCTTCACAGGTAACCCAAGGAGTTCGTGGGTGGAAGTTACATTTATCGCTTTAGTTCTTTACTTGTCTAATTCTGCTGGCATTTAACCCAAGGAGTTCATGGGTAGAAGTTACATTTATCGCTTTAGTTGTCTAATTCTGCCATCTTTAAAATGCCTTCATAGTTGGGTACATGTGTTGATTTTTCTCAATAGGAAAGGGTCTGGCAGTACTGAATCATATTTTACTTTAAATGCTGAAGTAAGAGAGGGCATTATGAGTCAAAAGAAAGTGTGAGATATATAAATAAAATACTGTATAACGCTTATGGCCATAAAAATAAACTTGCTTCTACTATTTCTGTAGTTTTTCCCTTTCCTGTCATTTATTTGTGGCGATCATTTATGCCTTCTTCCCTTAGGTTGGGAAATGGTTATGATCACAGGCTTTAGACTTTGAATATGGCCTTGATTCTCATTTCCTGAGCTCTCTGGTTGTGTTTAACTTGGTCCAGTCTACTTCTCTGAGTCTAGAGGAGATGACCATTAAATGGGATAATAAATGCAAAAAAATTTGCTTAGTCCTAGGCCCCTAGTAAGTACTCAGAAAGTGGTAGCCATTTTGAAGATAGTTACATTCTCATCTTTGGAAGGAGATATCATACTTTTTTTTTTTTTTTGAGACGGAGGTTCATTGTTGCCAAGGCTGGAGTGCAGTGGCATGATCTTGGCTCACTGCAACCTCCGCCTCCCAGGGTTCAAGCTATTCTCGTGCGTAAGCCTCCCGAGTAGCTGGGATTATAGGCATGTGCCACTATGCTCAGCTCATTTTTGTATTTTTAGTAGAGATGGGGTTTCGCCATGCTGGCCAGGCTGATCTCGAGCTCCTGACCTCAGGTGATCCACCTGCCTCGGCCTCCCAAAGTGCTGGCATTACAGCCGTGAAGTACCGCATCCGGCTAGAGATATTACACATCCTTTTAAAGAGAATACCTTTATTCATCCTGGTTCCCACTTAAACCTTCTGGAACCATCTTACTTTCAACTCAGAAAAACCTTTTACATTTTCTTGTTATCATAGGCAGGTATCCCAACATCTTGACAACCTATTGGACTTTTCCATTATTCTTAGCTAATGGGGTTGCATTCTCTATTGGCCTGACAGGTTATATCAAAATCTTGGATATGTCAGGGGCCAAACCAACAAGCCTGTACAGGTTTGGAGCTGTGATCCATTAAAAAACTATGTGATTTTATAGCCTGGAACAGAGGTCAGCACATTTTCTGTAAAGGACCATATAGTAAATATTTTTTACTTTGCCAGCCATCCAGGTTTCTACACCTACTCAACTCTGCCGTGATAGCAGGAAAATGGTCATAGATATAAATGAATGGGTGTGACTGTGTTCCAAGAAATGTTTATGGACACTGACATTTGAATTTAATACAATTTTTATATGTCACATCATATTTTATTTTTTTCAATCATTTAAAAATGTAAAAGTCATTCTTAGCTCCTGTTGTATAAAAATCTTAGCTAGATTTGGTCCATGGGCCATAATTTGCAGAATCCTTGCCTAGAATATTAGATGGATAGATTTGTGGCTTTGCCAAGCAACCACCCCCAACACATGGACACACACATATGTGTGTGTGTGCTCACACGCTGCTGTTTTATTTAGCATACTCTGCTTTTGGTATGGCAGTTTGATCTAATGCCCTCATCTCTTTGGATAGGATGAAACTTTAGTCAATAAGTTGTTATTAGTCATATTGTGTGGCCTTTACTTCTTAGCGCATGCATGATTCTGTCACCAGTTAATTTTATTTATTGTTAGGTGTTCTCACCTTGCCCATTTTTTAATAGAGCTTGATGATTGGACCCTCTCAGATGTGATGGTTTTTGAAGGCAATCGGTGCTTTTGGAGCTGTCTTTTGCTTAATGTTCCTGTTAATCCTTCTTTGCCCTGGAAGGGAAGTAATTGATACTGGCCCCTCAAGCTGCTAACTAGACATTCTTACCCTAAAGGAAATCTGTATCCTAGTCTTTCCCATTCCCTTTCTGCATGATGTTTGGTTCTATAAAGCACACAAAGATTCCTCTTGTGTTCTAACCCCTGGAGATTAGCTCCAGGATTGGCGTGTACAGAGCATGTAGATATATATGTCTGTGTGTAATTTCATCCTGCCATCACTGAAGCTCTGAGGGCTGCTGCTTTTAGTTTCACCTTTTCACTCTCTCTACCTTTCTCTCCTGGCCATTGTGTAAGGATGCAGATTTGGTGACCTGATAACTGCTCTAACTGATTAGTTTATTTTTTGCTTCCTTTCCTGCTTTTCAACATTCTCTACTGATTTGCTTATTTTGCAACAAGTACACTCTTTTTGGAGTTTACTTTTTCAAAACAACATTGTGCTGAAAATAAAACCACTAGAAATTATTTGGGTATTGTAGGATTTTTCCCCCTCCAAATGTACAGCAAATACAGTATAAGAGGCATGAGTCAGTATTTTAGATAGAGATAAAATGCAATTTTAAAAATTGCCATTTTATATATAGATATTAGAGATGTAAAATGTGTTCTTTTAGCATTTAAGGATTTCCTTCTTGTTAAAAAAAAGTAAATTTTTTGTACATATCTTTTGGATGACAGTTTGAGCAATATGAACCCAAAGTCATTACAAAAAAAGAAAAAAAGGTAAATTCACATCTAGGAATTTAAAGAAACAGTTGGTGAAGTATGTACAGATGCATGTACCAGACTGCTCACCTCTCCTTTAATAATAACAAAACATAGAAAGTGATCTAAATACCTATTGATGAGGGATTAAGTGAATTAGGGTCTATCCATGTAGTGGAATATGCTGCAATCTTTAAAAAGCATGATGCAGTCAATATTTATTCGTAGAAAAAAGGGTATATAATGAGACTGTGTATAAGATGGAACTTTTAGAATAGGATTTTGGTCATCTTTGAAGTGTATGGAAGAAAATGCCAGGAGCAAGAATTGTTACGGGGAGAATCTGTTTTAATTATTAAATTATAATCTAAAACTATAATTTTGATTGTTAAACAGATTATTATAATCTGTTTTGTTTTTTAAAAAATTAAAAATCAAAACAGATTATAATTTAATGCTTTAATTAAATTATCAATTAAATTGTTCCTTTTTTTCCTTAGCCAGTTACCTTCAAATGCAACTCAACTTTATTTGCACCTGCATCTTTGTGGTTTAACTATGATAATTTTAGCAAATTTTCACTTCAGTTATTTTGGCTTTGGAGTATGTTCTATGTCCTATGCCCCTCATTCTGGTAGAGATACAGTTCATTTTTATATGAAATTAGAAACGTAGATCTAGCCTTGAAGAATGAGAAACGTAACCACATCTGGCTGTGACATAGTGACTTTTTGTGGACTTTGGGCCTTAGAGTTTGTTATAGGAAAATTTAGGAAGTGAATAGACTATAAAATATAGAAATATTACGATAATTCATGAAGCATGTCTGTCAGTTATCTATTGTTAACTACCCATTCCAAAACTTTGTGGCTTAAAACACATGCCATTTTATTTTCTCATAATTAGGGCAGAGCAATTCTTCCATTGGTAGTACCTGGCCTGAGGTCACTAATGTGGCTGCAGTCCTCTTAAGTCTTGAGTCAGAACTAGTTCGTCAAGCTGGGATCTCTCTCTGAGCTCCACATAATCTCATCTTCTAGCAGCCTAGACCAGATTTCCTCAGGTGGAGGCACTGTTTCAAGAGGATGAGAACTGGAAGGTTTCTGGAGGCTTAAGCTTAGGAGTCACAAAGTACCACTCTGCCATATTCTGCTAGTCAAAGCAAGTCACAAGGTCAACTCAAATTCAAGGGATTGGACAAAGATACCCCCTCTTGATGGCAAATGCTGCCAAGTCATATTGCACAGGATAGCCTACAGGAAATTGTTGCAGCCATCAACCTATGTGCCAACTTGCTTCTATTATATTAACTATGTTTGTTTGCCATGGCTGATAAAACTGCTCTGAGGAACAGTGCTAAATGGTTTCCTGTGTTATCTCTTGGGATAACAGCTCTACATGTAGGTAGTATTATCCCATTTTAAAGGTATGAAAAGTGAGCCTTAGAAAGGTTAAGTAACCTGCCCTAGAGCTTTTATCTAGTTAGGGACAGATCTTAAAAGTTAAGGAAAATTTATCTCTATACCAGTGTTTCTTAATCCCATCACTAAAGAACTTGCATGGGGGAGGGAGAGAGGAAGGGTGGGAAGTGGGGGCAAGCATGTTTTTTAAAATCTCAAAATCCATTATCTTAAAATTTTACATGAATTTTGTATTCTACTCTATAATGTATCCCTTTTCAATGTAAAATTAATGGTTTAATTGCCAATCAAATTAAAATTTTTCCCCCCTAGTTTTTAAGAAAATGCAGTTCTTCTAGACACAGTATAACAGCTAATCAGCCAGAGATCTTTGGTTGTAAGCAGTAGGAACTAAATCTGACTAAACATAAAAAAAAGAAGTTGCTGGAGGGATGTGGTGACAATAATGCCAAAGAATCAGGCTTCAGAGTGAACCAGATCTAGAGCAGCTTCAGGGATCCAGGTAGCAGGACTCAGTAGACAGTCTTCTCAGGATACAGGAGAGCTAACCTCTCCAGCAGTTTTTAATCCCACTTTCTACTGAGAGTGTATCTTTCATGCCCAGACTGGGTCCTAGCAGGTGCCTTGGTTATTGCCTCACTCAGACAGTACCCTTTAGGGGAGTTGTCATTCCCCAGCAGTGGGAATTGATGGAGGGCAGGTAAAACCAACAGTTATTTACTATCTGAACATTTGTGGGCCACTCACTGTGAGTGGACTTGGTTTAGACGTTGTATCACATATAAGCGACACCATAATGATCCCTGGTTCACCCCTCTCCTTCCCAATCCTACATCCAAGGGTTTTGTTTTGTTATTGAAACAAGCTGTCTCTCTGTCACCTAGGCTGGAGCGCAGTGGCACAGTCATGGCTTACTGCAGCCTTGACCTCCTGGCCTCAAGCGGTCCTCCCACTGCAGCTTCTTAAGAAGTGGGGGATACAGGTGTGTGCCACCATACCTGGCTAATTAAATTTTTTTTTTCTTTTTTGTAGAGACTCTGTTATCCAGACTGGTCTCCAATTTCTGGGCTCAAGCCATCCTCCCACCTTGGCCTCCCAAAGTGCTAGGATTATAGGCATGAACCACCACACCTGGCCCCAAGGGTTCTTAAACCCCCATCTTTAAAAGCATTCTTGTGGCTCTACACCGTCTATTTCCATTTAACCTTACTGGTACTTACCACTTTTAAGTGCAGTACTACATGTGTTTTTTACATGATAATCTTTCCTGAAATATACATTTTTCCTGATTTTTAAAGAAAAGCATATAGACTCTAACCATTTGTTGGTAACAGAGTCACTATAAACATTTTTATCCAGTGTATAGTGATCCCCTTAGAACCCAGTGAGATAAATAAAGTTTATGGTCTCTGCACTAAATTTTCTCAAATTTCTCTGCATTTATTTTTCTGTCTTCTTATGTCTAAGTGCTTTCACTGTAACTTTGCTAATACTTTGAAATAAGCATGTTCGACTTTATAGCTTATAGGCTGAAGGGGCAACCTACATTTATTTGGCCTTTGTAAGTATGAGTTAAACCACACTTCAAATGATAAAATGCTGTACATATACAGTGTGATTTTATGCAGAGCATTTTCGTGTATGTCCTCCTGTTTCATTGTATATTCCAATCCTTTGAAGTCAGGGAAGAGGAAATATTTTCTCTATTTTTCAGCTGAGGATAAGGTTTAGAAAGGGTGATTTCCTCTCCAGCCTAGGACTATTGCAGAACCTAGGTGTTCTGATTGCCCATTGAGGGTGATTCTAGAACAGTGGTTTACTAACTGCAGAAGCCCCTTTTCTGGATTCTGAAGTTTCCAGGCTGAACTGGAGATGGGTAAACTAACGTTTGGCCTCATTTGAGTAATGTTCCCTTATTGTAGTGACATTGGTGTGCGTCTTAGTCTGTTCAGGCTACTCTAACAAAATACCATAAACTGGGTAGTTTGTAAACAACGTACCTTTGTTTCTTACAGTTCTGAAGGCTGAGAAGTCCATGATCAGGGCACCAGCAGATTCCATGTCTGATGAGGGCATGTTTCCTGTTTCATAGCTGGTGTCACATGGTGGAAGGGGCAAACAAGCTCCTGGGACTCTTTCGTAATGGCACTAATCTTATTCATGAAGGTTCTGCCCTCATGACCTAATCACCCCTGAAAAGGTCCCACATCCTATTACCATCACTGGGAGGGTTAGGATTTTATTTTATTTATTTTATTTTTATTTTTTGTAGAGATGGGGTTTTGCCATGTTGTCCAGGCTGGTCTTGAACTCCTGAGTGGCAAGTGATTCTCCCACCTCAGCCTCCCAAGTAGCTGGGACTGCAGGTGCATGCCATCACACTCAGCTAATTTTTTGTGTTTTTTGAATAGACAGGGTCTTGCTATGTTGTCCAGGCTGGTCTTGAACTCCTGAGCTCAAGTAATCCTCCTGCCTCAGCCTCCCAAAGTGCTGGGATTACAGGTGTGGGCCACTGTGCCCAGCCTAGGATTTCAATGTGTGAATTTGGGGGGACATAAACATTCCGACCATGACAATGTGTAATGATGGTGTCTAGTAGTCACCTTGGTAATTAGTAGCTGCTGTTGTTTATTCTTGCCTTGGAGGCCCAGCATCTTTTTATTTCCCCACAGATAGCCAGTTGAAGAGCTGATTTACCCCATCTCTTCTTGCCACGATTAGCTGGGTTTGAAGTACCTCTTGGGGCCCTTGGATCTGGCCTTTTTTACTTCTTTACAATGTAATTACCACCTTGTGATATAGTCACTTGTCCTCTCAGCCCCTGGACTCTTCTTTTAAATGGTCCTGTCTGTTTTCTGCTGACGGGTCTATCGCTACAAGAGGTTTTGAGAGAAGCACTTGACACTTTTGTTTAATTAAGGTCTCCATATAGTTTTCTGTTAATAGCAGGGTTGTCTGTTAGGCTCTTTCCCCCCATTACTTTTAAAGTTTCATTGTAGTCTGGATCATAAACTTGTCTGTAGTGGTAATATGGTGGTTCTTGTTTGGCCAGACCATTTTGTAAATAGACACATCCCAAGACTTCTGTAGCTTTTGGAACCTTGTTCTGACATTTAACACTTGTTTTAAAGTTGTCTTTTTCTAATTTGTTTCAGGCACTGATTTCTACAGCTTCTAACCATGTTTTGATAAGCACTAGTCAAAAAACTATTTTTTCCTCTTGCATTTTTTTGTTTGTTTGGTTTTTGTCTTATGGTTTTTGTAGATACTATGAGCCTTTGGAATCCTTCAACTTAATTCTAAAAAGAATACGAGTAAAGTTCTACATTGAAAAATAAATATTTTTCATTTCCTTATACTTTTTTCACTGGCATTTTAAAGTTTTAGCATACTGAACACAAAGGCATTTTTAGTGTTCTGGCTGCTCTAAGAGGAGAAATTTAAGGCTCCATTCTCTGTGTCCTCCATTCCCTACCCTATTGATTATTATTATTGTGGTAGTTATAACTATAAATCATTTGCAGATCGAAGTTAGAAAAGAGACCATTTGCCATTACATTAAGACAGTTTAAAGGAATCGCTTGTTCAAATTTACTAGCTTCCTGAAGCTAGTAAAGATGTTTATGGTTTCCAAGATTCCCTGTTAATATATTTCAACACTACAAGACAGTGAATAACACATGTTCAGCTATTATAGATTATGAGGAAAGCTAGTTCCTAGAAAAGATTTTTCAGTACTATAAATGGCACTAAACTGAAAAATCAGTTGTAATAAACAGCGGTCCTGATCTGATAGTAGGCAGGTTTCTTGGTGTGTCTGTTCTTTTAGCTAACGGCCAGCAATGAGTAGCTTTCTTTTCCATAGATCTAGTGTCAAGTATTAATCAGCTGTAGACTGGAAAGTTTTTATTGGCTAGCATTTGTAGTGGAGGAAACACTAGTTTGTTTTATCTGTCTCTTAGCCATATAACTGCATATGATATCATCTGCATGGCGTTCTTACAGAGAGAAATAGTTGTATTTTCTTTTTTTTTTTTTTTTTTTTAATTTATTTATTATTATTATACTTTAAGTTGTAGGGTACATGTGCATAACGTGCAGGTTTGTTACATATGTATACTTGTGCCATGTTGCTGTGCTGCACCCATCAATAGTTGTATTTTCATTTGTGGTAAGAGTACTTCAGAATATTAAAATAGTGAACTTTGACCTTGAAGTATCTAAATTGTCTCAGTTAAGATTGTGACGTATACTGGAAAAAATTTACACCTTAAATTCAATTTAGCATTCTTGTTTTGCACATTTTGAATGGTTTTTTAATTTAAGAACAAAGTCCATAGAACGATTGTACTATTGAAAAATCTTAAATCTCAAAAGCTAAGAAAGGTAATTTAGATTTTAAGTTTCAAGAATTACATAAATTTGGGTCTTACAGAAAAACTGAAATTCCTGAATACTTACAGAGGTTTTTGTTTAAAATTTTTTTCATGATTACAGAAATCATAAGTGTTTGTAGAAAACTCAGAAACTTCCACAGATAGACGGAAATAAGTTACTCATACTTCTACTACCTAGAGATATCACTATTAACATTTGATGTATATCCCCCCAGCTGCTTATAGAGTTCTCCAATAAAATATACTTTGAAATGGTATGCTTAGAAGTAAGGGTAGAAGAGTGGTAGAAATGGGTACATAGTGTGAGCCAAATTTTGTTAATCCTACTGCTTGTCAGACTGCCCGCTAGGTGTTGCCTTCAGGCTGATGAGAGCTGCCTGGCCCTTTGGCCAGCTTTGGCTGATTGGCAGCAGAGCATCTTTTCTTAGACAACTGTCTATATCTGTCTGTGTCTGTCTTTATCTTAGCAACTGTTTCTTGTCAGCTCCAAATGCCTGCTGGTTGCAGAGGGAGAGGTTTGGGGTCCTTATTGGAGTGACTTATTGATATGAGCCATAAGTTCTTATCAACCCCCCGGAAAAATTCTTTAAATCCGCTCTTATTCAAAAGAATGCCCGAATATTCACAAATATAGTATCCTTCAGATTACTTGCACCAAGTAACAGCAAGGTAGAGTATTTACAGACTCCCAGGTGATTTCAATTAACATCTAACCTCAAATCCGGTCGCCTTGGTAAGAGAAAAATCCAGAGAAGGAGCTCAAAGCAGATTATAGTATAAGCATATGCCAGTCCTCTCTTGTGGAAAAAGAAAAGTGCTAATCTGGTCAGAACTGTTAAAGAGACAGGCAAGGCTGAGCACAGCAGAATTCTCTCATCCTGTTCATCTTTTGCATTAGTGCAGAAGAAGGATTTATCCCAGGATGAAAGAGAAAGAAGGAAGGATGGCAGGCAGGTGGCTAGTAATAGGAGATGGTTGGTTCTCTTCCTGTCTGCCTGGGCTAGTGGTAAGCAGGTCCTGGGTCTGAAAAACTAGCAAAGTGAAGTGACACACAGGGCAGCTTCCCCAGGCAGTGATACAACTTCTTGGTATTCAGTGTGAAAATACAAAGCTGACTTTGATTCCTTGCCATCAGCCAGAGGAAACCCAGGAGAAGTAGGAGGCAGTGGCATCTCTTTGTAAACATTTTATTCTTGACAAGTAACAGACTCCTATCTAGAGAATTGTAAGCATTGGCCCCTCCATTCTGCTAGCTGTCTTTCAGGAGCACTCTCAGTATTCTCCTGCACTGACCAGTTTAAAAGGTGTTATTTCTGCTCCCATGCAGTGCTTTGTGTGAAGGAATTAATTTGCAAGATCAATAACCATTGTGATAACTGCTCACATGCAAAAGAGAGATTGCTGATTTTACAGGTGTATGGTTTGCATTCTTAGATCTGGCAGGAAACAAAATCCAACTCAGACGGTTTAAGAGACTTTAAGTGAAAGAATTATTTTCAGAAGGATGGGCAGAGTTCAGGATGACATGGGTTTCTGTCACCTAGAAACTAATAGCAATGGCAGGCTGTTGTCACTGCTAGGTCTGAGGGAGCAAAGAGAAGAAATAGTGTTACTGGTGTCTAGTGAGAGCTGGGGCCATAGTGGATGGGCTGTTAAACAGGAGCTATAGTACTGGAGGGATTCAGCCACTGCCAGAAAGGGAGCCCAGAGCAGGGAGGGAACAAGGAGGGAATATTCTCCTCTCTGACTTTTTTCTTTGCTCTTTGATCTTTTTCCAGTGCCTCCTGTTGGCCAGACTTACCTCGAAGCTGGCCAGCAGGTGAGTCTATGATGCTGCCCATAGAGGTCAGCCTCTTGGGACTCAGCAGGGCCCAGAATGGTGGAAAGTTGGTCCCGGGATGGAAAGTGGATCAGACAAAATTATTACCATACCCTATAGCATATTCTTAATCTCACTTTCATAGTTTTATCTCATCATCCTTATCTCCTGAAATCCCAAAATAAATCTTAAAGCATGTGAACTATTGATTATGACTCAGTTCTATCTTTTAATATAAATAGCCCAAAGAGTTACCCTACTCTTATCAGAGTAATTAAATATTCAGAGAGAGAATCTGAACAGTTCTCAGAAGAATTGGAAAATCACTGAAAGACCTTCTGTTGGGGCATTTTGTTCTTGGCTAAAATTAAACTAACATTTAAAAAATACGCATATGAACTGTACAAGTGATTTATCTTAAAATATAAAACTTGTACTTTTAATGACACTTTGCTGAAATGTGTTTTTCATTATTAAGGTTAAGGTGCAAAAGGAAAGTGCAACTTAAGTCCTTATGCGTTATCCCTTTAGTTTTTTTTTTTTTTTTTTTTTAAGATAGACTCTGGCTCTGTCACCCAGGCTGAAGTACAGGGGCCTCCTGGGTTCAAGCAATTCCCCTGCCTAGCCTCCTGAGTAGCTGGGATTACAGGCATGTGCCACCATACCCAGCTAATTTTTGTATTTTTAGTAGAGATGGGGTTTTACTATGTTGGCCAGGCTGGTCGCCAACTCCTGACCTCAGGTGATCTTTATAAGGCAGAATGAATTAGCAAAAAGATTCTTATCCCACCAATCTAGAAATACAAGAACAGATGTGGCTGGGCGCGGTGGCTCATGCCTGTAATCCCAGCACTTTGGGAGGCCGAGGTGGGTGGATCATGAGGTCAGGAGATCGAGACCATCCTGGCTAACACGGTGAAACCCCATCTCTACTAAAAAAAAAAATACAAAAAATTAGCCGGGCATGGTGGCACGTGCCTGTAATCCCCGCTACTCGGGAGGCTGAGGCAAGAGAATCGCTTGAACCTGGGAAGCAAAGGTTGCAGTGAGCCGAGATCGCGCTACTGCAGTCTACCCTGGGTGAAAGAGTGAGACTCCGTCTCAAAAAAGAAAAAACAGATTTTTAGCTTATCAAAATAGAGTCTGTTTTAGTCCATAACTTTATTGAGTTTTGAGGTTTGAGACATGGGAAGATGAATATTTACTCTATTCTCCAGAAATTTATGACCAAATAGTGAAAAGAGGTCCACACCTACCTATAATAATCAGTGCTTTAATAAAAGCATCAGCTGTGGGATTAAAAAAGAGGGAAAAGTGACGTAGTCTGTCTTTATCAGAGATTCTTTCAGACAGGTCACAAATATTAAAAGGCTACAGTTGCCGTGTCCTAGAAGTACAAATGAAAAAAGTGCCAAATAGCCCTGACTGAAGGAGTTGGTGTCAGAGTGAGCCTTTCACTGCTGTTTCAAGGGCAGCCAGTCTTTTGGTGCCTTTCCATTGCCGAAAGGAAGCATGATATCCAAAACTTTGAACAGATCTTTTAGTGGTCCTCTGATCTGGCCCTGCCTGCATCTTCTGTCTCACCAGATGCTCTGCTTTTTAGTTCCTTAAACTTGCCATTCTTCCTCAGTGTCTTTTCTACTGAGATTTCATTTGTCTGGGGTGCTTGCTGCCACCCTCATCTCCCTAACACCTTTTTGCCTCCTTTAAATGCCTCCTCTTCACAGAAGCCTTCCCTGACCTTCTAGATAAAAGTCAGTGACCTTGTTACTTGCTTTAAAACCCTGTGTGTTCAGACACCCTGCCCTTCTCATTCAAAGCACTCTTTTAATTTATTTGTGTAAAGATTTTATGGCTTTCTTTGCTACCAGAAGTAAACAACATGAGAACAGCGTTCATTACTGTCTGTTTCACAACTGTCTCCTCAGTGCCGAGCATGGCGCTCAATAGAGACTTGCAAACAAAGGAAAAAGAACTGGTTTCAACCCAACCCCTACTACTCACCAGTTGTGTGACCTTTGGTGGTTTGCTTCTTGGAGTCTCAATTTGTTATCTGTAGAATGGGAATAATGATGATAATGGCTATCATTTATTGAGCACTTACTTAGTGTGTGCCAGACTGCGCTTTACTTGCATTATCTTTTCAATTAAACCCCATCAGAGAAGTGAAAAGATTTTCTTTTCTTTTTTTTTTTTTTTGAGGCGGATTCTTGCTCTGTTGCCCGGACTGGAATGCAGTGGCACAATCTTGGCTCACTGCAGCCTCCGCCTCCCGGGTTCAAGCGATTCTCCTGCCTCAGCCTCCTGAGTAGCTGGGATTACAGGAGCCCGCCACCACGCCCTGCTAATTTTTGTATTTTTAGTAGAGATTGGGTTTCACCGTGTTGGCCAGGCTGGTCTAGAACTCCTGACCTTATGATCCACCCACCTCGGCCTCCCAAAGTGCTGGGATTACAGGCATGAGCCACCGTGCCCGGCCGAAAAGATTTTCTTAAAGTCACATAGTTTGAAAATAGAAAACAGAATTTAAACTCTGGTCTGTTTAATTTAAAAAAATGGATTGCTCTTAGCCATGCCTTTTTGTGATTGAGTAGTACCAATGCTGAGAATGCCAAGGTTGAGGAGGGAGTAGGTTGGGAATCTCTTAAACCATTTTAGGGAATCAGTATGGGAGTA
The DNA here is from genome assembly GCF_037993035.2 of Macaca fascicularis. Lineage (NCBI taxonomy): Eukaryota > Metazoa > Chordata > Mammalia > Primates > Cercopithecidae > Macaca > Macaca fascicularis. Next base: position 126,963,005 of record NC_088376.1, read on the forward strand.
GCTCTGCCTATTTGAAGAGATAAGTGACCTCTAAACTGATTTCTCAAGAAGTTAGTTGAGTCTAGAAGCGACCTGAAGTGCAAATACTCTTAAGAGAACTTTTCAGTGTGCTGAAAACTGGCCTTGTTCATTGTGGTTGGAGTGTTCTTTTTTTTTTTTTTTGAGACGGAGTCTCGCTGTGTCGCCTGGGCTGGAGTGCAGTGGCACAGTCTCAGCTCACTGAGAGCTCTGCCTCCTGGGTTCATGTGATTATCCTGCCTCAGCCTCCCGAGAGGCTGGGATTATAGGTGCCTGCCACTACGCCCCGCTAATATTTTGTATTTTTAATAGGGATGAGGTTTCACCATGTTGGTCGGGCTGGTCTTGAACTCCTGACCTTGTGATTTGCCCGCCCCGGCCTCCCAGAGTGTTGGGATTACAGGCGTGAGCCACGGCATTCTACAGGGCTAAGAACTATAAGGTTGGGCCAGAGAGTAAAGGGACTTACAGGCTGCTGGGCCAGGCTGGGCCAGGGAGTTACTTTCTGCTAAACACTGTGGGGAGTCTTTGATGGATTTTATTTATTGTTGAAAATATTTTGGAAGCAGGAAGTCCCAATTTGTAGTCCATCTTGGGGGCAGAAGTATCCAAAGCCCTTCTCTCAGTTTGCATCTCTAGTAAAGAACACATTTAATTATTTCATTCTGCTGCACCCAGTGTGATGTTGTTTGAAAAGGCACCAGCATTGTGAGGTGAGGAATGGATTTTTATGTTTAGTTGCAGCAGTATAATTTTGCTGCTGCTATTATTGTTTTCCTTTGGGGACAGATTGCCTAGCCCAGATGGATGGCAACCTTACACAAGTTACTTCACGTCTCTAGCCTGTTTCTCATCTGGAAATTAGAAATAGTTAAAATATCTATCTTGTCAGCTTGTCGTGCAACATTTACACAGTGCATGGTGTAAAATAAACTTTTAGACAACATTAGCTGTTACTGTTTTTAATATGACCTATCCATTCTGGCCTTCAACTCTTTTTTTGGGGGGTCGGAGTCTTCTCTGTCGCCCAGGCTGGAGTGCAGTGGCGCAATCTTGGCTCACTGCAACCTCTGCCTCACAGGTTCAAGCAATTCTCATGCCTCAGTCTCCCAAGTAGTTGGGAATGCAGACACACGCCACCATGCCCAGCTCATTTTTTTGTATTTTTAGTAGAGATGAATTTCACCATGTTGACCAGGCTGATCTCGAACTCCTGTCCTCAGGTAATTCACCTGCCTCAGCCTCCCAAAGTGCTGGGATTACAGGTGTGAGCCACTGAACTTGGCCTCTGGCCTATGACTCTTAAATGAATGTGTGTTGTTTATTTATCAGACAGGTTGATTGGGACGTAGGTACTGACATTTTTAAAGATCATGATTTTAGGATCTTACAAAGTAAAGCTGGCAATTAAGAAAGGCAATGAACACCTTAGTGAGGCAATTTTGGTGTTTCCTAGGTGTGTTTAGGATGAACACATAGATGAAATGCATAATATGAACATGAGCCAGTACTTAAAGAGCCCGTGGTGTGTGCCAGGACTGCGTTTTCCATGCATTCTTCCTGAGAAGTAGGTTTGATTATACAGTATTTATTTTACGGATGAGGGTTATGATCTTTTCTTTCTAAGACGTTATTAGACAGCTATAGACGTGGACACTAAACCATGTGCTGCTCCAAAACTTTTTGAGCCTTCAGCATTGTGTAAAGGCTTGACTTACCTTCCATCAACTTGAGCAGCTCTGCTGGAAGGGAAAAATGGAAACAGGGCCCTTAATTTTTTCTCATTATTGGATTAATTGGAAGCACTAGGCATGGTGTGCTGCCTGGTGCATAGTAGAGGCTCAGTAAATGTTTATTGAATATAAATCTGAATCAGTCCAAGTGAAAAAAAGATAGAGAAAAGCAGTATTAGCAGTATTAGATCCTGGCCCCAGCCTGTTTTCTATTTTAAAAAAGTCTGAGGTCACCAGAGATTTTATTTGCATAGTCCATTTGTTAATATTGCAGATTAATGGTTGAAGGCTGAGGTGAAGAATTGCCCAGTGTGTGTTGCATGGGATTAACTCCAGTCTGGGCAATTTAGTTATGTCTAGAAATCTGTTCACTTCCCACTAGGTACCCCTACTGCCCAAGAAGCTCCAGGCGCTGTGCTTGTGTTCAGCTGATTCATTTATTCCCAGTTAAAAAAACAACAACAAAAAAAACCTAGTTGTAACATTAAAATATGCAAATAGGATAGGTGTAACTATCCTAAAGAATCCTATATAACTATGCTATTTAAACATAAATAGGAAGGTGTAACTGCCATAAGTCATCACTAGTGTATTTCAAAGCCAGATCTGATTGATATTTCTATTTTCCCTAAGCTCAGGTAATTAAGAGTTGACACCAAGGAAATATCATTTAGTATTAAGGGGAGAAAAGAGGATACCTTATTGCATAGAATAGCAAACAAGTGGCATTTAATTCTAGATTTCTTCTCCTTTCCCCCAACAACAGAAAAAATAAATATTTTTTCCCCTGGGGGAACTTGATTAGGATATTTATTGACCCTGTCAAACCTGAAAGTCAGATGGTAGCCGGATTACCAAGATTGATTGATTACCAAGCATCCTTTTTGTGATTTATTATTTTATTCCACAAAATGAAGATACTTGAGATAATTTTGTTCATTTACTATAGAAGTAGTTCATGTAGAAATTTTAAAGTGTCAAACATTAAGACCCAGTGTCTAGATCTTGGTTTCTAATACCATTCTCCATTAAAAGGAGATTCTGTGCCTGGGACAGGGAATAAACAATATGAGCCTGTAATATCTTCTAGTTCCAGAAAGTAAGAAAATAACACACGTAGACACACACACATTCTCTCTCTCTGTCTCTCTCTCTCTCTCCCTCCCTCTCCCCGTCTCTCCCTCCCTCTCCCCGTCTCTCCCTCCCTCTCTCCCTCTCCCCCTCTCCCCCTCTCCCCCTCTCCCCCTCTCCCCCTCTCCCCCTCTCCCCCTCTCCCCCTCTCCCCCTCTCCCCCTCTCCGCCTCTCTCCCTCTCTCCCTCTCTCCCTCTCTCCCTCTCTCCCTCTCTCCCTCCCCACATACAATGATGGGGTATGTCAAAGGGACCAAAGAGACAACTGAAAGAGCTCCCAAAGGTCAAACCTAGAACAATTTGAACAGCTAAAAAACATAGTATTAGATTGTAACCCAATATATAAAATAGATGTAAATAAAATATATAGTGTATATATATATTTAAAGGCTCATATAAATATATAAACAAATAATATGTGATATAAAATCATAAATATCCATGAGGCCCTACTGGTATAAATAAATGATTGGATAAATAAGCAAATGGGAGAGAATAGATAAATCTTTAATATAAAAGAACTCCAAATGATTTATGCAGATAATCTTCTCTCAAGGAGATGGAACATCACTGCCAATCTTTTTTTTTTTTTCTTATTTTGGAGGGGGGGTGTCAGGGTCTCCGTCTGTCACCCAGGCTGGCGTGCAGTGGCACAATCTTAGCTCACTGCAGCCTCTGTCTCTTGGGCTCAAGATGTCTTCCCACCTCAGCCTCTGAGTAGCTGGAACTACAGGTGTGTGCCACCATGCCCAGGTAATTTTTATTTTTATTTATTTTTATTTTTTTAATAGAGATGGGATTTCGCCGTGTTGCCCAGGCTGGTCTTGAACTCCTGGGCTCGAGCAATTCACCTGCCTCAGCCTCCCAAAGTGCTGGGATTACAGTTGTGAGCTACCGCACGCAGCCCACTGCCCATCTTTTGAATCTGAGCTGTGCCTAGTGACTTCTTTCCAAAGAGTGCAATATGGAAAGGGAGGAAAGAGACAGCTTGCTGACATTGGCCTGGGCAGTGATTTTTTGGATATCGCCCCAAAAGCACAGGTAACCAAAAAATAGAAAAATGGGGTTGCATCAAACTAAACAGCTTCTGTATAACAAAGGAAATTGTCAACAGAGTGAAAAGACCATCAACAGTATGAGAGAAAATATTTGCAAACCATACATCTGATAAGGGGTTGATATCTAAAATATATAAGGAACTCAATAACAAAACAGATAACCCAATTAAAAAAGGAGAAAGAACCTGAATTGACAAAGAAGATGTACAGATGGCCAATGGGTATATGAAAAGATGCTCAATATCACTAATCATCAGGGACATGCAAGTTAAAACCACAGTGAGATATCACCTCACTCCTGTTAGAATGGCTATTCAAAAAGACAGAAGATAACAAGTATTGGTTAGTATGTGGAGAAAAGGGAATCTTTGTACATTGGTAATGGGGATGTAAATTATAGTACAGCCATTATGAAAAACAGTATGGAGGTTTATCAAAAAAAATTAAAAATAGAAAAGAACTGTATGACCCATCAGTCCTACTTCTGGATATATATCCAAAGGAAATCAGTATGTCACAGAGGTATCTGCACTCCCATGTTCATTGCAGCATTATTCACAATAGCCAAGATGTGGAGTCAATCTTGGTATCCATCAATGGATGAATGGATAAAGAAAATGTGATATTTAGGCCAGGCACAGTGGCTTATGCCTGTAATCTCAGCACTTTGGGAGGCCGAGGTAGGTGAATCATTTGAGACCAGGAGTTCAATTTAGCCGGGCCAACATGGTGAAACCCCATTTCTACTAAAAATACAAAAAATTAGCAGGGCATGGTAGTGTACACCTGTAGTCCCAGCTACTTGAGAGGCTGAGACAGGAGAATCGCTTCAACCTGAGAGGTGAAGGTTGCAGTGAGCCAGGATCGCGCCACTATACTCCAGAGCAAGACTCTGTCTCAAAAAAAAAAAAAAAAAAAAAAAAAAAAGTGATATCCAGTGTATATATACAAATAATGTAAGACTATTCAGCCTTAAAAAAGAAGGAAATCCTCTTATTTTCGACAACATGGATGAACCTGGAGGATGTTAAGTGAAATAAGCCAGACACAAAAAGGCAAATACTGCAGGAATCTCACATGTGGAATGTAAAAATATTGAACCATAGAAGCAGAGAGTAGAATAATGGTTGCCAGAGGCTGGGAGTTGGGGGAGTGATGAGGGAAATGGGGAGATGTTGATCAAAGAGTACAAGTTTCAGTTAGGATGAATGAGTTCAAGGAATCTGTTACGCAGTAATGGTGACTATAGTTAATAATACTATATACTTGAAAATTGCCGAGAGTAGATCTTAAATGTTCTCACCCCCCAAAAAAATGAGGCAACAGATATGCTAATTAGCTTGATTTAATTATTTTATAACATATACATAAAACATCTTATTTACACCGTATAATTTTGTCAATCATGCCTTAAAGCTGAAGGAAAATACATAGTCATATGTTGGTATTGGTTCTTTAGCTGTGACAAAGATACCATACTTATATAAGAGGTTAACAGTAGGGAAAACTAGGTGTCGGGTTTACAGGAACTCTCTGTATAATCTTTGCAAGTTTTCTGTAAATTTAAAGTCATCCTAAAATTAAAAGTTCATTTTTAAAAAATACTATGGCAAGGATAATAGTCTGTAGTTCAAGTTTAATTTTCATCCCATAGGGAGCCTGAGGTAAATAAAATAGCCCTTAGTGTTCTGGTCTTACTATGGTGTAAAGTGGGGCAATTCTTCCTTGCTGTTGTCTTATGAAGCCATGACAGTTTGTTTGCAGAATCAGAGAATGCAGTATTTCTAAATGTCCTCCTGTGGAATTTCCTACTGGCATGACTTTTTTCCCCTTTGCTTCTGCCCAGTAGCAGTCCCTTGAGTGGCATTTGCTGTCCTAGTTAATCAGAGGGTAGGAGAAATGAAAAACTCTCCTCTTCCCCCTCCCATGAAGTTTCAATGGGCACTGGAAATGTAGGTCAAATTGCATCACCGTAGAAAGGAGCGAACAGGAAGGTATTTATGAAGTGCTGCCAATGTCTCTTTAGATTCAGTCATGACGAACTGGTGTTGAGCCCGTTTAGGTGTGAGATACAGGGAATCAGGGGGCATGTTTGTGATGTAGTCCCACAATGTTATATTTCAACCAGTGATAAAAGATCTCTGTCTGAAACCCTAGTGAAAATGACTTACACTGGCTTTGCTTAATTTGCATCTCCCAGCTTCCAGAATTCTTTTTGTCTCTTATTTATTATTGGCACATTGCAAAAATTTGTATTAATTTAGCCAGAGAGATGTTTGAATTGTAGAAACTATTGCCATGTGTACATTTAAAAAAGTCTATTGTTTGGTAGTCACATAAGTCTAATAATATATTTTGGAAATTATGTATAATGTGCACAGTGACATCTTGATTAGCACATAGAAACCACAAAATATGTTTTTTTTATTTTTAAATTATGTTTAAAGTATCTGTTAGATGGATCTCTGTTTTATTATTTATTTTATTTTATTTATTTGTTTTTAGACAGAGTCTTACTCTGCCACCCAGGCTGGAGTATGGTAGCACTATCTCAGTTCACTGCAGCCTCAACCTCCCAGGCTCAAGTGATCCTCCCACCTCAGTCTCCCAAGTAGCTGGGACTACAGGCATGTGTCATCACACCCAGCTACTTTTTATATTTTTTTGTAGAGACAGGGTTTCACCATGTTGCCCAAGCTGGTCTCAAGCAATCTACCTGCCTCCGCTTCCCAAAGTGCTGGGATTACAGGTGTGTACTGCTGCTCTCAGCCTCTCTTTCTCTTTTTTTTTTTTTTTTAGTGGAAAAATCTTATAGATTTTAGGATATAAGGAGACTTTAAATATATGTTTTTATTTTTTACATATTGTGTGCTACCTACTCCTTTGTAAGACACCCAGATATTGACTACCAAAATATTCTGTTACTGACAGTGTTATGAACAGTAAGCATCCTGATAGCAAAACCAACTCTAAAACCTCTATTTTCACTCCCTTCTCCCATCAAGATAATCAGTAGTTGCTTTATGTACAAAATGGAAAGTCAGATGATAAGAAATTTTTACAGAGGCTTGGATATTATTTAATAATATGAGTTGAATAGATTATTCTGTGAAATATGTTTATAATTCAACATTTTTAAGCTATATTTTTAACTTTTTATTTTGAGATAATTATAAATTTATAGGAAGTTGCAAAGATGGTCCAGAGAGGTCCTGGTTATTCTTCACCCAGTTTCTCCCATTTATTATGTCTTAACTATAGTGCAGTATTAAAACCAGGAAATTAACATTGGTTTAAAGTACGTGTATGGTTGGTTCTGTGTCATGATATCATGTGTATTTTCATGTAATCACTGCCACAATCAAGATACAGAACTATTCTATCACTAAAAAGATCTTGGCCAGGCGCAGTGGCTCACGCCTGTAATCCCAGCACTTTGGGAGACTGAGGTGGGCGTATCATGAGGTCAAGAGATCGGGACCATCTTGGCCAACATGGTGAAACCCTGTCTCTACTAAAAATACAAAAATTAGCCAGGCCTGGTGTCAAGTGCCTGTAATCCCAGTTACTCGGGAGGCTGAGGCAGGAGAATCGCCCAGGAGGTGGAAGTTGCAGTGGGCTGAGATTGTGCCAGTGCACTCCAGCCTGGCGGCGCAGCAAGACTCCCTATTAAAAAAAAAAAAAAAATCAGATCTCCCCTGTGCTACCCCTTTATAGCCACATTCATTCCTGTTACTCTCACAGTCCCTAACTCCTGGCAGCTGCTAATCAGTTCTCCAACTCTAAATTTGTCATTTTGGGAATGTTACATAAATGTGATCTTTTAAAATTGGCTTTTTTCTCTTAGCATTTTAAAAAGAATTTTATTTTTAAAAGAATATGATAAAATTTTTAAAAGAATATTTGTTTTGGCCGGGCGCGGTGGCTCAAGCCTGTAATCCCAGCACTTTGGGAGGCTGAGACGGGCGGATCACGAGGTCAGGAGATCGAGACCATCCTGGCTAACACGGTGAAACCCCGTCTCTGCTAAAAAATACAAAAAACTAGCCGGGCGCGGTGGCGGGCGCCTGTAGTCCCAACTACTCGGGAGGCTGAGGCAGGAGAATGGCGTGAACCCGGGAGGCGGAGCTTGCAGTGAGCTGAGATCCGGCCACTGCACTCCAGTCTGGGCGGCAGAGCCAGACTCTGTCTCAAAAAAAAAAAAAAAAAAAAAAAAAAAAGAATATTTGTTTTTTTAAAGTTGTTACCCAGAGTTTGATTCACTAATTTTTAAGACCATATTTTTCTAGCTTGGGTGTTCCATACTCTGTGTTGCTATATTTGAACAGCCGCTAAAGTCGAATATGCCGACGTAATAGCTGATTATAGCATTAACCTTATTGCCTGCTGTTAAGGATGATACCCTGGTGTTAAAGGGAAAATTACCCTGGGAAAAGTCCATCCTGTCAACAAAGTAGATATTACAATTGATGAAGAACAGGAATAAGAAGTCCAAATGTTTATACCAAATAAAGTAACTGACCATATTTGTACTCCATTTCGTCTTGAAATCTTCAAAGGAGAGAGACTTTTTGGAACATGATATTTAAATGAAGAGCAGTTGAAATATTTACGTTAATTAATTAATTTACATTAATTAGCTTATGTCACAGAATTGTGGAATGTCACCATACGAAATTAAGTGTCTGCGTCATGTTAAGCTTCTTCGAATGTCTTAAGTAGGAAATGGAGTTCTATGGATAGACAAGGGCTGGAAATAGCCTCAGAAAAATCAGATCTTCAGATGCTGGCATACTGTTTTCTGACAAAATGTGGAGAATATTCTAGGATCTATAGGAGGGCATGTTAGAGTTTGGCTACAAATAATGATGCCATAGTTCTAGGGAATGCCACATGGTCAAACCTATAACACTGAGCAAACAGAAGGTGAATCCCAGGATACCATTCTGCAGCTCATGGCAGTGAATAAGCACTGGCTCCTCAGCTTCTCCAGAATTCATGTTCCTGAGGTTGTGTCAGGACAGATTTTTATGAATAGGATAATCTTGCAACTAGCAATTGATTTTTGTTTGGCCCTGGCTCCTAACATTTTAGACAGTCTTCCTCCCAGTTGGGAAAATATTCCTGGTAATTAAAATCATCCTTTACTTACCAGCTTAACATTTTTCCCTTGATCACATTTGTTTTCTTTAAGCAGCATATGATTGTACTTAAAGTAGCTATTGGGATAGAGGAGAAGGGAAACAATCATTTATTGACCATCAGCTGTATGCCAGCCACTTTGCTAAGTGTTTATGTACATTCATGCATGTAATTGCAGTATTGAAAAATTGCATTAATGATACTCATTAAGTTATGGGCCTGAAATAAACAGCATCCTAAGCAACTCTTCGTAGCAAGCCAATTTTCTTGGTCAGATTTACTCAAGGGGTTTGTTGACCAAAACACAGTAGAGAAGGAGTGAGACATGGTGCATACATGCCTGTGAGAAATGGCGTAAAGAATATAATTATATCTATTAATTTGTATATTCATGAGACAATGTGTAAAATGATACAGAATTTAGACATGTAAGACCCAGCCCCTCTCCTCTTAGCTGTTTATCCAAATGAGGGAAACAAGTTTTGAGTTAAAGGAAAATATCAACTAACTACAGGACTTTAAAAACTGCTTAACCCATCAATGCAACATGTATAACAAGGTATTACATAATTATTTGAAATCTTTCAGACTATAAGTGCTTTAATATTCAGAAGAGGAAATGATTACTTATCTCTGACCCTTGATTTTATTATCTGTATGATTTTGCTACCTCATAGAAGTGAATAAAGTAATGTATATAAAACACTTAATATAATGCCTACTACTTAGTATACCTTCAATAAATTATAGCGGTTGCTGTTGGTAATGAAAATTATGATAGTAAGAATACTTCATAAGGGTAGGCTGACTGCTATAATGACCCAAAACCCCAGTGCCTTAATATATGTTTATTTCTTGTTTAAGCTCAGAGTGTGTTGGCAAGGAGGCTATTGATTCCCCTAGTCATTCAGGAGTGAAATTGTGTGGCTGTGCCCTCCTGTAGGTGCTTGGAGCCCTTTCCATTTGACCAGCAGAGGAGGGTAGGAGAGACTGAAGCTCAAGCCAGAGAGGTTTGTATGGGCCTAGCCCAGAAGTTGGCAACCAACATTTCTTATTTTATTTATTTATTTATTTTGAGATGGAGTCTCACTCTGTCACCCAGGCTAGAGTGCAGTGGCACTATCTCGGCTCACTGCAACCTCCACCTCCTGGGTTCAAGCGATTATCGTTTCTCAGCCTCCTGAGAAGCTGGGACTACAGGCGTGCACCACCACGCCTGGTTAATTTTTGTATTTTGAGTAGAGATGGGGTTTCACCTTGTTGGCCAGGCTGGTCTGGAACTCCTGATCTCAGTGATCCGCCCACCTCTGCCTCCCAAAGTGCTGGGATTACAGGCGTGAGTGACGAGCGACTGTGCCTGGACCCAGCATTTTTTTTTTTTAAGAGATGGTGTCTTGCTCTCTTGCACAAGCTGGAGTGCAGTGGCGCAGTCATAGCTCACTGCAGCCTTGAACTCCTGGGCTCAAGTGATCCTCCTACCTCAGCCTCCCAAGTAGCTGGTACTACAGGTGTGGGACACCACACCTGGCTAATTATTTATTTTAATTTTCATAGAGATGGAGTCTCACTGTGTTGCCCAGGCTAGTCTCGAACTCCTGGCCTCGAGGGATCCTCCCTCCTCAGCCTCCCAAGATGCTGGGATTACAGGTGTGAGTCATCACACCTGGCTTATGCAACATTTTTATTTACATTTTGGATTCAGTCACATGTTGTGACCTTATTGCAATGAATATTGGGAAATTTAGGCAAAATATGTGCTCAGGCGGAGAATGTAAATATAGGTGACTATTGGCAATCTGTATCACAAATAGTATTTAGAAAGGCTTAATAGAAGTGGAAGCATTTTCCCTGGATCTTTCAGAGAAGAGTGAAATTAGAGTGAAATTTGTTGTATGCTGCTCAGTCTGTATTTAGGAAGTAATTTTTAAAGAGGCGGAGTAGAAGAATTAAAAACTCTACGAGCATTATTAATGAAAACTACATTTATCCCACTAGCCACTGCCCTTACTGTCAGTCATTTGGTAAGTGACCTTTGGCAAGCCATTTATCTGTTACAGACCTGCATTTCCTCACTTATAAGTATTCTTTGTAGGACTGTGGTGGAGATTAAACAAGATAGTACATGTACAGAGTTTAGCAGAGGGTCTGATCCAAGTTAAGCACTCAGCGAAAATTGTTCTTATTGGTAGTGTTGATAAGTATGGCCTCAGAGTAAAATGCATGCTGTTTGTTTATTTAACATCTATCCTAAGGGACCGTGCTAGACTAGCAAAGAATGACTTGACTGAGGTCACATATATAAATTTTAGAATTTTGTAACCCCAGGCCAGTCACAGGAGATTAACGTTCCCCTGGTAGACTATTGCGGGACAAACTCTCTCTGTTCCCCAGGCTTTCCTCCTCCCAGTCAACTTTAAAGACACCTCCACCACACACACCCCAACTCCTGTCAACAGGAGTACTGGACTTTAATTTGCCTCTTATCCCTCCTTCTCCCTTCCTTAGCATTGATGTCCGTAGGTGAGTTTGCCTGGGAAGAGTGAAGGTAAATGCCAGAGCAGCTCTTTATTCCACTGGCCTAATTGCAAGTTCTTAGCAAGGCGATAGCATCCCACTCCAGGCACATATTAACCTGGGTAGCCGTCAGAACCTGTGGTTCCATTTTATCCAATTCAATTCATCAGGCATTTATTAACACTTAACAGCGCTGGGGCCTAGGGATACAAGGATGAAATGTTGTGGACCCAGCCTCCAGGAAGCCCACCTAGAGCAGTAGGCGTGATGACCTGATGAAGTTTCATCTGAGCTGGGTTTTGAAGTGTGGATATGAGTTACTTGGAAAGTAAGAAAGGAGTTCAAGGAGGCATGAGCAGCAGGTATGGAGAAACAGGTGGGAATTGTGGTGTATGGCAGTGAAGGAAATGGTTTTAAGCTCAACTCTAACATGCAACACCTCAGCTTTTATTGGCCTCATCTCACAAGCCTCAGTTTTCTGTTAAAGGAGCACAGAAAGAGTTCCTTTGTTATAGACGGGAATACTAAGTGAGATGATGCATGTAAAAGGCTTACTTTTTGTTACTGGGCACGTGGTAAGTGTTCAGTAAATGTCAGTTACTACTACTATTATTATTGTCATGTGCTCTCATAAATTGACTTTCAAATCTACTGACTTGATCAAGGTTTTGCACAATGACAAATGGGAGAATTACTGGGAATTTTATATTTTAGTTTTCTTTTAGGCTAATGGTGAAATGGTGCCCTATAGTCACAAATAATGGACAAAAAAAATGCCTTGCTGACCTTTCTTTGCTAAAAGAAGAGGGAACCTAGTTAACCTCAGTGAAGCCTGGGAGAGAGGGGCTCAAGATGGGAGAACTGTGCATCCTGAAATGGCAAAAGAGTGAAGGATGGCTATATTGAACATATTTGGAGAGAGGAGAGGGACTAAACATTGTGTAAGTATGTACTAATAGAAGCTGTTAGAAAATGGAGGCTCCTTTAAAAATAAGACTCCATGTGAGGCGTTCCATGAAGTGTTGGGAAAGCCCTAGGACTGACTGCAGTGACTGAAATGTACTCAAGAAACCCAGGCCAGAGTTACTGGAGCCCTTCCTCACAATTGGCCTTGACTCCCTCTCCACTTGTGTGTTTTCACATTGACTTGATCCTCAGTGGAATAACTGAGCAGTGGCTGTAGCTCAGTAGGTAGAAAAACCCTCTAACCTTTGAAGAGGGAAATACCCAGTAGCACCATTGAAAAAAGAGGTTGTGTATAGCGTTTCGTTCTTAAATTTGCTTTGCCAAGGAGAAAGCCTGTGAGAGTGAAAGCAAGGTGGAACTGGGGTCCAAAGAGAGGGAGTAAACTAGATGCCATGTTAATTTGTATTTTTGGAGAATATGTCTGCAGTTGATATATAACTTGGTTTAAACATTTTTACAACCTGCTAAAAAATTTGGGTTTGGGTGGTCAATTTTCATTTGGAAGAAAAGATTTAGGAAGACAGTATAGTTCTGGGGGCACAAGCATGGCTACCTACAGGAGACAGGTTTGAAAGGAAAATAAGTGATACAGCCAGCTGAGTACTTTGGAAATTACGTGCCCAGTGACAAAGGGCAGCTCCCAACACAGCTTAATTCAGTCATTTCCTCCAAAAAAGTTGGCCCCTGTGGCCAGAGTTTTAGATTTTCCCAGAGAAACCAGGAGTTTGGAATTTTATGTGAATCTTCCTGCCTTTCAAATATTAGCAACAAAGCCATTTTCCCCCCAAGATCAACATAGAAAACAAAAAAAGTGGGCTATTTTAGGTCTGTGGACTTTTCCATTTGCAGCGAGTATCAAGATGAAGAGAAAAACGCACAGCCTAGGAGTTAGGTGACTTAGCTGAATAACACTGCCAATTCTAGTGCCAGACACAGTACTTGGCATGGAGCACATTCTCAATTTGTTTTGTTTTGTTTTTGAGGTAGAATCTCATTCTGTTGCCCCAGGCTGGAGTACAGTGGCGTGATCTTGGTTCACTGCAGCCTTAGCCTCAGCTTCCCAGGCTCAAGTGATCCTCCTGCCTAAGCCTCCTGAGGAACTGAGACTACAGGCATGTGCCACCATGCCTGGCTAGTCTTTAAAAATTTTCTGTAGAGACGGCATCTTGCTCTTCCTCAAACGGTCTTGAACTCCTGAACTTAAGCAGTCCTGCTGCTTTGGCCTCCCAAAGTGCTAGGATTACGAGCATGAGCCACTGTGCCCCAGCCTCAACATGTTTTTATTGAATAAATAAAGCAGCTGAGATCATCTCTCTTGGTTTCAGTCTTTTCATATCTAGAATGGAGAGATTGGAGTCAGCCTTCAAGGCTTCAGGTTGCTTTGTTTTGTTTTTTTTTCTCCCTATTCCCTCTCCCGCAACAAGCTCTAATTTATAAGATCACAACTGTGTTTTCCTTGTAGGATTCATTTCTCTAGCCCCTTTTCTTCCCTCTTACGCACTCTTTAAGAAGCTAGGGTGCCAGTCTCACATTAAAGCTTGGTAATTTTGCCTATAAGTTAAGAAGTTAAGTTTATTCTGTTAAAAACAAGACTGACTTGGTTTAGCCTTTTTTCTTTATTGTGATTAGCAGGTTTATACTTAATTTTGACAGACTGTATGACATAACAAGAGGTGATTCAGATTATGCCTTAAGTTGCAACAAAGTTCTGAATCTTAAAAGCACACAGAAATGTTACTCCTAGAAAATAAGCCATTTTCCCTGTAAAAGCCAATGTAACACTGCCCATGTAGCATTGTAGGCTTTTCTCTGTTTAAAATGAATGATGGGGTGTTTCTGAACCCTTTGGGCTTCTGCAGTATATTCTTTTATAACACATTCTGGTGATAGCTCTATTTTTAAAATACATTTTTTTACTATCTTGGACAAGATCATTTTTTGTTGCAGTTATCACAAATCAGTTCAAAAAATAAGCTCATAAAAAGGGGGGGCATTTACCCTAGATGCCAGGGGCTTCTTAGAACCCTAGGGAACCTAGGGAGGGAAGTGCTGTGGGCCACTCAGGGGCTATGGCGGTAACAAGAAAGCCCAAGAACACTCCTGTGCAGAGACCCTCCCTCCCTCCCTCCCTCCCTCCCTCCCTTCCTTCCTTCCTTCCTTCCTTCCTTCCTTCCTTCCTTCTCTCTTCTGTCTCTCTCTCTCTCTCTCTCTCTCTCTTTCTCTCTCTTTCTCTTTTTCTCTCTCGTTTTTTCTCCTGGGAGAAACGGGAGATTAGTGACCTCTTGGGTCAGATTCACTCTGAGTAGCACATTCATTCTTTCATTCTCTTTGCTGACTGTCTTTTTCCTATAGACTGAAACAGCACTTAGAGGTAGCTTGCAGCCTTCACCAAACTAGACCCTCTTCATCTCAATTTCTCGTTCTAAGAAGAACACATTGACTGTCTCAGTTTGTGTCGTGTGTCCAGCTTAGACAAAGATGGGAGTAAGTAGTTTGTAGCCCCATAGTAAAAGTATGACTTGGCATGGAGTTGAGAATTACATAGTTCTTAGAAAAAAGGGTCAACATAGGCTAGGGAGCTTCTCTAGGAGAAAGATGTCTTATATAATCTCCCTCCCCCTTAAAAAATAAAAGAGTTAATAAACTTATGCTTCAAGTTATGTCTTCTTTCTTTCTCTCCCACTGCTAACTGACCATCATTTAAAGAAATCTTTTTAAAAATTATATTTGTTGAATGCTTATTACGTAGTAGTCGTTGAATAAATAAAAGGTATCAAGTTTAATGATTCTAAGAAAATTTTCCAAGTCTATTTAAAATGATTTCTTTTTAACTATTTCTCTTTGCAAAACAAAATTAAGTTGCCATTGAGGCAGTTTGGTGTACTGGAAAGGGAACTAAATATCACCAAAGGCCCGGATTCTAGTTAGTTTCACACCACTTGTTTGCTGGGTAATATTGAGCAAATTATGACCTTTCTCAGTCTGTTTCCTCAGTAGTAAAATGGAGATCATAGTAACAGCTCTTTTGAACACAGGGTTATTAGAAGATCAAATGAGAGAATACATACAAGCATATAATAGGTTTTTCCCCTACTAAAGAAAGGCTTTTGACCCCTATTCTAAGTAGAGAAGTTACTGTTTTTAAATGTTTATTTTTAGTAACTGCAACTATCATTTTTCTCATATTTCCTATAAAGCATTTTTACAGTATGCAACTAGTAAGTGATGAATTCTTTTAAAACCAAAACTATCCTGAAGGAGATGAGTGTTCTGAATCTGATGACTTCCTTGGATACTTTGGAGAAGTAGCAGTAGTGTCCAGATGGAAAACTGAAAAATGGCTTGACCTAGTGAAATAAGATCAAGTGCGGAGTCTAATCTGATGCTGGTGTTGTTCTGCCTTCACCTTCTGTCTACTCTGAAGGAATCACCATCAGGGTGGTGAATGCTTATCATGAACATAACGTCTTTATTGACTGCCTCTATCATGGCAATTTGTAATTAGCTTTGAGTGATTTTTGCATAGCTATAAAGTATTTAGGATTCAAAGAAATGCATTTTGGCTCAGGACAGACATGTTAAACAAGAAAGCAGCTTTTATTGGAAGTAAGGCAGAAAAGGAGCACTAAAATGGAAATCAGAAATTTTTAAAAAGAAAGGAGACTGGGAAGGAATTAGAAATCTGAAGAGAAACATCTGGTTTATAAAGATTGTAGGAATGATTTTAAGCATTACCGAATAGCATTTTGAGTGAATAAAATTGACACTTTTAAAAAGGGAGAGGGAAGCAGTATGACCTAGAAATAACTTAAAACCTAATAAAGATAATTATGAATAAATGTTCAAAACATGGCATATAATTTCAGCCACTGATTTTCAGCGATGCTTTATTCCTATCTTAGGATCTCAGGCCATAGAAACATTTGGTTACCATTTTTAGAGTACATGAAAATAAATAAAAATTGAGCAAAGCAATATTACCTCCTCCATATCTTGCTTTATAGCCAGTGAGGATTACAGGGAGAGAAGTATATGAGTAGTGAATTTTTCATATGAGCTCAGCCTGTCTTGTGCTTTATACCTTGACAACGTCTGCCCCATAGCTGTGTCATTGCCCGTGTTTGCTGCTTTTTCTCTTCTGCATGTGAGATTTGAAGACCAGCTTATTTTCTAACTTTGGTTTGTTAATCTGTAATTTCTTGACTCCTTAACTCATTGGTCCTCTACAAATTAATTAAAAAGCACATTTTACCTGAAATATATGCACACTACTATGAAGATAATGGAGCACATAGTTTCCTTGTGCTTTTTAGGAAGATAGTTCAATTGAATTTTTGTTTCCTGTTGAAGTATTAAAAATTGCTTTTATAAACTGCTGAAATGATAAAGAAGGACAGCGTGAGCTCTCCAAATAATAATCTTATTCAATCTGTATTTTTAAAATCTGTGATTTGACAAGTTTCATAGGAGCAGGCTTTCTGAATCGCCATTTTAAAAATTAAGTGGAAACTCATTAGTGCAAATTACATACAATGATTTTAAGCCCCAGGAGGCTAACTGTGTACATATTGAATAGTCATTTGTTCTTAGTTTATTGTAAATATAGCCAATTAAGTTCATTGTAACACACACACACACACACACACACACACACACACACGCAAATCACATTTGTTATAAAATTGGTAAAATGTCTTGAAATTTAACAGTTTGACATCTCAAAGCACATATAATTTTGGAATATCTGGCAACCAATGAGACTGTATGTTTCTGATTAGCTTTGTCCATCCACTGTTTCATCCATTTGCCTTTTTTCTGTTTTTGTAGATCTGAACCGAATTAAGACGAACGAGCTTTCACAATTGCAGCAGATGAAGATCCATTGGTAAATCGATCAGGATTTTTGGCCTACCCTCCAAAGAAAAGGTAACTGGCTGTTCTGATATCGCAAGCACAGTTGAACAAATACAGTGCTTCCAGTTATAATAGAGTTTGAGTTTTACCAAAGGATGATAGTTTGTTAATTTTGAGACATCTGTGTAAGATCTCAAATGTTAAATGTAATCCTGAATATGATCTTAGAAAAATGAAATGACAATGAATTTAGGAGTATGATATTATTAGGTATTTGTTTCTCAACACAAAAACTGCTAAATAACATGCCCTCCAAATTTGTTAAAATTGCAGGAAGACTTTAGTTATAGAATCCTCCTTCTCTCCCAGTCTATACCCACTTTTTTCTGGAAGTTACCCAAAAGAGTGCTCTTGTTTCTTTCTAGCACCATTCCCCCAGCTCCTGTTTTCTTGTCTTTCCATGTAATGTAGACCCAGCTGCTTAGGGCAGTGAAGATCCTAAGCAAGATTGTAAAACAGGCAGGCGTTCTTCAGGCACACTTTCTGGGCCCAGTGCCTTTGCCCAGGCTGCCAGACAGCTCTATGGTAATGAGTAGTCTCTGATCATTACAAAAATAGCAGCCATCATTAATGGAGTGTCTTTTTTTTTTTTGAGACAATCTCACTCTGTCACCCAGGCTGGAGTGCAGCGGTGTGATTACAGCTCACTGCAACCTCCACCTCCTAGGTTCAAGTGATTCTTGTGGCTCAGCCTCCTGAGTAGTTGGGATTACAGGTGTGCACCACTACACCTGGCTAATTTTTGTATTTTAGTAGAGATGGAGTTTTGCTATGTTAGTCAGGCTGGTCTCGAACTCCTGACCTCAAGTGATCCACCCGCCTTGACCTCCCAAAGTGCTGGGATTACAGGCATGAGCCTCCAATGCCTGGCACATTAATGGAGTTTCTCACTGCATGTCCACCATTGTACATTTACTGTTTTGGGGAGGATAATGGTGAAATTTCACATAATACAAAGCAGAAAATTCCTGGAGGAATTTTGATTAAAAAAAAACAGGGCTGAGTACAGTGGCTCACACATGTAATCCCAGGACTTTGGGAGGCTGAGGTGGAAGGAATTGCTTGAGCTCTGGAGTTTGAAACCAGCCTGGCCAACATAGCTACACCCCAAACTCTAGAAATATTTTGTTTTATTTTATTTTATTCTGGAGTGCAGTGGTGCCATCTCAGCTCATTGCAAGCTCCGCCTCCTGGGTTCTGGAGCAGCTGGGACTACAGGCACCCGCCACCACGCCCAGCTAATTTTGTTTTTGTATTTTTAGTAGAGACGGGGTTTCACCATGTTAGCCAGGATGGTCTCGATCTCCTGACCTCGTGATCCGCCCTCCTCGGCCTCCCAAAGTGCTGAGATTACAGGCGTGAGCCACCGTGCCCGGCCTACAAACAATTTTTAAAAATTAGCCAAGCACGGTGGTGTATGCCGTATAGTCCCAGCTACTCAGGAGGCTGTGGCAGGAGGATCCATTTGAGCTCAAGAGCTTGAGGCAGTTAGCCATGATGATGCAGCTGCACACCAGCCCCAGCGACAGCAAGACCCTATCTTAAAAAGCACGCAACAACAACAACAAAATTATTCTCCTACTTCTGAAAGGAATGAGATAACTTACAAGTTAAGGTGCAGTTTAAGATGAGTCATTAAAGACTAAAACAGAACAGAATGGAAACAAGATTAAAGGAGTTTCAGCCTCTGGAATCAATTATCTTACATACTTAGGTAACAAATGTGATGCCACAATCAGGTTTTAGGCAACTGTAACAAAAATGGTAGCATTTCAGACAACACATAAAAGATAACATTTTTACCATTAACAATCTGAAACAGCTTCACAGAAAGTGTCTTAGTACTATTGAGATGTTTAAAAGAACAATTTGGGGAGCTATGAAGTCTCTACCTTGAAAACAGTCTCTTAAAATTTTTCTGGACTAAAGCTGAAGGGATATGCAGAGATATCTTTCAGTGATCATTGAAGTCATCACATTGAATGTTGTTCATTGTGTCATGTCTGCAAGGTGCCAGAGAAGAGAGAAACAGGCTTTCCTGTATGGTGTCCAGTCACTGACAATGGAGGAGTATAGGGAGAAGCTAAGAGGAAACACGTTTGGCAGAATGCCAAAGGAGCTCTTTAGTGCCTGTTTATGGAGTTTTTACTGTGTGCATGGGGATTGTCCCTGGGAGGAAAAGGAGAAGAATAGGAGGTGATTTACACGGACTGCAGTGATAACTTAGGCTTTTTTGAATATTATACCAATGAAAAGATTAATATGATGCCAGGAAGTAAGTGACCAAGAAGCAGAGAAAGAAGAGGAGTCACAAGTTCAAAAGTCTCTAGAGACCAGAGAGGGGAAATAAAGTGAGCAAGGTGGAACTGTGAGAAACCATCCAGTCCATGATCCATCTAATGTGGCAACCCCTTCTCAGCAACAGATTGTAGGCCCAATATCTGTTCATGCAACAAAGACTTATTGGGTGCCAACCTACGTGCTATGTTCTCTTATGGGCACTGGGGATAAATTAGTAAATCGAAAGGACAAATATCCCTGCCATTGAATTGGCGCTTACCTTTTTTTCTTCATTAACAAGTAAAAATTGGATATGTTTATCATGTACAGTGTATTCTTTTGAAATATGTATTCATTGTGGAATGGCTTAAATCAAGCTAATTAAGGTAGGCATGACTTCTCATACTTATGTTTTGGTTGTGAGAACACTTATCTAGTCTCTTTGCAATTTGCAAGAATACAACACATTGTTATTAACTATAGTAAGCATGTTTTGCAGCTGAAGTTCTTGAACTCGTTCTTCCTAACTGAAATTTTGTACCTTTTGACTAACTTTCCCTAAACCCGTCACCTCTATCCTCTGGTAACCACCGTTCTATTCTCTACTCTGAATTCAACTTTTTAAGATTCCACATATAAGTGAGATTGTGTCCTATTTGTCTTTCTTGGCCTGGCTTATTTCACTTAACATAATATCCTCCAGGTTCATCTGTGTTGCTGCAAATGACAGGAGTTCTCTTTAAAAAAAAAAAAAAAATACAGATAGGGGTCTCACTATGTGTCCTAGGCTAGTCTGGAACTCCTGAACCCTGGGCTCAAGTGTTCCTCCCACCTTGGCCTTCCTTCCAGAGTGCTTGGATTACAGTTGTGAGCTACCACATCTGGCTGGATTTCCTTCTTTTTAAAGATTGAATAGTATACCATTGTGTGTGTGTATACCACACAGTGGAATATTATTTAGCTATAAAAAGAAGGAAGTATTGATAACATGCTCCAACATGGATAAACCTTGAAAACGTTTTGTTAAATGAAGGAAACCAGACACAAAGGCCACATATTATGTGGTTTCATTTAATATTCAGAATAGGCAAATCCATAGAGACAGAAAGCAGATGTGGTTTTCAGGGGTTGGGGAGGGAATGTGGGCAGTGACTGCTTGATGAATACAGAGTTTGCTTTTGGAGTGATGAAAATGTTCTGGAACTAGATAGTAATATTGGTTGTACTACACTGTGAATGTACTAAATGTCACTAAATTGTACGCTTAAAATGGTTAAAGCCCAGGTGCAGTGGCTCATACCTGTAAATCTAGCACTTTGGGAGGGTGAAGCAGGAAGATTACATGAGTCCAGGAGTTTGAGACCAGCCTGGGCAACACTTGAAACCCTGTCTCTATTTAAAAAGTACAAAAATTAGCTAGGCGTGGTGGCATGTGCCTTTAGTCTTAGCTATTTTGGAGCTGAGGTGAGAGGATCACTGGAGTCTTGGAGGTTGAGGCTGCAGTGAGCCGTGATTACACCAGCTGGATTGCACTTGCGCCTGGGCAACAGAGCGAGACCTTGTCTCAAAATAAATAAATAATAATAAAATGGTGAAAATGGTGAATTTTAGTTATGTGAATTGTATTTAAAAAATAATGGCATTTAGAAAGACTTTCAGAAATGTGTACTTTATGTCTTAGACCGGAGAAGGTAGTTTAGCTAGAGTGGAGTCTTTGTAAGGGGCAGTGGTGGATGCTAAGGGTGGGAAAAGGTTTGGCTAGATATTGAAAGATATTGACTGGCCAAGGAGTTTAGCAGCTATAAATATAGCACCATATACTCCATGAGGAAGAAGGAAACTCAAGAGAGGTTGGTGCTCTGGGAATTGCAACTAAAGATGAAGTTTCAAGCAAAGGCAGTGAGTTTTATCAGTCTGTGCCGTTGCTACTTACCTAACAGAGTTTTGTGGCAATCTCACAAAAGTTTCAATATTTAGAGTTTCTTCTTCTTAAAAAAACACTTTATAAAAGGATAATCATCTTTTAAAATAATCATCCTGACTATAAAACTATGTTGATAAAAAATCTAAACATTATATAAATATATATGCTAATAAAAAGTTCCTTTGAGTTTAAAGAATTAAAGCACCTTTAATTCTTTTACCCCTTGCTTCTCATATGGTAAATCCAGAGTTATCTAGACTGTTTTTTGCATAAACTTAGCATCATCATCATCACTTTTTCACAAAAATAGGCACATATGATTCATAGTATTTTTTGCATGTTTCTTTAAAAAATGTTTATCTTGGTTGTCTTGCACTTCTTTTTTTTTGGACCATTACATTATATGCTATTTTATTTGTAAAAACAAAAAGTTGAAAAGTAACGGTTACATACCTCTATTAGAGGATGAATTGTTATAAAATGTGAAAGTAGCTAACACACACTGAGCACTTAATATGTGCCAGGCACTATTCTGAACATGTTAATTTATTGACTCTTCATAAGCTCATGAGGTAGATATTATTGTTATCTTCCTTTTGCAGAGGAGCTAACTGAGGTACAGATGAAAAAGTTGTCCTGCCAACGTCCAGAGTTAGGTAGTGGCAGAGATGGGTTCCAGGACCAGCTTCATCTCCAACTCATGTTCCCATGAGGAATGCTGTGGCTGGTGGTGTCAGATTTTACTTAGGATTTTTTCAAGAAAAGTCAATCTGGAATTTTTTGTGAAATTTTCCAAGTTTTAATGTTGGCTTAAAAAATAGCTTTATTGATATGTAATTCAAATGCCATAAATTTACCCCTTTAAACTGTACATTTAATGGTTTTTAGTGTATTCACAATATTGATTGTATAACTGTTTCTTCTATCTAGGTCAAAAACATTTTTATCACCCACAGAGGAGACCCCATCCCATTCCTAAGCAGTCACCCTCCATCTTCTCTTCCCTCAGCCCCTGGAAACCACTAATCTTCTCTCTGTCTCTATGGATTTGCCTATTCTGGATAATTCACCTAAATGAAATCAAATAATTTGTGACCTAGTTGTCTGTCTTCTTTCATTTAGCATAATGTTTTCAAGATTCATTCATGTTGGAGCATGTATCAGTACTTCATTTTATGGCTGAATAATGTTTTTTTTTTGTTTTTTTTTTTTGTTTTTTTTGTTTTTAGATGGAGTCTCACTCTGTTGCCCAGGCTGGAGTGCAGTGGCACAATCTTGGCTCACCACAAGCTCCGCCTCCCGGGTTCAAGCGATTCTCCTGCCTCAGCCTCCCAAGTAGCTGGGACTACAGGCGTGCACCACCATGCCTGGCTAATTTTTTTGTGTTTTTAGTAGAGATGGGTTTCACTATGTTGGCCAGGCTGGTCTTGAACTCCTGACCTCGTGATCTGCCCGGCTTGGCCTCCCAAAGTGCTGGGATTGCAGGCATGAGCCACCGCACCTGGCAATAATATTCTTTGTATAGATATACCACAATTTGTTTATTCATTTGTTGATGTACATGTGCGTTGTTTCTACCTTGTGACTTTTAGGAATAATGCTGCTAATGAATATTAGTGCACAAGTATCTCTTTGAGTCTCTGCTTTCAGTTCTTTTGAGTGTATATCTAGAAGTGGAATTGCTGGATCATATGCTAATTCTGTGTTTAAGCTTTTGAGTAACTACCACTGTTTTCCACAATGGCTACACCATTTTACATTCCTGCTAGCAATGTATGAGAATTCCAGTTTTTTTCATATCCTTGCTAACACTCTTCATTTTCTGTTCTGTTGTTGTTGTTGTTGTTTATTACAGCCATCCTAGTGGGTGAGAGGTGGTATCTCTGATTTAGATTTGCATTTCCCTAATGACTAATGATATTGAACTTATTTTGTTGTTTTTGTTGTTAATTTACCGAGCTGAAAGAGTTCTTTCTACATTCTAGTTCAAGTCCCTTAATCAGATATATGATTTGTAAAAATGTGTAGGTTCTGTGGGTTTTCATTTTCTTGATGGTATCCTTTGAAACACAGAAGTTTAATTCTGATGACATTCAATTTACCCATTTGGCTGTGTTTTCATTTAGATGGAGTCTCACTCTGTTGCCAGACTGGAGTGCAGTAGCGCAATCTGGGCTCACTGCAACCTCTGACTCCCTGGTTCAGGTGATTCTCCTGCCTCAGCCTCCTGAGTAGCTGGGATTACAGGCACGTGCCACCACACCCAGCTAATTATTGTATTTGTAGTAGACATGTAGTTTCACCATGTTGGCCAGGATGGTCTTGATCTCCTGGCCTTGGGATCCACCTGCCTCAGCCTCCCAAAGTGCTAGGATTACAGGTGTGAGCCACTGCGCCTGGCCTTGGCTCTGTTTTTAAAAAGAAATACCTGATAAGTTAGATTCCAGCCCACTAATCGCCCGCTTGTGATTGCTGCTCTGCTGCCACTGCCCCAGAAACCATTTGGAAAACTCCTCATGCTTTTTGAAAATACCTGTTTTCCAAAGAGATGGAGCAAGCTCTGGAAGGCAGGAAAGGCAGATTTCTCACCAGGAGCAATTTTGTTTTGGTTCCCCTTTTCCATTCCTGAAATTCCTTCACTTAGAACACCTTGATGTAGACGTGGGGGCATAGTAGGAAGTGGACAGAGGATCAAGGCCTCAAGGTCTTGAAAATTTTATGTTGATCAAAAGAGAATATTGGTTAAAATAAAAGATTAAATTGGTGAAAATAAATATTTGCCTTGAGCCATAGATTATGTCGTTTAAAATCAGAATGACCGTAAGAGTGTAGTTAGTAATTGTGTTTCTAGGAAGAAAGGTTTATGGACCAGTACACCTAGAAGTAATTTGGGGTAAGGTCTTACTCTTCATATTTCTTTATGTGTGTACTTGGGAGGAGAGGAGGACAGATAACTGTATTCATTCATAGTCATTCACACACCTTAGTGAAAAATAGTTAAATCTGCAGGAAAAACTCTACCAAGAAAACTCTACCAAAGAAAACTCTACCAAGAATAGGAGAGCTTTACTTTGGAGGTGGAAAGGGAGTGCAAGTTTTTGTGGAACAGTCTGTTGAGAAGCAGTACAAACCCAGATAGGCTCCTGGACCACGGTGCAAAGAGAGAATTGGGGAGAGTCAAGGGTGCCATGTTTACTGGATCTATGGCTTTGCTTAGAGCTGGACCTTGGCTGAGGAAAGGAGGAAGAAACATTTGTGTTATTCTTTCCCTCTTATACTAACACACCTGCATTGTTAGTCCTTGGGTTCACCCCAAAGGCATTTTGCTGACCATTTTGGAGACATGGTTACAACTCATCTTATGGTTTGTGGGAAAGTGGGTTCCAGGTTCTAAATAACACCCTTATGTTGGGAATGCAAATTGTTGATCTCTGGGAGACTAAATGTATGTCTCATTGTCACCTTGATTTCAGAGCATATACTCTTAACTCTGAATCCATGAAGTCCTGTGATACAGAGGTGGGGATGAGTTCCCGTGTGCTTAGTGAGAGGGTTCAGGAAAGAGTTTGTTAAAGAAATGGAATTTGTGGAAGAACTTTGAGTGAACAGCAGGATTTCAGCCAAGGGAGGGAAACTATTATAGATGGAGTGACCTATATGAGCAAAGACTTGGGAGCTGGGAGTTGGATGGAGTTGGGGTGGGGGCATGTTTGAAGTTCTGAATTTGTCATTTGGGTTGGACCATAGACTACATGCAGGAGGCAATTGAACCCTGTAGAAGTGGTGGAGCTGAGGCAGGGGCAGATTGTAGAGGACCTGGAATGCTAGGAGAGAAGTTTTTATTTATTTTATCAGTCAGTGGAGAGCCCCTAAAAATGGTAGGGGCTAAAGCCATACTTCAGCAAGATTGGTCTGATAGTATAGCATACATAGATTAGAATTAGGGCTTACTGTGTGACAAGCGTGGTGCTAATAATAATAGCTGACACAGTGTGCTTTTGCACTGTTAATTTCTTAATGTTCCTCATAAAGTAGTTACTCTTGTTTTACTCATTTTATAGATGTAGAAACATGCACATAGAGGCTAAGTGATTTCCCCAGAGTTATACAGCTCGTAGTGGTGGAAGTGGGATTCAGCCTGGGCAGATAGGCCCTAGAACCCATGCTCTTAATGGCTGAGCCCAAAAAAATGGTGATATTTACAGCATTGTCAGTGCAAAGGTACATGGGAAATTATGTTTAATAGTGTGTTTAACCTGCATTTTATGGTAGCTGAGGCAGTACACTAGAACTCTATACAGTCAATTTCCTTTTATAGCTGAATATTTGTCCAACTTTTCCATTCCTTGTCTTCTTTTTTTTTTTGAAATGGGGTCTTGCTCTGTCATCTAGGCTGGAGTACAGTGGTACGATCTCAGTTCACTGCAGCCTCTATCTCTCAAACTTAAGCAGTCCACCCCGTCAGCCTCCCAAGTAGCCGGGACTATAGGCACATGCCTGCATGCCTCGCTGTTTTTTTGTTTTTTTTTTTTTTTTTTTTTTTTTGTAGTAGAGACGATGCCTCAGTGTGTTGCCCAGACTGGTCTTGAACTCCTGAGCCTTGGCCCCGCAAAGTGCTGGGATTACAGGCGTCAGCCCATCACACCTGGCCTCCATTCCTTTTCTATAACTTAAAACTCTCCATTTTTAAAAAACTCCTCAGCCTAATGACTTTAAATCAACATTTCAAATCAAGTTTGTCATAAAACTACAATCCAGTTTTAAATCCCTACAAACATTGGGCATTATTAATTACCTTTTATGTTATAATTTATTATTACCTTTTATATGTGTATTTTGAAATTTTCTTCTCTTTTCAAGCAATTTACTATTACTGGTGAATGTTTCTTTGGGAGAGTTCATATGTACATGAAAACATATGATTAAGAAAACAGTCCAAAAATTCAAGGCTTTGAGATGTTTAGCAAATGATACATTTTACTGTAGAACAAGTATGTGTACAGGTTAAGTTTTTAAAAAGCTATTTATGTCTTTAAGTCCTCACTGTTGCAACTGTCCTTATTATTCCTAATTTTGCACTTGATTGCTATCAATTCCAACCACTGAGCTGATGAATTCAATTTACTCTTTCCACTCTTCTCCCTCTACTGGAATACTGATATTCATGACAAGCTATAAGGTATTTCACTAGAGGGAGCATAGTTAAGGAAAGGCATGCCTCTTGTGCAGAATACAGCCCTGGCTCTTTCTGGAGAAGAAAGAAGGAAAGGGAAAGATGTAGTCAGAGGAGTGAGAGAGGATTTGAACAAAGGCTCAGCCAATTTTAGGAGGATATAAAGAAACCAAAGCCAACACATTCCTAATTCAGTGGATCTGAGTTTCTTGCTGCTCAAATGACTTCAGTCCTTTGGGGTTGATAATGGAGAATCTCTGTTACCAACCCTGTAATTTACACAGATAAGTATACTGTACTTACTGCTTTTCAAGTTTATTAAAATGTTGTATTGGGACTGGTGGTTTTTTCCAAGTAAAAATGGTTGTGTGGGATCTTGTATCTTAGAAATGTTTTGGGTAGTTTTTGCCTTTTTACATTAAACTGGATTTAATGTTGGAAAGGTCAACTTTTTGTTTTGTTTTTGTACACTGTGACACCTTTGGCCTTTGAACAAAACATTTTATGAGTGCAAAGAATCCTTTCTGTAAAGAGAGACTTGTTACCCTTGGCATCTACTGAGAACATCCCTAAATTTGGGTGATGAGATAAGACCACATTTTAAATACGTCCTTGGAAGGGATGAAATGCACAGAATTTGCAGTACTTCACCTCTGACAGCCCAGTTCTTAAGCCATATACAATCTAGTTGGCGGTGACAGTTTGTTTCCACAAGAGTGTTTTCATGAATTGTTTCCCCTGCTTTCTACTTTTCTCACATACTCAGTGAAATTACTATCTTATCTTCACCCTGGTGCCCAGTAGAGTGCCTGGTCTGTAGCAGGCAATCAGGAATTGTTGGATACATTGAATACTCATTACTCAAGCCATATACAATGAATATTACTTCAGTTTGCAGACAGTGAAGTTCCTCAGAGTTACAAGGCATCATCAGAAATGTACTGGCAGAATCTCTGATTGATATTATACAGGCATAATACTATATTAAAATAGCATTAAGTGAATATAAATTGTATTACCCTGGTGTGGTGGCTCATGCCTGTAATCTCAACACTTTTGGAGGCCAAGGCAGGAGGACTGCTTGAGCTCAGGAGTTTGAGACCAGCCTGGGCAACACTGTGAGACCTTGTCATCTCCACAGACACAAACACACAAAAAATTTATATATATTTATGTTCTTTTTATAATTTGGTGGTATGGAAAGGGAAGATTATCTAGGTAAGAGGTCATCAAGTTCTTTACTGTGGGCCTGTAGATAATACAGCTAAGTATTGGGTTTCTGTTGTACTCTTGTTTATAAACAGTGTGCTTTGCATAAGGAACGCTTTTAAAAGTTGCCAAAATTCAAATATCAGATGCACTGCCTCAGCTTGTTGTTTTGACTTTTTTTGGTGACTCATTCCAACTTTAAGGAAACCTCTAACAATCGTGGATATCAGAACATTTCTAGGAATTAGGACTTTTTTATGGGTGAAGAAAGAGTGGATAAAATGCATTGTCTGCAGCAAAAGAGAATTGGTTGGAGAAATACCAGGAAATGCCTGTCAATCTCTTGTCTGCACATCCTCTTCAGTTTGATAGTAAGTTTCCTAAAGGATTTAGCTGAATTGCTCAGTTTGATATAAGACATTTATTTATAGTGCTTATTGATGAGATTCCTCAATGATTGATAGCTGCTATTAGTTTTGAGTATTGAGGAACTCAGTAATTGGTAGCTGCTATTCATAATAATTTCCCTTAGTAACGATCATAATGCCAAGAGGATACTTAATATTTTTCATTTTAAGCCTGGTTGTGTTTTATTAAACCAATCAAAAACTTTGAAGAAAGAAAGAGGTATCAAGCAGGAATTGGGAACGAAGTTGAAGTACTCTTAAGTTGCTGTATTGATCCCCATTGGCTAGAAGTCATATTAGTGAATCTTGAAGTCGTTTCACATCCAAAAGGGGAAAATCAAGCAATGTCTTGAGGAAGTAGGACCATACTTCATGTTTGCCATTCTCCTTATTTTTGTTCTCACTTTGTACTTTCAGGGATCTGAAGAGCTGTACTTAACAAGCAAGCGCCCTTTTTTATCTATGTGGCTTGGTGGCTGCAAGCTTTTCTTTTCAATGGTAGCTTCAAATGCCGTTAAAATCCAAATTTTCGTTTTTCTTAAGTGTAGAATTTCAAAATTCCAAGTAATAAATTATGTACTTTAGGAAAACAGAGATTGGATGTTTTCATGTAATTATTCAGATTTGCAGTGATTTGGCGTGAATGAAAAATTGAAAATCTGCACAGGGGTCATCTAAGCTATGTTAAAAGTTAGTAGGGAACTATATTCCTGTCAAGGGAATTATATGTTTTACTCCTGTGCATTTTTCTCATTGATAGTCTTATGGAGGAAGTTAAAGCTTTAGAAATGATTTTTAAAATTAAATCTTTCCAATCATTTCTACTATTTTGGTTATTTTGATAAGGACAGGAAGTAACCATGGTTGTACTTTTTGGACTTGTTTGCATGCAATGCACGAAAAAATTTTACAGACTTATTTCTAAATCTTTCTAAAATAAAAGTGTGTGTATGTATATGTGTATGTGTGTGTGTCTATGTGTGTGTGTGTGCTTTTAAATTTTGAACCCCAAACCCTCTTTACCAGTCCCACCTTGTTTGGGTTGCAGTAACATTTCTTTATTAATTTTTATGCTTATGTAAACTTTTCTGTGTTTCTGCAAGTTGGACCAACAAAGAAGTTGGCCCCCTCTGTCAAACCAGATGTTTGAGGTAAAAAAAAAAAAAAAAAAAAAAAAAGGATAATTACACTTCCTCCCCATCTAGTCAGAGAAAGCACTTGGGAGCAAGCATCTCTGACACACATTACAGGAGTTGATATTACTGCAGTGTGAAACATGCTGATCAGAATCATTGTTTTTGTCTCGGCTTCAAATGTTCACATCAATTTGAGAAAATAGTAATACCAACACTTACTGAAAGTGTTTGGTGTGGTCTGCTACTGTTTCAAGTATTTTGAATGCTTTAGGTCATTAAGTAGCCTTTTATTTTGCCATCTGTAGCCTGTCGCTAAGCAAATATTGTGTGTGTTGGGGAGGGATGCTAAGTTTTGTAGGCCAATGCTTAATTTAGTGAACAAAATTTGACCGAAAACAGTATTTTCTAAACATGTTTTGTAGGAATTCCTTATATTCTCCTACTCCCTGGGGTCTCGTCCTGTCCAAGAAAAGACAACCATAAAGAGAGAAGGACTAACAACTCAAGTTAAAAATGAATCAGATTTTTATTTTTGGGGTGAATGAATCACTTCCAGGAGCAGTGGAAACCCAGAAACTTGGGGTGGTGCTTCTAAAATATGTACACGGGTTAAAGCTCCTCTCGGTTTGTTTCACTCTCCTCCATTCCCTCGCATACTGATCTCATGGTCTCTCTTTGCTGGACGAATTCAAGTTCCCCGGGCGCACAAAGTGACTTCCAATTGCGGGTCGGGGGCACACATGTGGGCGGCGTGGCGTGCACACGGTACTTCGTCCTGACACCTGGGCAGACACCTGGGCGGCACTTCCCCGCCAGCCCAAGGTCCCCTGCATGCCCGGCGTCCGCTCTGCGGCGGCTTCCCATTCATGCTTTTGACAACTGCGCGGCAGCCTGCAAGCTGAGGGCAAAGTGCCCCCTGCACCAGTCTCTCCTGCGCTGCCCTGGGGCCGGCCGGCCGGCTCCTCCATAGGTGGCTGCATTTCCGACTTCGCCCTGGCTCCAGTCCGGGGGCTTGACGTGCAAACTTCGCCGGAGCGAGCTGAGAGGGAGGGACCGGCAAGTGGGAGGAGGCGGCGGGAGGCGCCTCCGCTTAAGGGAGCCGGCCGGGCGCCGCCGCTCGGACGGACGCGCGGACGGAAGGAAGGAGCGGGGCAGCCGGGCCGGGCCCGGGGATGCGAGCGGCCGAAGGGTGGGCAACTGGAGGTCCTGGGGTGCGGCTCGGGCTTCCCCGCGCGGGCTGTCGTGGTGGGGCGCGGCGCTGGAGCGGGGCCGCTCCGGCGCTGGCCTCCGCGGCAGGTCCCTGGGCAGAGGCAAGCAGGGGACCCAGCGCCGCGGTGGCGGGCCGCCTGCTGCCCGTCCCCTCCCTCGGGCGGCCGCGAGAGTCGAAAGCGAAAGCTAGCCCGCGCCGTGGACTTTGCGCCCGGGGCGGGGGGTGGCCTCCAGGAGGCGGGCTTGGGGGGCTGGGCGGCCAGGGGGGCGCTGTCAGCGTGCCCCACCCGGTCCACGGGCCGCGCACGCCGCCGGAACTCCCCGGCGCCTCCTTAAAAAGCGGCCCCCGCGCGACTCTTTCCCCCTTTTTTTTTGTTACATTGTAGGAGCGGAAAGAATGTCGGAGCGGGCCGCAGATGACGTCAGGGGGGAGCCGCGCCGCGCGGCGGCGGCGGGCGGAGCAGCGGCCGCGGCCGCCCGGCAGCAGCAGCAGCAGCCTCCGCAGCCCCAGCGGCAGCAGCAACCGCCACCGCCGCCGCCACGGCGCCCACGGCCGGAGGACTGCGGGCCCGGCGCCGCCTCCACCTCGGCGGCCGCAATGGCGACGGTCGGGGAGCGCAGGCCTCTACCCAGTCCTGAAGTGATGCTGGGACAGTCGTGGAATCTGTGGGTTGAGGCTTCCAAACTTCCTGGAAAGGACGGTGAGTGTCCACGCCCTCCTACCCCCCTTCACCCTCTCGCGACCCCCTCGTGTCTCCTCCCCTCCCCCCGCCCCCGTCCTGTGACCCGCCCCCTCGAGGGGCAGAGATGCTATCGTTTGATGGGTTGCGGAACGCGGAGGTGCCCACACCTACCCCGTGCGTGCGTGAGCGTGCGTCACACTCCCGGCCACTGACCTGCCTCTCCCCTCCTCCTGTGTGTGTGTATCTCCTAGGGACAGAATTGGACGAAAGTTTCAAGGAGTTTGGGAAAAACCGAGAAGTCATGGGGCTCTGTCGGGAAGGTGAGTCCAGCCCCCCTGATGGAGTTTGTACGAACCCCTGGGAAGTTTCCTTGACACTTCACTGGGGCCGGGAACTTCAGCCCACCATACCGACTCCCCGACTCCCCGACTCCCCCACTCCCCCGTGCCTACGAAGATGCTGCCTGAGGAGAGGTGGGAGGGAGGGGGCAGAGCGCTTGGAAAGTTTGGTTTGGGTGCCTCCTGTAATAAGGAGCATCCGGAATCCTTCTGTGGCCAGGCAGGAGCAGCATTATTGGTGATGAGTGCTGGGAACCGGCGGGAAGTTTAACCTGGATCTCTGCATTTCTGATCTCCTTATGGAGAAACACGAGTATAGGAAGGAATTCTCAGCTTTGAAACCTTTCCACGAATGCTTTGGGGACATTTTTTGTTGGCAGTCGAAACGAATTTTGAACTTAAAGATCCTGCTTTATCTATGCAGTCTTATTTCTGTAGGATTTAAGGCACAAGTTGAGGATGCTACAAAGAGATCATCATAACCCGGAGTGCAATTCGATCACATTTTTTTGCGAGCTGCCAAGATCGGGGGGAAAGCAAGCCAGAATTTTATTTGGTAAAACAAGCCTTTACTGCCCGTAGCTAGTGAAATCAGGATCTAATTATTTGTTAGTTTTAAACTGTTTGTTAAAAAGATACACTAGGGAAATAGCTGTAGCTAAAGGTATGTCTCCAAATGAAAGTCAGGCCAGGTATCTGGAAACTGTCAGACTTTTTCTTGAGATTTTCTTTTTCTGTCAATAGTCAGCTTTTGCTGTCTAATACCTGCATTAGGCCTGGGCACGCCGTGGTCAGAAAGGACTTCTGAAGTTCAGTGAACTTTGGGTTCAGTTTCAAGTCATTCTTTCAGTGACTTAGGACAAGGCTTTGAGTGAGATTTGGACCCGGAATACTGAGTTTATAGTCCCCGAATGCAGTTTTATTTCTCACTTGTAGCCGTTTATTTTGGCAGAATTTTTGTCTGTGGCCCAAGAATAGGTAGAACTTTGGCAACTGGAGCATTTTTAAGTCCAAAGTTTGCCCATTGTTACTGTCTTCACATTTCCTTCTTGTTTTTCACACCTGCTTTTTCTTCACTTAACTCTGTTTCAGTTTTTTTGAATTGGCCACTTCTTGGTCTCTTGGCACTGGGAGGAAGAGTAAGACCAGTGAAAGCCCGATGAGAGCTTCCAATTGGAACAGATTATAGAACAAATTAGTTCATTTTTAAAATGAGAATTGCTGTTTGAGGGTAAAGGAAAGCAAGGGAAAGCACAGGACTTGTTGATGATGTTGCAATAGGAAAAATCAGTTGCTAGTCCGGTTTTAGTGCTGAATTGGCAGCCTGCCTGGGCTTAAAAAGTTAAAATCACTAGGTGGCAACTCATAGGAAGTAGTTGGAGTAGGGCTTTAGAGGACCTGACCCACTCTTGTTCTTAGTTTTCATTCTCTGGGTGTGGATACATATCCCATAAAAGCTTTCTAAATCTGTGGGAAAACAAGATTCTAATTATCAATAATTCTGCTGTAAAGGATGAGTTAAGTGTATTAATGTTACACTGGGTGCCTTGAGCTGGACAGGGATCCAACCAAATTAAGGGGACTGTATCTAATTTTTGCTGTATGTGTTATTTTCTGTTGGGATACATTTATCAGCATGTTTTCCATGAAGATTTAAGACCTTAAACTACCTGCTTTGAGGCACAAAAGGGACATGAATCTTGTTAGTGTTTTTATTTTGTTTTGTTTTGTTTTTTTGAGAAGGAGTCTCGCTCTGTCGCCAGGCTGGAGTGTAGTGGTGTGATCTTGGCTCCGTGCAACCTCCACCTCCTGGGTTCAAGCGATTCTCCTGCTTCGGCCTCCCTAGTAGCTGGGACTACAGGCAGCAGGCCACCACGCCCAGCTAATTTTTTGTGTTTTAGTAGAGACGGCGTTTCACCGTGTTGACCAGGATGGTCTTGATCTCCTGATCTCGTGATCCGCCTGCCTCGGCCTCCCAAAGTGCTGGGATTACAGGTGTGAGTCACCGCGCCCGGCACTTATTAGTGTTTTTTTAAGGGTTCCCCTCCTCCCCCTTTTAAAGCTGCTGTAACCATTTAGAGGATACTGTAGCTACCAGGCCACTTGGAACTTATGCCTGAGTCGAGACTGAAGTTTTAAATTCAGTCAGTTCTTCATTTGTTTGTGACTTTGTGGATTTTCTGGGGATATTTTAAAATCCAAGTTTGAGGATGTCCGGCACTCACTCAGTGGACCTTTATGTTCTCATAACAGACCGTTATAGGCTGCTTCAGAAATGAAAATACATTTAATATTATCAAAACTTACTAGACCATTATTCATTGTCTGGATAAAATCTGCTACTAAGAAAAGATGTTTTGAAGTTAAATCCATACTGATTCCTCTGTCTGGTCTCGAGCTCCTGACCTCAGGTGATTCTCCCGCCTCGGCCTCCCCAAAGAGCTGGGATTACAGGCATGAGCCACCACCCTCACCAGAAACTCCCCATCTTGAAAGATCTCTAGGAATATGCACTTGACTTGAATTCTCCAATTTGCAATTTTGGACCTAGGGGTTATAAAGCCTGGGTGTGAGAGAAAGCTGCTTAACCTTGCATTAGTTGTTTCATCTTTCCGAATATACTTTCCCTCTTTGGAAGATAATAATACCAACTTCCCAAGGTTATTGTAGGAGTTGAAATTAAATTAGATAACATGTGAATGACTCAGTACACACTAATTCCTTTTAACTCTTCCGACTGCTGATAACCTTAGGCCTGACTTCTTAGTTCTATATTTCTAGGTATGGGGTTTTTTAATCTTTGACCTTCGAAAAGGCTTCAGGGGATTGTAGTTCCGCTGAAATTGTATGCAAAATAATGTGTCAGTTTTCTAGGGTAGGTGTTCACAGCTTCTCTTGGATTCTCAAAAGGATCATTTACATGTCCCCACCCCTAAAATTCAAAACTGCTAAGCCAGGCACTCTGCCTGTTTTTTCTTTTCACTTCTTCTTGTAACTTACTTTGACCAACTCCTATCAGGCAAGACTACCCAAGGGTTAATGCTGTGGCAGAAGTTTGGAACTCTTGATTTAGATAGAGGGAAATTATTTGTGGTTTTGGTAGGAAACCTACCCAAGGCAAGACTACCCAAGGGTTAATATTGTGGCAGAAAGTTGGAAGTCTTGATTTAGATGGAGGGAAATTATTTATGGTTTAGGTAGTATATCATCCCTCTTCTGCCATTTAGCACAAGTAGGCAAATATTAAGACAAAATTTGGTTATCGTTCAGAGGTCAACCTAGTTTCGTTTGCATTCTTGTATTTGTATTGCCTTATTCTTGTTCTATAATTTGTAGTATTAGTTGTTAGCATGATTAATTTTGGTGGGAAGAAATTGGTAATACATTTTGACTTTTTGTTGTTGTTGTTGAGACGGAGTCTCGCTGTGTCACCGGGGTTGGAGTGCAATGTCATGGGCACGATCTCGGCTCACTGCAACTTCCACCTCCAGGATTCAAGCGATTCTCCTACCTCAGCCTCCCAAGTAGCTGGGATTACAGGCGGCACCTGCCACCATGCCTGGCTAATTTTTGTCTTTTTAGTAGAGACGGGGTTTCACCATATTGGCCAGGCTGGTCTTGAACTCCTGACCTGAGGTGATCCACCCACCTCAGCCTCCCACGGTGTTGGGATGACAGGTATGAGCCACTGTGCCTGGTTGACGTTTTTGAAATGATTAAACTCAAAAGACAAATTACTGTTTTTTTCCCCAAGGTGATTTGTGAAATTCTGGACTTCCACAAATTTTGGATTTGTGAAACTTAACAAAATTGTGTTTAGATTGAATTAATTGGTACTAATAACTGATTAGGATTTCTATATTAGTGCCTGAAAATTTAGAGACCCTTAAAAAATAAAAACTTTAAATGCCTTAGTTTCACAGCAGATTTTAAAACCTGTATGGTGTCATTGTAGGAGTCAGTAATGGAATTGGAAAAAGATGACATCTTTGGGAAGCCGTCCATAACTTCTCTAAGGCTAATTGTTGTATGGTATCGAAGTACTCTACTTTTTCTTTCTGCACTGCATTGTGTGATGGCTCATTGTTTAGAGAGTAAGTTCCCTGAGGGCAGGGGTGTTGTTGATGAAGGCATATTCAGCTCTTGCACACCATTGTGCTTGTAAATATTTGCCCCAAAAGTGAATGAGTAGAGTTACTAGGAAGATTGAATTGAGTCACTCTAGTGTGTGGTTCAAATGACCAATTTTTCATTGTATTGTGACTGCAAAAAAGATAGTATTCTGTGTGCTTGTGTGTTTAGGGGGTGTTGCTGTATGGCTCCGGGGGAGGCCAGAAGCTTTCAGCACTTTTTGTTTCTCTGTCCTTAATATAATGCTCCATTTACACTTTCCAGGAAGGGTGCAGACAGGACATCACCTCTCTTATCTCTGATATTTAGGCAAAGAAGTAGAATGGCAACCCAGTGTGATGTCTATACTTGATGATGGGTGATTTCCTTCTCAATAATTAACCTGACGGTGATTGAGCCTGGGGCAAGATGGAAAACTGTGTGGTTAGCACCTATAGACAACTAGAGTTCAAAAAAAAACCCAAAACAAGCTTGCTAGGGAGTTGGATAGCCTCAGTAAACACAGACTGAGTCAACACAGTACCACCTTTTTTCTTTCCTAGGGGAAAAAAAATGATTCATGGTTAATTAATGGAAAACAAATAGGTGTTTGTGAAGTATTTTACTATTAAAGGCACATTGTAGGTATAATTTCCTCTCCCTGAAATAGAGAGCATTTCTATTTTTCTCTAGGGTTTCTTTTGTCTGCTTTTCTCCTCAACTGTTTCTTATGGACAATTTGAAACATACAAAGTAGAGAAAATATTTTAATGATCCTTCTTGTATCCATCACACAGTTTCAACAAATGAGTCATGACCCAATCTTGCTTCACCTCTGCCTTACTCCCCAAAGTGAATTATTTTGAAGCATATCATTTCTTCTGGTTTTGTTTTTCTGCTCACATGGACTTCAACTTCCTGCAAAATGGAGGCTTTTTGTGTTCTGCACCTTTTTTTGAGGCAAGTCAGGCTACCATTTCTGATCCTCTCTGTGGGTGTGTAAAGGTTCTGCAGATGGCAGTACTTGCAGTATGGTTATCTCTTACGTGGAGATATAAACCAAGCCTCAGACAGGAATCGGTAAAATCCAAGTGCCCTGCCTCAGCATCACCTGGTGCTTGCATGTAAGGTGCAGTCAGATGATTTGGTTGCAGGTCACCCACACTTAAGAAACACCTCCATAGATGAGAGTCAGCGTTGCTGTGACAGTGGGCAGCGTCCTTGCTGACAGCTCCTGCACATGACTCCTTACCTGTAAGCTCTTCATTAACCCATAGTTGCAGGAGCCCCCAGAGACCCATAAAGACCCTCCTGTAGCAGGGACTTTCCCCAATTGCGGCGCGTGGGCCAAATCTTGCCTGCCTGGTTTTTGCATTGCGTTGGTTGAAGTAAAAACTCAAAAGATTTCATGACATGTGAAAATTATATGAGACTTCACTGTCAGTGTCCATAACTAAATTTATTGAAACGTAGCCACGGGCGTTCATTTACTTGTCTGTGGCTGCTTGCTGCATACAGTGAACAGCAGAGTTGACTACACACAGCAAAGACCATATGACCCACCAAGCCCAAAACATTTACTGTTTGGTTCTTTAGAGGAAAAGTTTGCTGACCACTATTCTGAGTTCCTTGGTTGATAAAAGGAAACCCAATCTGCAGAATTGCAGAATGTGATCTTATTATTCTTGAACTGT
Organism: Macaca fascicularis; assembly: GCF_037993035.2. NCBI lineage: Eukaryota > Metazoa > Chordata > Mammalia > Primates > Cercopithecidae > Macaca > Macaca fascicularis. The sequence goes on from NC_088376.1 coordinate 127,000,644, forward strand.
CTATTTTGAAGGGGAGAATCTTCAAAATAATAAAATCCGTTAGTCTTAAACCAAGAGTTCATTCAATAGTAAAGAAACATGTTGAGTTAGAAGGAAATAATGGAGAGAAGAAATGGTTTCACATAAGAAGGTTGCTGTCTTTGTCCACTTTTATCATTCACTGTCACTTGTTTATGGCATACACCTGATTGGGAGCAGTTCACATACAGAGCACGAATAGAGCTGTTATTGCCTCAGCTTTCAAGAGCCATGGACCATGAGAATGTTCCCTGAGTTCTATTAAGCCCCTCATGGTACGTAAATATTCAGGAGAAAGAGTCCAGAATTTTCATGGAATTTCCATTCAAATTCTCCAGAATTGCTGCCCCTGAGCTGGTTTAGAGAAGCTGAAGCCTTGTTATAGGTCTTAGGAATTATAGTAAAAATTCACTGGGAAACAAATCTGCATTTTGATTAAGAAGGCAGACAGTGTTCTTTAGGCCCGTATCTTTACAGTTTTGTGCTTACTGGAAAGTAACACCTGGCACAATCCGTGCTGAATTTCTGAACCCTTAATGTTTCACGGTTCATGGAGACCATGCACATGTTTCCATGTGCACAGTAGGATGGGGTTCCCAAGCTGTATCCAATTTACAGTTGTGCTTGGTTCTTGTAAACTCTAATCTCAGGAGGGAAATATGAGGTATTTATGAATCACAATCCTATGATCTAGGTATCACCATTATCTCCATTTTACAGATGAGGAAACCACGGCTCAGAAAAGTGAGGTAGCTCGCTAAGATCACAAAGCATGTAAGAGGTCCTGTAACCCAGATCTGTCTAACTACTCCACAGCTCACACGCTTAACCAGTCTGCTGTTCCGAGCCCTTTCCAGAAGGTACATGGCTTTTCATGAGCTTGAGCAGGTCACCCTAACCTTTGTTTTTCTTATCCTTCTCTGGAAATACTGACCTTTACCAAAAACCATTTTTTAAGTGAAAATATCAGAGCCTTTTCCTTGCTGTGCCTTACAACAGTCAGTGTGTTGTATTTAGTTGTTCTTTTATAAATTTTTTTCTTTGAGGGGGAGGGGAAGTATCTGCAGTTTGCATTAGAAGTAATTGGCTTTTTTAAAAAAGATTAAATGAAAGCTAAGGTTGCAGCAGATAGCAAACACAATCATCTGGGATTTGTGCCATTAAAAAAAAAATCCTTTAGAAAGGGAGAAGTGAAATTTCACTATTTAAATACCATTTCAGTGCAAGATTGCTTTTAATCACATTGATGTTCAAAGTTTTTGTGGCAGTATTTCTAATAAATGTGCCCCTCTGATTATTATTTTTTTGATTGAAATTCTAAGGAGAAAAGAAGCCTGTTAGTAGACTTAGCAGTTGGAGTTACTGTACTTTTGAGAAAAAGGCAGAGGGTTACACTTATATTCATCTTGTACAGCAGGGATTATAATAAATGAGCAGAAGAAGGAGAACGATTTTTGCATTTCAGCCACTCATAACGTAAAACTAGATTAAGTGTTCTTGTTCTTCTTTGTATTAAAGACCCGCTAGCATGAAATGTTTTTTTCTCTTATATGTAAGCGTATGGCAAGGAAAAAGAAAGCACTAGTTCATTATCAGTTAGATTCACAATGTTAAAACAGAAACTATTTCCCTCCCAGGTTATACAGATGTTTTCCATAATCCTGAACTCCAGTCATGCAACAGAAAAAAAGGTAATGCTTTTAACCAGTGGTCCCCAGGCTTTATATTTCAAACAAGAAAGTTTCAGAAATAATTTGGGGACTCTAGACATATGGTTGCTGGCAATTTATATGTACTTACCTCAAAAAAGTATGAGAACATTGTTTTGAAATAAAGGACAGTCCTTTAATTATGAAAAAGTTTCACTTTAGGAAAGACATGTTACAGTGTCATTATTTTTTTCATTTCATTATGGTCTTCTCAGAGAAGAGTATCTATTTCGGTGTTTGAGTATCATAGCTTTAAATCATTTTTTCCAAGAGTGTGTTCCAGGGAACCCTGTTTCTGTGTGCTCTTAGTTGGTGTTATGCAGAAAAGGGGTTCCATATGGCAAGTTTGCAGAAGTCAGCTTTACACAGAGGCAATTCTGGGAACTCCAGTTCTAGAATTAAGCCTGGGCTCAAATCTAAGCTCTAGTAGGTAAGCAATTTGAAGGAAACGACATAGCTTTACTGAACCTCGCTTGACTCAGGTATGAAATGAGAATAATAGTAGTAACTAATAGGGGTTGGGAGAATTGAATGATATAATGCAGGTTATCAGTAATGAAAGCACAATGTCACAGGCATGCCTCTCTAATCAAGTCATCAGCCAGGACTGTCGAAGGAGCAGCAGTAAGTGAGATGCCAGTTTTTCTTTAGCAGGCAAGGTGTAGGTAGTGAGAGGAAACTCTGGCATGCTCAGGATGACAGAGTGTAGGAAATGAACCACAGTTTTTTTCTTTTTTTCTTTTTTCTTTTTTATTCTTTTGAGACAGAGTCTTGCTGTATCACCCAGGCTACAGTGCAGTGGCATGATCCACGGCTCACTGCAGCCTTGACTTCACTTCCTGGTCTCCAGCAATCCTCCCATCTCAGCCTCCTGAGTAGCTGGGGCCACAGGGGCACACTACCATGCCCGGCTAATTTTTGTATTTTGTTCGTAGAGACGAGGTTTCACCATGTTGCCCAGGCTGGTCTCAAACTCTGGAGCTCAAGAAATCCTTCCACCTCAACCGCCCAGAGTATTGGAATTATAGGCATGAGCCATCACACCCAAACCGCAGTTTCATGCCTTCTTGGACTAGCAAAAATGGGAAGTGGGAGGTGACATTTCTTAGTTCCTCCTTTAGCCACCTCCTTGACTTGCAGAGAGGAGCATGATGTGGGTATTTACTTTTTCCTGCTTGTGCAGAGTTGTACTTGCTCATCTTGTGGAAACCTGTAGTTTGTGCTGCTTTATGCTGCTGCTTGTAATGTTTTTCAAACCCCCCTTTTTCTGGGCAAAAACGGTAAATTACAGGCAGCGGAATAAAGTCATCATGAAGGTGGGAAGTGGATCAGAAAGATAAATGAGGATACTACTTACATGATTTTTTTAATGTGTGGTGATAGTCGTGGGGGTTTTCTGCCTGTAGAGGGAATTTAGAAAATTGCCTTTTCAATTCTTGGAAATTTCCACTTTAACTTAGCAGTTCTTCATTTAAATTACCTTGTTCTTTTTGGAAACTATATAGAAAGACTAGTTTTAATGGAAAAAATTATCATTATAGAAGTTAATATATGCTCACTGTAAAGATTTTACTAATAATAGAAGTATGGAACACAGAAGCCATCATTCTGTGTAATCCCAGTCTGGGCCAATTTTGTATTTTCAGTTACAGGATTTGGACTTAGGGCAAATCACACTCGATCAAGGACACCCATGTAACTACTTTGGGCACTTACTGGTAAGCAAAACTGAAACTTGACAACCTGGTCATTTCACTTTCTGACCAGGTTGGCAAGTTTCATGTTCTCTGGGACTCATCCTAGTGTAGATAGAGTCTGAGGATACAACTCCACAGAAGGTGAAAAAGCACAGTCCTAACTCCCAAGTCAGGCACTTAGTTAGCAGATATTTAAGTGCCAGGTTTTCTCATGGGTAGGGATAGAGTGACACAAATCAGATGGAGCCCCTGCCCTCTAGGGAAATGAGACAGTAAATACACAAATATTTCCAAGGACTATTGAATGCTGTGAAGTCGAAGTAGGCTAATGAGTTGGGGTTGGGGGATTCTAACTAACATGATCAAGGAAGACTTTTCTAAGCATTTAACATTTGAGCTGAGACCAGAATGCTGAGAAAGAATCAGCCACAGGCCGGGCATGGTGGCTCACACCTGTAATCCCAGCATTTTGGGAGGCTGAGTCGGGAGGATCACTTGAGCTCAGGAGTTCAAGACCAGCCTGGCAACATAGTGAGACCCCATCTCTACAAAAAAATTAGCTGGGTATGGTGACCGGTAGTCCCAGCTACTTAGGAGGCTGAAGTGGGAGGATCACTTGTGCCCAGCAGGTCGAGGCTTCAGTGAGCTGTGATTGCACACACTGGACTCCAGCCTGGGCAACAGAGCAAGACCCTGTCTCAAAACGTAAAAAAGAAAGAAGCAGCCATCAGATCTTGTGGAAGGGGCACTCTGAGAAGGGAAGGGGGAAGAATGTAGGGAAATAATGCTGACAAGATTAGATAGCAGAGGCCAAGGAAAGGAATTTGTATTTAAGTGTAATGAAACTTGGGAGGATGGTTGGTGGTTAGGGGTAGCTTCAGCAGGGGAGTTATCTAATTCGTGTTAAGGTCATTGGCAAATATGTGGAGAGACTGGCTGACCAGGTTAGAGGTGATAGTGACTTAGACTTTGCTAATGGCAGTGGTAATGCAGAGAGGTTATCGTGTTCAGGATATGCTTGGAGGTGGAGTTTACATGATTTGATGAAAAATTGGATGTGGGTGAGGGAGAAAGATAAGAATTGGGATTTGGGGCTTGAGCAACTGAATGGTACCACTTAATGAGCTGAGGAATGCTGGAGAGTGTGGGAGACTCAGGGTCAGCAGCTCTGATTTTGGCTACACTGTTTGATGTACTTAGTGGGCATTCATGTGCAGCTGTGGTGTCAGCAATTGAATACACAATCTGGAGCATGGTGGAGCAGCCTGGGGTGGAGACTGGGTCAGTCTATATCCTCAACATACAGAGGACATGGAAAGTCGTGGGACCTAGGTTTGTTTCCTAAGATAGGAGTGTCAATAAAGAATCCATTAGGGCCAAGGGCTGAGCCTTGGGTCCCTCCACAGTGAGGTGGTGAGTGGGTGGGGAGGACTCTCCAGTGAGGCAGTAGGGAAACCAGGTAAGTATGGTGGTGGTGAATCTGGGAGGAGAGAAGAACATGCTTTAAGTGAGGAGTGATGGTCTGTGTTACATGCTGCTGTGAAGTAAAGTCAGGCCAGAGAATCGATCTCTGGTTTTGATAGTATGAAGTTCATTAATGACCTTAATCTGGAGAGTTGGGGAGGCAGATCCCTCATTGTATAGGGAAGTGATAGTCCGAGCTGAAGAAATGGAGAGGGCAAGTATGGACAGCTTTTTAAAGGGTTTTGCTTTGAAAGGCAATTGGAGAAATGAGGCAGTAGCAGGATGAAGACACGGGGTAAAGGAGCTAAGGGAATGATGAGGAGGTTTGTTTTATTTTATTTGGATAGTATTAGGGAATGTTTGTCTGCAACTGGGAATGATCCAAGAGTAAGGGATAATTGGTCATGTGAAAAAAATTGATAATCACAAGTATAGTACCTTGAGTTGGAAAAAGGAGATGCAACTCAGAGTCCACATGGACAGGCTGGTTTTGGATGGAATCAGAGACTTTATCCCATTCTCGTGAGAGGAAAAGCATGTGGATTCAGTTGCAGGTAGGGATGTAGAATTGTGGAATAATATGTTTAGTTCATTCTCATCATTTCTGTGAAGGAAGAGGGAAGTTGGGAGATCATCTGTTGAGAGTAAGAGGAAGAGTTTCGTCTTCCTTTTTAAGTATCCGGGCAAGGATACGGGGATACAGCCAAGTTAAAACAAACATTTATGCATCATCCCTCGTAGTAGGGATCCCCAGCTCCTCGGCTGTAGATCAGTACTGGCATATGGCTTGTTAGGAAACAGGCCACACAGCAGGAGGTAAGTGGGGATGGGGCGCTGAGCATTACTGCCTGAGCTCAACCTCCTGTCAGATCAGTGGCATTAGATTCTCATAGGAGCACAAACTCTGTTGTGAACTGTCCGTGCATGGGATCTAGGTTGCATGCTGCTTTTGAGAGTTTAATGCCTGATGATCTGAGGTTCCCCCGGTCCCCACCTAACCCTGGTCAGTGGAAAAATTGTCTTCCATGAAAATGGTCTCTGGTGTCATGAAGATTGGGGACTGCTGCTTCAGAGGCTTCCCAGCATCCTTAGAAGAAAATCTAAACTCCCTAGCAAGGCCTGGATGGTGGGAGTGTGTGCCCAGAAAATCAGAAATGTCAGCAACTTGAGGTGGAATCCTGTCAGAGCACTGGGGTGAAGAAGTAGAGGTCAGGAGAGGAAGGCTTCCTGGAAGAGGTGAAGGGGGAGAATTGGAGAGTTAGCCAGTCCAGTGTGGAAGCAGCTTGTGAGGCTGGGGCATCACTGTGTGGGAGCCTGAAACCTGTTGCAGCCTTGGCAGGTAGGTAGTGGAGGGCAGGAGATGGGAGTAGATGTGTTTGAAAGATCACCATGGTAGCATTGTAGAAATGAATTGGTGGTAGCTAAAGTTAAGGGCCAATTGGGCATGTAGCCACCTCCTTAATGTGAAATCCCCAAGTTTCTAGGTAATGGTAAATGGAGGAAGTGGAATTTTGAAATGTACTTATACAGTCAAATGAATCAAAATGAATTGTTTCTCCCCTGGTAAAACCTTTTAGTGGTTTCTATTTGCTTGCCTTTGTTCATTCATACAACATATATTTATTGAGCATCTACTTTGTGCTAGGTATTATTCTCATTTTCGGAAAAACAGCAGCAAACAGAACTGCCCTCTAAAGGTTTATTTTAGTGGAGGAGACAAGCAACAAAAACAATGAGTTAAAAGTATATGGCAGGTGGTAATGAGTGTTTTGGAAAAAGATAAAGTATGGGAAACACTATTTAAAATGGGGTGAGAAGGGATATTCTCACCTACAAGTCATGAGAAGGAGTCACGACTTGTAGGATGTGAGAGCTTCAGTCACGTGCATATTGTGGATGAGCTTTCACACAGAAGGAACAGCAAATCTGAAGTCTCTGGTTGGAGAAGACCTGGTGTTTTGAAGAACAACAGCGGGTGGAGTGGCTGGAGAGGCCATCGTGGAGAGAGTGCAGTGGAAAAGGTCAGATGCTGAAGGATTATGAGTGAGTTGGGCAGGCAGATCACACAAGGCCTTGTAGCCCACTGAAAATCCAAATCCTTTAGTGTTGCCCACAGGCTCCACTTGGGCTTTTTCCCACTTCTCAGTCCTTGCATATGCTCTTCCCACTGACTGGGCTATTGCTTCTCCTGCTGCCCCACACCTCTTCGCTGATGGTTTCTTCTCAATTGGCTAGACTTAGGTTAAGTGTCACCTTTTTTTAAAATTTGTCCTAATGCTCTGCCTCCCCTTGCCCCCCAATGCCCAACAGGCTCTAGTGTGTGATGTTCCCCTGCCTGTGTCCGTGTGTTCTCATTGTTCAGCTCCTACTTATGAGTGAGAACATGCAATATTTGGTTTTCTTTTCCTGTGTGTGTTTGCTGAGAATGATGGCTTCCAGCTTCATCCACGTCCCTGCAAAGGACGTGAACTCGTTCTTTTTATGGCTGCATAGTATTCCATGGTGTATATGTGCCGCATTTTCTTTATGCAGTCTATCATTCATGGGCGTTTGGGTTGGTTCCGAGTCTTTGCTACTGTAAATAGTGTTGCAGTAAACATACATGTGCATGTGCCTTTATGGGAGGGTGATTTATAATCCTTTGGGTATATACCCAGTAATGGGATTGCTGGGACAAATGTATTTCTGGTAGGAGTCACCTTCTTGAGTCTTCCACATCACTCTCTATATTGCTTTATAGCCATTATCAAAAGATACCCATTGCTGTCTAGTGTCAACATAAACCAAGCCATCACTCTTGCTGAAAGGTGCTGTTACTGTTAGATTTGGGGTATAAATGCCAGGTAGAAGGAATTATCATGACAAGTGTTTACATAGATCTTGGTTAATTTGCACAATTGGCCTGGAGGGGGAAACAGTATAGACCACCCACTAATAATAATTCTTGTTGAAGGAGGGAGACACCATTCACTACAGTAACACTCCCCGGTTGGTTATAGAGTGTGATAGAGTGTGGTTCGTCTTTGGTTTGTCTTTGGTTCCAATGTCCTGGTACCCTTTTTTGGTTGAATAACAATATGGTGTGAGGAGAGAAATGGTTTTGGAATAGCTGCTTGGTATATACAAATAAATGACAGTGTGCTTGAATCCCTCTGTTACATTACCAGGGTTTTCTTTCCCAAGATAAACTCTGTGCTTTTTTTCAGCCTCTGAATAGGATATTTATTTTCTCCCTTCCCTTTATTCCTGTTTCTAGGCCTTTTTCTCTCCACTCTGATGAACTACTGTACTGGAGACAGACTCGGTGTCTGCTGTAGATTTTATATGCTACACTTTCTGTTCCTCTTATCTTAGCCCCATGTCTGGTGAGCTTTTTATTGTTAACTGGCAGCTGCGATGGCTATTTCTTCAAAAGATCTTGTTGTTTGGTAGATGTTTTCTTAAAAGCTGGTGGCTGTTGCTGAAAATAATCTGTGTTATGTGAGTTTATAATCTATTCATGACTCATATTCTTCTCATTGTAGTGGTAGTTACACTAGGGTAACAAATACAACAATTAATTTTTTTATTCATTAGTGCTGGGTAGTCTTTGTAGAAATTTCACAAAGATCCTCTTTTTTTCTTCACCAGTAAGTCTGAAGTAAAAATAGCTACTTAAGGCTGAGCGCAGTGGCTCACGCCTGTAATCCTAGCATTTTGGGAGGCTGTTGTGGGAGAATCACTTGAGCCAGGAGGTTGAGGCTGCATTGAGCTGTCTTCATGCCACTGCATTCCAGCCTGTGTGGCAGAGCGATACCCTTTCTCAAAAACAAACAAAAAAAACAGCTACTTATATATAGGATTTAGATAGATGGCAATCAAGAATTACGAACACATGACAAATCCTTATAGCTATGTGGTTGCATACCCATTTTGTTTGAGTGCCAAGGTATTTTTGAAAAGTAATTGATAACTTAAAAAATTAAGCATCTTAGACAATACCTGGTAGAAAGTAGTAATAATAACAGTAGCTCTCATTCTTTGAGCACTTACTGTGTGTGTCAGGCACTGAGTAAAGAGCTTTACATGGACTACCTCTCTTCATCCTTACAACAGTAGTCTGAAACATGTATTTATATTATCCCTGTTTTAAAGAGGAAACTGAGGCTCAGGAAAGTTATGTTGTCCCAAATCTCACTGCTTATGAGTGGCAGAGCTGCGATTCCTGGTCTGGCTCACCCCATAGCCAGAAGATTCCCTGATTTATCAATTTAGCAGTGGCTGATTTCTGCATGTGGAGCTGACATTTGTGGGGACAATAGGAGTAGGCGTTTATTTATTGGTAAATGAGTAAAGTATCAGGCGCACTCCAGAGAGCAGTTTAAAATTAGGGAAGTTGTTTGGTTAATGTTTTAGGTAATAGCAGCAGTAGTGAGGTTCTGGTAGAGAGGGGGAAATGGATTATCTCAGGACCTTGGGCCTAAAACCTTTGGTAGGCTTGAGTGTGCGTATTAGTCCACGTAAGGGTTCATCTAAACTCTATAGAATATACAGTTTGTAGAATGCATGGTGGAGAAATGGTTAACTCTGAGAAAGCAAATCCTAATGGTTAGTTGAGACAGGTGAAAACAATTTAGAAATTAAACATAAAAGGGAAATGGCGTATTTATTACCCACTTAGGTCTACAGTGTCTACATCTGAGAAGATAAACACAGCTAATACAACATTTTAGAATAATGCACAGAGATTGTTGTAATCCAGAAGTTATCCAGGAATCTTTCTCTCTCTCTCTTTTTTTTTTTTTTTTTTTGAGATGGAGTCTCACTCTGTTGCCAGGCCAGAGTGCACCAGCCTCCCGAGTAGCTGGGATTACAGGCACGTGCCACCACGCCCAGCTAATTTTTGTATTTTTAGTAGAGATGGGGTTTCACCATGTTGGCCAGGATGGTCTCGATCTCCTGACCTCATGATGCGCCTGCCTCGGCCTCCCAAAGTGCTGGGATTACAGGCATGAGCCACCACACCCGGCCTGCCTTTCTTTGGAAAATTAGAATTATTAATTTTTACTCGCATCCATTAAGCAAGGCTCTGGTTGATATTAAGTAAGTAGATTGATCTGACCTCTCATTCTTTTTTCCCCATCTCTGCTTGCCTTGGTGGTAATGCTACCCAGAAAGGAAATAAGTTCCAACAACAACAAACGACAGAACTTTTCATCAGATATTTTCTTTTGCCTTGGTCATGTTACATTACTGTGGCCTTACCTGTGTATGTCAGGAGTGGCATAAGGCCGATGGGCGTTTGCTCAAAGACCAGGCCAGCTTGCTCTTCCTGACTGCAGAGCCTGTCCCAGAACCCTGTCCTTGGCTCACCACACAGTGGTTCGCACTGCGTATTGCCAGTGAACTGACTAAGTAGTGGAGAGATGATTGAGAGGCGCTCCGATCCATCCACAGGAACTGAGAATTACCTGCTCAGTAGTCTTTGGCAGGAATCTAAGGTTTTGAAATGGTTATGACTAAATTGTACATAATTTTTTGAACATGAAAATAGGTCTTAATATATATCTATTATTTATACATATTTTATATATATTTTAATGGTTCTGAAATAGTGCTGAGGACTTTGAGAGGTCAGGCTTTAATGCTTGATTCGGTAAAATTTACCAGCCCCTGTTCAGAGACAGATTTTCCTTACATTTTAAAAGGTCGGTTTTTATTTTTATTCCCAAATCCCCAGGAAATTTTAAGTGCTGTCAGTTTTGTGAAAAGGTAACCAGAGAGTGAGTAGGGAATATGCCTTGCAAGCCATTGGTTTGGCATCATTACTCAAATTCTTATTTGCCTGATGAAAATATCTTGTAACAGGATCACTTTGTGTGTAGCCCCACATCTTTCCCTGGAAAGCCTTGGCCATAATTCTGTCTATATCTGGGCATTGTCAAATGAAGAGAGAAGTCCAGAGTGGAAGAACAGCCTCTTGATCTTTTCAAATCCCAGAGTTTACTTTTTTTTTTTTTTGGAGATGGAGTCTCGCTCTGTCACCCAGGCTGGAGTGCAGTGGCGCAATCTCGGCTCACTGCAAGCTCCGCCTCCTGGGTTCACGCCATTCTCCTGCCTCAGCCTCCCGAGTAGCTGGGACTACAGGCGCCCGCCCCCATGCCCGGCTAATTTTTTTGTGTTTTTAATAGAAAGGGGGTTTCACCATGTTAGCCAGGATGGTCTCGATCTCCTGACCTCGTGATCTGCCTGCCTCGGCCTCTCAAAGGGCTGGGATTACAGGCATGAGCCACCACGCCCTGCAAGTTTACATAATTTTTAATGGATTCTAACGTATCTGTACTACTCAAGAATTTTTGTACCAAGTTTTAGGACACTAGACAGGTGGCTACATCTGTGAAGATACAATAAGAACTTGTGCATTGATTTTGTTAAATATGGCTGTTGATTGCCATATGTGGCTTGGGGGAGACTAGAATGATGTTTCAAAGAACTGCTAAGAAACTGAAGTGAGACATGGGGATCTAGAAGAGGTGGACCCTTAACGCTGGAGTAATGGCATATACTATAGAAGTTTTTTTGTTTGTTTGTTTAAGAGAGGGTCTCACTGTGTTGCCCAGTCTGATCTTGAGCTCCTGGGCTCAAGCATTCCTCCTGCCTCGGTGTCCCAAAGTGCTGGGATTACAGGCGTGAACCACCACATCCAGCCTACAGCAGAAGTTTCCTGATTTCTTGTTTCTAGTGCTGATCTTCTTGCTGTTACTAACTTGTAAGCACCCCCAAAAAAGTAGAGGAGAAAGCATGAAGCTTAATTACCCCAAGTTGGATTATAACTCTGATAAAGGTTTTGTAGGCAATACCTGTGAATACCCATGTCTGGAATCTATGCTTATAATGTGTCTGGCCTTGACTACATTGTCAGGGGCTCAGGAAGAGCCCCTGGAGGCCATAGAGGACACTTAGGGACTTTCTCTTGCTGTGGAAAGCGAACTGAAGGCCCCTGGCTCATGAGGCCACTGCAGGTCTGATCCAGTATTCCCTTTTCCTTATGGCCTTTTTGTCTTCTCTTCAGAAAAAAGGAACATGATTGCCATCTATTTTTTTTGCTTTTTTCTAATACTCTTGACTGTATTTATTCTGGTTTAGGTGATCTCCTTTGTCTCCACCCATACCCTCTTTAAATTGTTCCACTGCCCCTGAAACTTTTACTTTAGGAAAAGAGTTTACATTAAATGGTGCTCTTTTTTAGTGTCTCCCATGTCATTTAGGTGACATGGGTGACAGATGTAAGTTATAACGATGATAAAACTATGTCAAAGGAAAGAGAAGCCTGAAATTTGGAAGTAGACACAGGAAGGACTGGGGTGTGGGCTTTGAAATCAGAGATTCTCAAACTGGGGTTATTTGAGCAATGGGAGGTCCTTGCATCACTTAATGTATATGTGCGAAATATTGGCTGTATTTACATGAGTACATGAGTACAGTTTTCTAGAGAGAGAAAATATACCTTCCAACAGATTTTCAAAAGCCCTCGTGACCCAATAGTGTTTAGCACCACCAGTGAAAATTCAAAGTGTTTCTATAAGATCATCACAAATTTCCATTATTAGTTTACTTGTACTTAAAGCAGGTGTTTTGTGCAGGTTCCCATATTCAAAGTAATTTAAAAATTTTTTAAATTTGGTTTCTAAATGTTTTGTTTTGCTTAATGCATTCACTGCTATATTTTCTGCAATATTCATTACAGAAACATACAGTATTTTGGCTGCATTAAAAGTTAAGAGTCAGAAGTAGGCCACGCTGAGAAGATGAACATTTTTTTGTCTTAGTGATATCACTTAAGCATGCATCATTTCAGATAGACAAAAAAATTTCAGTCCTACCTGAGGTTTTGGAACTGAAGTTATTTGTAAATTAAGGGCAGATGGGAGACAGACTTTAGAACTTGAGGTGGCAGCCAGGGTGATCTTTCTAATACTCTCATATAATAGTGTCTTGTTCTTGCTTAAATGACTTCATTGATTCCCATTGCCCTTAGGGTAAAGGTAAAACTACTTAATGTGGCTGGTGGACAATGTTCTGTTTGCCCAAGGCCACTGCAGCCTCTAAACTCCTTGGCTTTTTCACAGGTTGTGTGCTATCCCTGTGTAGGTACACTTTCCCTTTTCCCAGACAATTTCCCTCTGCTCCTTTCCCCTGACCCCTTTCCCCAATAAAAAGAAAATTGCTTCTCATCTCTTAGATTGTGGCTTAGGCAGTAATTCTTCCAGGCAGCTTTCCCAGGCCTCTGGTCCAGTTTTATGTCTGCTGCTTGCTTTTTGTGTTCAGCCATAGGGAGATTGTTCCATGTCATCACAGAGAGATCTGCCTAATTTTATTCAACTACCGCCTAGTTTTTCGTACTATGGGTGTGCTATTCTTCTTTAAACTTGACCTTTATGGATGGACATACAGACTCTTGGCAGTGTTGCTGCTTTTACCAGCAGTCCTACAATTATTTTTACAAGTTTATTTGCAGTAGTGAGGCTTTCATTTGCTTGTTTTGTAAGTAAACTCAGACAACTTAACAGTGTATCTAAAGAGGTAATGTCAAAGTGCCCTCCAAAAAGGCTCTACTAGGTTCAGGTGTCAGGTCTATCTAGATGATAGAGAAGTATGTTTTATGGCTAGGGACATGTTTCCTTTCTCTCTGAGTCTCTCCCTAAGGAACTGGCAGGATCTAGCTTTTTTTTTTCCTGTGTCTTCCTTTCTTCAAGTTTTGGGCTGTTGAAATTATAGTTTTCTGTCCTGTAGAAACTTAGAGCCCTGTGATTTGAAGATGCAGTCTGACCTTCAAAGTAGTCAGTGTTGTTGTTAAAGGAAGAATTAATTGTAGGCTTCCTGGTTATAATAATGTTCTTCATCTGAGAATCTGAAAGTACCTAGGACATTAGTTTTTTAATCCACACAAAATCTGAGGTACAGTTTTTGCCACCTTGTTGTTGACTTTCTTCATGTACTCTGCAAGCGCTGGCCTCCACAGTCTCAAAGGCAAAAACTGTTTTTGCCTCCCTCAAGAAAGTCTGTGATGAGTGAAGTATATATCTTGTAACAAGATTTTGGGGTTGAATAGGAAACAGAATGTTAAGTGACTATAGTTTCAGCTACTTTTCTTTTGCAAAAAAAAAGGAAGTAAAATTTCCCTGTGACTATGGTAATGTCCCTTGTATCCCTCTCATTTAAGTGGTATTCTCTACTGGGTATTGAAGTAAACCTGTGCAAAGTAGTTTGTTATACATCATTTCATGGGCAATAAGGGGGTACACAGTGGTTCCTGCTGAATGGGTAGTCAAGTTGATGCTTCATAACTGTCATTACCTATTGGAGGGAGTGGCTAGTTGATTTTCTCTTTTCTGTTTTTTTTTTTTTTTTCTTTTTCTTTTTTAAATTAGCTTGTATGGTATTTAAGATATGACCCTGGGTTTTCCAAAACAGTGTTGATTGGAAGTTGCGTAGTTGGTTGAATCACAAATGTACTTAAGAAGCTACTTACGTTCATCACTGTTTTTAGAATCAATTGGCCTAACTCCTTTGCAGCTAATTGCTGACACTGTATTTGTATTGAGAAGCCAAAGACTAATTCCTCCAGGAGCTGGGGAAGTCTGAAACCACCCCCTTGTGTCCTGTCCTTTCATACTTCTTGCCAGCTGGCAGCCTCTTCCACCTCCCACAGCCTCCTCATTCCTGCCTACTCGGAGGCTATGATTGAGTCTGGCCTCTTTGGCGCAGTGTGCTGATGTTTTGCCGCTTCTGGGAAGAAGATTCACAGAGGGAAAGAACTGCTAGTTTTCTGGGTTCTTGGGGGGAGGGAATGTTTTTGTTTATGCTTATGGGAACCATAAGCCAGGGGTGGAGAAATCATACGGTCTTCCTACTTCTTTTCAGAGATCAAAATTGAATAGGAGTGGGGCACTAGGAAAGAGATGTTCTTGGTGAGAGGCAGAGAGTATTTCTAGATGGGAACTGAAGGAATAGAGAGTGAATTGAGGAGTATTATGTCTTGGTGACTCAGTTTTAAAGTACTTCCTCTCTGAGTTCCTGTAGTCACCAAAAATTTTGTAGGAACTTAATGTTTGTTGCACAGCAGCATCAGATTTCTGGGTTAGAGTCCCTACCGCACTTACCACAGACCTTGGGCAAGTTATTTAACACCTTTGTGTTTCAGTTTCCTCAAAGTGGGCATGGATTTCAATTGTGTCTCTCCCATAGGGCTCTTACGAGAATGCTTTAATTAATGTAGAGTTTCTCAGTCTCAACACTATTGACATTTGGTCTCAGATAATTCTTTATTGTGAGAGAATGTTCTGTGCATTGTAGGATTACAGTAGCTAATCTTGCTGTGTGATAGCAGCCTCCCTGGCCTCTACCACTGGATTCTAGTTGTGACAACCAAAAATGTCTGCAAACATTGCCAATGTTTCCTGGGGGCAAAATTGCCCCTGATTGAAAACCACAACTTTAATATTTAGAAAGCCCTGAGCACAGTGCCTGGTATGTAGAAATGTTCTGCAGTGTTTACTGCACAGTAGTTGCTTACTAAAGGGATTGAATGAATGAATGAAAGATTGAATGAACTACTGAATGTTGATGCTGCTGCTCTTCCGCTATTGGAAGAGTGCTAGTTCCTTTCTCAACAGTCGCATTATGGAAGAGATCACTTATTGAGATTCTTGTGGCCCTGCAGTAACTGAATTTTTTGGGGTGGCTACCAAGGGGAGCACTATCTCCCTGTCTTGAGTTTCACTGGTATTGCACAGTGACACCTATGAAGTGCCAGAGTAGCTCTTGCACTGTATAGTCTTATTTCCAAGATGCCTACTTTTCCCTTATTTTAGTATTTCTGAAATCAGAATGGATTATGAAGTTTAAGGGTACATTAAAAAACAGTTATTCCCCCAAAGCTATTCTCACACACTTGATGGCAGCTTTCACATTAAGGAATGTGGTGTCTCTGTGAATATCTGGGCTTTGCAACCAGATTGGAAGCTCCTTATGGGCAAAGGCTATAATACGATGCCTTTTTTTTTTTCCCCCCAGTAGTGAGCTCAGTGACTGGAACTTTTGAACAGTCTGCACTTTCCTGTGTTTTGTGATGATGCGCTTAAACTGCCTTTCATATGGTTTTGGACCTTTATACAGCTCACGACAACAGTACAGTCTTTCACATGATGATACTAGTACCAACAGTGTTTTTTTCAATAGTCACTGTTTTGCCCTTTCAGCAATGAGTTTGAGTGGTTATTTGATCGTTTTAATGCATTTTGCTCATTATAGAAGTGAGTATACAGCACAAACTAATGTCCAAATGCTGGTGATAAGCAGATATGTTGAACCTTATGTAGCAGGGTTGCATCTTAAGTGTTGTTAGCTTAGGCAAATTTTACTATATACTGTAAAGAAAGAAAAATAGTGTGGCTAATTTTACCAGTCATTCAGTGCATATTGTTTTGAAATATGCTTGCAGTAGGAGGTATGAATCAACTAAGATGTTAAGATGTAAGTCCCATGAAGGCAGGGTTTTGCTCACTACCGTATTTTATTGTGGAAAGTACCTTAAAAATAGTAAACACTATCGTACTGAATGGGCAAAAACTGGAAGCATTCCCTTTGAAAACTGGCACAAGACAGGGATGCCCTCTCTCACCACTCCTATTCAACATAGTGTTGGAAGTTCTGGCTAGGGCAATCAGGCAAGAGAAAGAAATCAAGGGTATTCAGTTAGGAAAAGAAGAAGTCAAATTGTCCCTGTTTGCAGATGACATGATTGTATATTTAGAAAACCCCATCATCTCCGCCCAAAATCTCCTTAAGCTGATAAGCAACTTCAGCAAAGTCTTAGGATACAAAATCAATGTGCAAAAATCACAAGCATTCTTATACACCGGTAACAGACAGAGAGCCAAATCATGAATGAACTTCCATTCACAATTGCTTCAAAG
The DNA here is from genome assembly GCF_037993035.2 of Macaca fascicularis. Taxonomy (NCBI): domain Eukaryota; kingdom Metazoa; phylum Chordata; class Mammalia; order Primates; family Cercopithecidae; genus Macaca; species Macaca fascicularis. Next base: position 127,017,489 of record NC_088376.1, read on the forward strand.
AGAATAAAATACCTAGGAATCCAACTTACAAGGTATGTAAAGGACCTCTTCAAGGAGAACTACAAACCATTGCTCAGTGAAATAAAAGAGGACACAAACAAATGGAAGAACATACTATGCTCATGGATAGGAAGGATCAATATTGTAAAAATGGCCATACTCCCAAGGTAATTTATAGATTCAATGCCATTCCCATCAAGCTACCAATGACTTTCTTCACAGAATTGGAAAAAACTACTTTAAAGTTCATATAGAACCAAAAAAGAGCCCGCATTGCCAAGACAATCCTAAGTCAAAAGAACAAAGCTGGAGGCATCACGCTACCTGACTTCAAACTATACTACAAGGCTACAGTAACCAAAACGGCATGGTACTGGTACCGAAACAGAGATTTTAGACCAATGGAACAGAACAGAGTCCTCAGAAATAATACCACACATCTACAGCCATCTGATCTTTGACAAACCTGAGAAAAACAAGACATGGGGAAAGGATTCCCTATTTAATAAATGGTGCTGGGAAAATTGGCTAGCCATAAGTAGAAAGCTGAAACTGGATCCTTTCCTTACTCCTTATACGAAAATTAATTCAAGATGGATTAGAGACTTAAATGTTAGACCTAATACCATAAAAACCCTAGAAGAAAACCTAGGTAATACCATTCAGGACATAGGCATGGGCAAAGACTTCATGTCTAAAACACCAAAAGCAATGGCAACAAAAGCCAAAATTGACAAATGGGATCTAATTAAACTAAAGAGTTTCTGCACAGCAAAAGAAACTACCATCAGAGTGAACAGGCAACCTACAGAATGGGAGAAAATTTTTGCAATCTACTCATCTGACAAAGGGCTAATATCCAGAACCTACAAAGAACTCAAACAAATTTACAAGAAAAAAACAACCCCATCAAAAAGTGGGCAAAGGATATGAACAGACATTTCTCAAAAGAAGACATTCATACAGCCAACAGACACATGAAAAAATGCTCATCATCACTGGCCATCAGAGAAATGCAAATCAAAACCACAGTGAGATGCCATCTCGCGCCTGTTAGAATAGCAATCATTAAAAAGTCAGGAAACAACAGGTCCTGGAGAGGATGTGGAGAAATAGGAACACTTTTACACTGTTGGTAGGATTGTAAACTAGTTCAACCATTGTGGAAAACAGTATGGCGATTCCTCAAGGATCTAGAACTAGAAATACCATATGACCCAGCCATCCCATTACTGGGTATATACCCAAAGGATTATAAATCATGCTGCTATAAAGACACATGCACACGTATGTTTATTGCGGCACTATTCACAATAGCAAAGACTTGGAATCAACCCAAATGTCCATCAGTGACAGACTGGATGAAGAAAATGTGGCACATATACACCATGGAATAGTCTGCAGCCATAAAAAAGGATGAGTTTGTGTCCTTTGTAGGGACATGGATGCAGCTGGAAACCATCGTTCTCAACAAACTTATCACAAGAACAGAAAACCAAACACCGCATGTTCTCACTCATAGGTGGGAATTGAACAATGAGATCACTTGGACTCGGGAAGGGGAACATCACACAACGGGGCCTATTATGGGGAGGGGCGGGGAGGGATGGCATTGGGAGTTATACCTGATGTAAATGATGAGTTGATGGGTGCTGACGAGTTGATGGGTGCAACACAACAACATGGCACAAGTATACATATGTAACAAACTTGCATGCTGTGCACATGTACCCTAGAACTTACAGTATAATAAAAAATAAGAAAAAAAAATTTCATGCAAAAAAAAAAATAGTAAACACACAAATAATTGTGGAAGTTAGTCGCTTTTCCCTTATTCAGTCTCAATTCCTGCAAGTCTCTCAAAGTATAAGCATCACATTATCCTGTGATTCTGGTATTTAATTATATGGATTTTTTTTTTTCATACAATAAGGCCACTAAATGCAAGCCAGCTATCTCATCTAGTTGAAACAGCCATCTGTGCTAACATCAGTCACACAACTTACTGTGTAGGTCTTAACTGGTTGGCCTCCATGTGGTGTCTGAGAAATTTTCAAGGATTATATTAGCTGACTTTAGCCAACTGAATCCTCCCTTAAAATGGAACCCTGCTACTAAAATCAAGACAGAGGAAAATCATTAGACATGCAGTAAGTTATGACCTCAGTTATACATTAGGTGGTCTTACACTAGTCGAGAGACTATTGTGTTTACCTTTGAAGTGCTAGAAATACATCCCTGCAGACTGAGTCCCAAAGGTGAGATCTAATTAGAAGTTTTGTGATTTGAGGTGGGGCATACAGGATCCTAATAACCTCCTGTTTGACTTTCTCACATATGGTTTTGTGTAGGAAAGTAGGGGGGACTGCCTGTGATAGGTTCTAGGTAAATATTTGTTGATAGATTTAACCTCAGATTATAATATAATGAAAGAGATAATGATCTCCCCTGGAATACAGCTGGATTTTTCTTTATCCATGATTCTACTCAGCCCATATTTTGTACCTTTGACTGGTTGGTCCATTTTCTAGTCTGCCCCTTTCAGTCCCAGTGGAATATTCAGGCTATAGTAAAGAATGAAAACATTATAATTTTCAAATGACCACAATCTAATTTGTAAGTGTTCTACAACTGAAACTCATTTAAAAAAAGGCAGCAAGCTCAGTGATAAGAAGTCTAAAAAATAAGAGTGAAAATGTTCCTGCCTAGCCTAGTGTAATTATTTTTGCTATTCAGTTGCATAGGCAGGCTGCCAGAAGATGGGGGTACAAATTAATTAACCAACTGTTTGCAGAGATATGGCCATGTCATTACTGATAAGCATGGACGTAAATAAGGCAGTGTGTCGACTGTTTTTCAGAAATGAGGGAGGACAGAAAATATGTTAACAAAAATAAAATAGACCAAAGGCTTAGTAGGGGAAAAGAATAGTTTCTGTTGGTTTCCATTTATTAGCCCATGAAGTTCCTTTTTCTTGTTGTCTTTAAGTGCTGAATGTTGGGGGGACATGTGGATTGTCACATGAGTTTTTTCAAAAATACTTGAATGCTTTATGCCTCAATTGAACATATTTGAAACTCAACCCCTACTCAAATCATTTTCAATATAATTTTTTTGTATACCATAATTTGCAGTAATAGAGGTTTATTAGGCCAGTGGTGAATTTTAAGTAGTAGTATGTATAAAGTAACTTATGTGAATAGTTTTACATACACAAGTGTCTTAAAGTAAACAATATTTGTAATGTAAGAAGCTGGGTCACTTCTATAAGAGCTGAATCTTTAAGTTACTTGTTTACTCTTCCCTAGAGATGAAACATAGTAGGACCCTTAGTAAATATGTGTTGGAGGAAGGAATGAAGCTTTGTAACCAATGACATATCATTGCATGCTGGTTAGGTACTGGGATCAGGAGTCAACTAGTTTTAACCTTTAACACCAGCCCCACCTCTTGTCAGCTGTGTGATCTTGGACAAGTTACTTAATCTTTCAGCGCCTGTTTCCTCATTTGTAAACTGGCGTTAAGAATGGTACCTGTGCTACAGGGTTGCAAGGATTACATAACATAAAGTATGTAAACTACTTAGCACACTGTTTGGCCCATTAAGTGCTCAATAAATGTTTGACCTGGTGGCTGTTGTTGTTATATTGTATTTTAAACATTTGCCTAACCTTTTAATTTAGAAGCACTCAAAACAAATCTGGGGAAAAATAGGTGTTTAGGTTGAGACATCAATCTGAACTTTAGCTGGTCAAGGTGTTATCTGCCAACCACATATGTTTGCATATGGTTGTGGTAAAATGTGCTTTGAGTACCTTGTTCAGGTATGTTGACCAGATTCCCCTGGAAGGACAAATAGTGAAACTGCAAAGTCTGAAGAAGTAAAACTGAGATAAGAGAATGCATGATACTTTCTCATGAAAGTATTGCCATTAGGTCTTCTAGTTTTTGAAACAGAAATAAGCAAACGAACTAACAGTCAAAACAAACTTGCATTTAAGTATTTCCCAGTGGTAATAAACTGCACCTAATCTGTTTAAACAGAAAAAGGCTTTGTAATATTAAGAAGGATTAGGAGTAGAAGTAATTAACCAGCAGTTAACACTCCCCTTTCTCCTCTTCAGTGTTGCCTTACAGATCCCTCCCCTCCCCTTCCCAAACCAGAGAAAGCAGCTCTACAGATGGGTTTTATGCATAAAGTGAGACCTAAAGAAAGTGCATTCAGAGCTAAAAAGGTACAATGTTCAGAGAAGTTGGCATTAAAACCAAAAGAACAGTTCACCCTTATAGGACCTGGTCTGACCAAATGCTGTCAAACTGTGAGGCACCGTGAGTATTTATGGAATGAGTGGAAAAGTGAAGAGGTCTGATTGATTTGAATTGTTTTCACAAGCATCAATGAAAGCATTAAGATGTGTATGAGTGCAACAGAATCTTTTAGACACAGGAGGTTTATCTTTATTTTTATTGTAACTTCTCTTTAAATAAAGCTGCCTTGGGGGAAAACTTTAATTCACTTGAGTGTAAGCAATGAGTAGTTTCAGATACTAATGCATGGTTCTCATCATTCTTGGAACTGTATTTTAAATTCCTGGGTGACTTTGAATTATTTATACTTAGTGTATGTGCCTTGCCTTTTAATTTTTTTTTTTATTTTTTATTTTTTTTTTGCATATGGAAGAAATAAAGTTTTAGGACTTGATTTATAAGACATTTGCCTAAAACTAGGGGAGAATCTTCAAGATGATGGCTTCTCAGTATCTTGGCTGTCTCAGAGGCCCTTCGAACTTAGATGTCGCACATATATGTGCTTCATTCTCAGACCTGGCGTTCTTCCAGGATTCTTTCTCAGAGACCGATACCTCTTATCCATCCCATCCTATTCTGCAGGATGGGAAGCATGGCATCCTCTCTTCACCACCTTTGTATCCAGGCTATTACAAAGTCATGTCAACAGTTCTTTCTAAATATCTTGGAATCCTTTCTCTGTCATCTCACTGCCACCCCCATGTCTTTCACCCTGTACTGCTGCAGACAGCTCTTGACTGACCTCCTCACTTCCACTTTTAAACCAAGCACCTCCCTTCTCCATACTATAGTGGAAGCAATGTTGAACATAATAATAAACAAACTGATGATATTATCCTCCATTAAAATGCTTCTATTACGCACTAACGAATGTCAGAGTAAGGACCTCCAAAAATCTGCTCTGCCATAAAAGCAATAAAAACACTGGCAAGAATCATCAAAATCAACTTCTTTAGAATTCTGCAAATTAACCCCAAAGGCTTGCAAGTTCTGATGAGCATATATTCAAGAAAAATGGCAGAATCCCTAAGTACAGAGAATTCGGTAGTGTTTTAACTTGCCCTATTTCAACCTCTCCTCCCCAACTCAACAGTAACTTTGAAAACCAGCAGCTTTACAACTAGGGTAGCTGTGAAAGCCAGCAGTCTAGCAGCCACTGGAGGGGACGAAATGGGTTTGGAGCTCCCCCAAAGCCTTATTTTCAGAGAATTGTCACTGACTTATCTGGTAGCTCTCTGAAAAGCCCGGTGCTCAGGGCTTATCTTTATTTGGGCTAGCTCTGAGCTCATGCTGTGACGTATTCCTAGGGTGTTTAAAAAAAAAATCAGCAGTGATTCTTCAGTGTCACAGTTGCTTGTGATGGTAATGTCAAGTGGGGCTAACAAGAGGCTGACCAGAAAAGTAAATAGGAAACACTAGGGAATGAGTTGTCAGTTGGGGACTTTAAAGAGTTCCACCATACTCCTGGGAATCCAGAAAACCACATGGATGTGTAGAGTTGTGCACATGCCCAGAAAGGACCTGAGAAGACCCTAATCTCTCACCTCTTGCTAACCTGGAGGCTGTATAGAAGCAGGAAGTGAAGGCTAAAACAGAGTCATAAACTACCTGCTGGAGCATTGAAGCCATGCCCCATCACACACACACACACACACACACACACACACAGCCCCTCAGCCAAGGCTGGGAGCCTTATGGCAGACATAAATGCTACATCAACCATTTAAAAACGTAAAGACAGGTCAGTAGCCAATGCCATTTCATAATTAATTCTGTTCTAAGTTGAATGAGAGCTATGGAATTTACGCAATATACCTGGCAGATGTGGTGTTGCAATGAACAAAAGAAGGAATGGTATTCTTAACTGAGTCATGAGATTATAACCATAACCACAATAATAATAATAGTAACAAAATAAACACTGTTCTTTGTCGAGCCCTTATGTGTACACTCTGCTTACTGTGTTTAGACAGATACAGACCTCAACTTTTTACGTGAATTACCTCATTCAGTCCAATAGTCAACTAAGGTTGATACTATCATTTTCAAATGTAGAAACCGTGTGCCTAGATGTGCCTAGAGGTTAAGTACATTGCTGGAGGTTACAAAACCAAGCTAAGTGATAGACTCTTAGAGCCCGTGTCCTACCCTAGACTACACGCTTGTCCAAATGGTAGGGATGCAGGCAAGATTTATAAGGTTTTTGGTAGGCACTTCCAGATTTAGGACACATGGCATGGAAAGCTTGTTTTCTGACTTGAGAGGTCAGGATTTGCTGAAAGTATTTTGAGGAGTAGCTTAAGAAATCCGTGAGACAACCTATCATGTATACTGCCATGTTGGTCACTGTTGTAGCCCCACCTGCCAGTCCCAACGCGAGTTCCTCAGGATTTTGATACTTGCCTACTCTATTCTATCCCAAGCATTTTATCTCAATTTCAGTACAAGCAATGACAATGTAAACATTGTAACTCTTACCTGTTAGGGGTCACTATGATAATATTGGCCATTTGTAATTAGTAAGTAATTAATATTAGTATTTTCATCTTTCTAGCTCCTTGGTCCTCTGGTGCAGGAGTCCCCAGTCTCTGGGCTGTAGACCAGCACTGGTCTGTCAGTGGCCTGTTAGGAGCCAGGGTACGGGGTGGGTGGGTTGGGAGAGGGAGAGGAGTAAGCATTACAGCCTGAACTCTGCCTCTTATCAGATCAGCAGTGGCATTAGATTCTCACAGGAGTGTGAACCCTATCATGAACTGCACATGCAAGGTATCTAGGTTGTGCGCTCCTAGAGTCTAACTAATTCCTGATTATCTGCGGTGGAACAGTTTCATCCCGAAACCATTCTCTCCTTGCCCCAGTCCCATGGAAAAATTGTCTTCCATGAAACTGTTCCCTGGTGCCAAAAAGGTTGGGGGCGGCTGCTGTGGTTTTTGCTGCTTGCTTTTTACTTGAAACATCTCACTTTTTTTCCCTTTAAATCCAGTATTTATTGACTGCTTTGGTTTACGCAGGGCCAGACCTCATACATTTAGCAGCTTGCTGATTGGTCTCTAGTTGGTTCCATCATTGGACATCTTTTGGTCAAAGGGAAATCCAGTTAATATTTAACTATTGGAGTAGATAATATGAATCTGGGAGATGTGCTTATGGAAGGTGGAAATAAAATTCTACTTTTTTCCTTTTGTAGTTGAGACTAAAGCTCACTTAACAGCAATTTAAAACTTTAAAAATATCATCGATGCTACTTTTGATTACCGACTATTCAGAGTCACCAGTTGAAATAAATTTGGAACTGACTATAGTAAACCTGTTATGTGGAGACCAGCCTTCCACTTCTCTCTGGTTTCTTAGAAATATATCCAGCAATGGAGCCGAGAGTCCTAGCATCTCAGGAAACATTTGAGCAGCAGTGAGAGCAGACAGTACAGAGGTACCCGCAGGAGTCTGCTAGCAGATGGGAATAGCTTGATTGACTTTTCATGAAATGAGACAGAAGAGCAGGGATTTCTTGGGAGAGGTAGAGAATAATTCAGGAAGGGCACTGAGCAGTGAAGGAGCTCATCTAGTAAGATGGTAAAGAGCATGTACTTTGGAGTAGCCTACCTTCACATCCCAGCTCCTCTGCTTACTGACTGTGTGACATAAGTCAGGCAACCTCTCTGTGCTGCCTCACTTGCTTTCTATAAACTGGGGATATTGACCCTGAGAAGTGAAAATGAGTTAATACTTAGCATTGTCCTTGGAACACAGGAGGCACTCCGTAATTGTAAACTGTTTCATTTTCGTTATATGTATTAACACTTCCCAGGATTTTTTTCTTTTGTGTAGGGTTGTGATTTGTGTTCACTGACATATTTACCCAATAGTAGCCATTCATGTATTTATTCAGTACATAAATGAATGAATGACATATTTAGAATACCTGCCACAATAACTGACACCCATTAAGTACTTAATACATAGTGTGACAAGAGGTAGTGGCTACAGACCAGTAGAGATCGAAGCAGTGGCTAGTGTACCCCACTGCTAGTAAAAATATAAATGATTGTAATAGTATTACATACATAGCACATGCTCCATGCCAAACACAGTTATAAAGGCTTTATGTGTGTGGTATTTCTCTTTATCCTCATAACTACCCTTAAGGTTGCTGCTATTATCTCCATTTTACAGGTGAGTATGCTGAGCAGAGTAACCTGCCCAAGGGTCATACTCCTAATGAGTGATAGGATTGGGATTTGAGCTCAGTCTTATTCCAGAGGCCATTCTCAAATTTTTTTGTTGAAAACCTGTGTGCCAGTTACTGTGCTATGCACATGTGGCTGCTGACCTCATGGAGCTTAAATCTTAATGAAGAAGATAGCCAAAACACAAATAAGAAATAAGTGATCGACAAGAGAGAATTGTGTGAAGCCACAGGGACCTGCCTTAAATTGGGTGTTCAGGGAGTCTTTCCAGTGAAATGTGAGCTCAGGTCTAGAGCCAGGCAGGCAACGCATTCCATACAGAGGGATAGAATTAACAAAGGGCCTGAAGTGGGATTGGCATAATTGTCAAGGATTTCAGAATGCCAAAGTGGAGAGTTTGAAGAGAGCAGTGTGTCTTGAGGTTGCCGATGTTAGGCAGGGCCCTCTAGTATTTATTTTCATTCTGACTACATTCTAGAACCACTGAGGAGATTAATTGGGCCTGATGACATTTATAATTTAAAAGTATCACTGTGGTTACTGGGGAGCAGAGGGAGTGTAAAGTAGGCCCTGGGAAGCACGGCCAGCTCGAAGACCAAAGGACAACAATGGAGAAGATGATAAAAATGTCTTGAATTTCCAAAGTACTTACTGTGTAGGAGGCACTGTCTGAAGCATTTACATATATTTGTTTAGTCCTAGTAGCCTGCAAGGTAGGTACTTTGACTTTACCCATTTAGAAATGAGAAGATTGAGGTACAGGCCAGTAAGTGGCAGGGCTGGGATTTGAACAGAGCCAGTCTGGCTCCAGAGGCTGTATTTTAACCTCTGTGATCTATTGCCGTAGTAAACTTAAGTTCTTCTATTCTGTGCTTAACCTTAACTTCATGTGTTTATATTAGCTGCACTAAAGAAGGAAGAAACTACAGACTCATCTTTGGATTCCTTCCTCTGCCTTAACCTCATATCCATGGTCTCCTGAGCTCTTTGCAGAGTGCTCTAGACCATGTCTTCAGTCTGGTTCCACTATTTTCATTGTATAGTTTCACTCATTTTCATTGTATAACCCCTTCCTGTCTCACTCCATTGCATCATCCTTTGGGGGCCGCCTTCCTTACCTAGGTCAACACACATTTATGCCAGAGTTACCTTCTGGATCATGTGGTTTCCTTGCTGAAAGACATCGGTTCCCCTTGGCTTGCAGTATTGGCCCTCTGTTGCTGGAGCTCCAGCATGCCTCCCCTACCTTTCCCTTGCATGGCCTGCAGGGAGGAGTGTGTGGCCAGCAGTAGGAGCACAAGAACACTTAAGAGTTAAGCACACATTGTGAAATAGTCAATTGCTAATTGGTGTATATAGTTGTTCCCCCATATCTGCGGAGGATGCTGTGCAAGATCCCCAGTAGATGTCTGAAACTGAGGGTGGTACTGAACCCTATATATATTTTTTCCTGTACATACATACCTATGATAAAGCTTAACTTATAAATCAGATACAGAAGAGATTAACAACAGTAATTAATAATAAAATAGAATAATTATAACAATATGCCAGCATTCTTATTCTTGTGCTTTGGGGCCATTACTAAGTAATAAGTATTACTTGAACACAGGTACTACAATAGCAGGATTTGATCTGATAACTACTAAGTGACTAATGGACAGGTAGTGTAGACAGTGTGGATATACTGGACAAAGATGATTCATGTCCTGGACAGGATGGAATGGGATGGTGCAAGATTTCATCCTGCTGTTCAGAATGGCTTGCAGTTTAAAACTTAGACGTTATTTCTGGAATTTTCATTTTAATATTTTCAGACCACAGGTAACTGACACCTTAGAAAGCAAAATCATGAATAAGTGGGGATTACTGTAGACCAGACTTCCGTGAATTAGTAAGAGCCAGGGACCTTGAGACAAACATTTCTAATGTGGATCAATTTTGTAGGTTTTGTTTTTTGGGTTTTGTTTTTTTGAGAGAGAATCTCGCTCTGTCACCCAGGCTGAAGTGCGGTGGCACAATCTCAGCTCACTGCAACCTTTGCCTCCTAGGTTCAAGGAGTCCTCCTGCCTCAGCTTCCCAGGTAGCCGCAATTACAAGTGTGTACCACCACACCCAACTAATTTTTGTAATTTTAGTAGAGATGGAGTTTCACCATGTTGGCCAGGGTGGTCTCAAACTCCTGACCTTAAGTGATCCACCCACCTTGGCCTCCCAAAGTGCTGGGATTACAGGCGTAAGCCAACGCGCCCGACCTATGTTTTTGTTTCTTGAGCTAACATTTATTGAGTGATTACTATCAGTAGTACTAAGCACTCTCCATGGATAAGTTCATTCAATCTTCACAATAGTATTATGAAACACAGGTCCTGTTAACTGTATTTTACACACAGAGCAACTGAGATTCAGAGAGGTTAAATAATTTAACCATGCTCATATAGCTAGTAAGAGGAAGAGTAGACATTTGAATACAAGTAGTCTCGCTGCAGAACTGCTTTTAGCCACTGTGCTGGATTCACTAGCACAAAAGAATTTGCCAATGTGCAGATTTGAGAATCAGACATTGAAACACAGAAATTTTACTAGAAACTGCCTCTAGGTATAAAATGTTTTCAGAGAAGACTGTTGAACTTGAACTTCTGTCTCACTGAATGGCATACCCAATTCCAGCAGATGATGACTATGTGTCACTAAATGACATAAAGGCACAATTATAACCTTCTGACTTATGGTGGCATCACAAGGACTTAATCTTTCAATTATTATTCATCAAGTAATATTTAGCACATATTCATTGCTGCTTTCTGTCAGCCAGGTTAGGCACCATTAGGCACTGCCACTAGAGCAGTCAACAAGCTAGATATGGAATGTAGTCTAGTGGGAGGAAGTTAAGGCTCATGCAGCTGGATGAATGATTACAAATGGGAGATAGTGCTTGGCTAGGAGCCCTGCCTAGCCAAGTCTCTGGGGAAGTGACATTGAAGCTAAGACTGAATGAAGTAGAGCAACAAGCCAGGTACAGGTCTGGGGGAACTGAGTTCCGGGCAAAAGGAACAGCAAGTACCACGCAGGGTTCTGCAACAAGAGAGTGTGGTGTGCTCCAGGAACAAAACCAAGGCCAGAGTAACCAGATGCAGAGAGGCACGGCCAAGCTGTTCAGGGCTGGTGGGCCAGATCAAGGATCATTGTTTTTATCCTAAGAGCAACTGAAAGCTACAGAAAAGTTCCAAATGCCAGACATTTACTTCATAAACACACAGTGATAGGGTACTTCTCAGGTTCTGTGCTAGGCAAGGCAAAGAGTCTGCTGTCCAGACAGGACTACTGAGGTTTCTATTTGTAAATTTTTATTCATAAACCATAAATCAGTGAGTGAAGGGCTGAAATGGCGGGCATAAAAAGTATGAGTAGGAGCCCAGCAGAGAGGACATTGGGACTAGTTCTTGTTGAACGGTGGGAATTGTAGAAAGAGCAGAGAGAATAGCTTTGTGTGCTGTAGGAGCTGTTCTGGCCAAAGGAAGGAATTGTGGGAGAACTAGACAGGTTCTGAGAATGCCAGGAGACTTGAGGCATAAGCATATTGACTGAGGCTGGAGAGATGGGAGGGACCAGAATGCTGGGGGCTTTGTTGTAGAGAAGTAGGTCCAGAGTCCAAGCCCCACTTTGAAGCCAGTAGGGGTCTTCAAATAGAGAAGTGGCATTATTGCTTTACAAGTTTGTGGGCTCAGGCAGCTGGGAGGAGGAGGCTGGAAGAGGAACAAACTCTGGCCTTATTAGGAGACCTGTTCAGGTGAGTAGAGGCCCCATACCTTGACCTTGGGCACTGGCAGTGGGAGTGGCATAGAGGAGCTGATTGTGGGAGAATACTGGAAATTACCAGGGCTTATGAGTCCAGCATACCTGGGTTTAAACCTTGGCTATGCTATATACCAGTTTGTGAGATTTCAATCCTGTGCGCCTTAGTTTCCTGACCAATACATTAATGACTTTTATCTCATAGGCTGTGGGCAAACATTGAGTGAGCACTAGGGCCAGATGCATTTCTAAGACTTTGGCATGTAGTAGCTCTCTTAGTCTTTCTGTCCTTTGAAGTACCCAGTGAAGTAGATACTATGATCATCACGATTCAATACGTGAAGAAAATGCTGGCCAGGCGCAGTAGGTCACGCTTGTAATCTCAGCACTTTGGGAGGCCAAGGTGGGAGGATCACTTGAGCCCAGGAGCTTGAGACCAGTCTGGGCAACATAGTGAGACCCCTGTCTCTACAAAAAATAAAACAAAATTAGCTGGGCATGGTGGTGCACCCCTGTGATTACTCCTAGCTACTCAGGAGGCTGAGGTGGAAGGATCGTTTGAGCCTGGGAGATTGAGGCTGTGGTGAGCTGTGATTACGCCACTGCACTCCAGCCTGGGCGACAGAAACCTTGTGTCCAAAAAAAAAAAAAAAGTGATATTTGAAGAGATTATATAACTTGCCCAAGGTCACGTTTCTTTTGATCGAGGGAACCAGGATTCAGAGTGATACTGACCCACATTCTTAGCCACTCTGCTTAAAGTGCCAGTGATAGAGAGTAACTAACTAACTGGGGAGGGGGAAGGAACAGCCCTTTGAAGAGGTGACAGCTGAGCTGAGACCTGATGTGTGAGAATACACCAGGCATCTTGTGAAGTGCAAGCATAGAGCCTGGCTGGGGAAAAGATTTCTTTGAGGAGAGAAGGGAGGTCAATGTGCCTGGAGCAGAGTGAGCCAAGGAGAGGGAAGTGGGGAACTAGGGAACAGGATGAGAGGGAAGTGCACGTGTATCTGGGGGCTTTGGGGGCCAGGGTAAGGGCTGGAGTTTTATTCCAAGAGGAGTAGAAAGCCACTAGAGAATTTTAAACAGAGGAGTGGTGTGATCTGGTGGGGAATTTTAAAGAATCAGTCTGGCAGCCTTGTGGAAAGGATTGTAGACTACTTAGGGGACTTCTTCCAGAGTTCATTGAAAGGGTGCTGGTGGCAGGCCCAATAGTGGTGGCCATGGCAGTGGAGAGAAGTGGATGGAGGTTTTAGAATAGAACTTACTGGGTCTGCTAGTGGCCTGAATGTGATGAGGGACAAGAGAGTTGGAGATGACACCTGGGCTTTTAGTTTGAGCTGTTGGAGGATGAATAGTATCATTTACCCAAAATGGGGAAGGTTGTTGGGTGAGGAGCAGAGAAGGGTCAAGAGTGAAGTTTTGGACATGCTTGTTCTGTTTGAAATGTATATTAAGACGTCTAGATGGCAATGTCTAGTAGGCAGCCTGGTACGTGAAACTAGACAGAGCTTGGGAGCAGTCTGGGCTGGAGATAGAAACGTGGGAGTGGCATGTGGAAGTTTGAGATGCATGGGAAAAGGGAGACACGCAGGGTAGTGGGCAGGTTAAATGCTTTGCAATACCATTCAGGTTTTCTTGTTATTGAACAAAGTCCTGAAAATAGAGATAGCAACACCAAAGTAAATACTTTCACCACGGTTTGCAGTATGGTTTCTAGCAGAGAGACTTCATTCTGCATGTGACTGAAGTTTCCACATACATGTGCTCAGGTGTCCTTGTGCTTAAACCTAATCCTCCCTAGTATGCTGGCCTGGGGTCTCCAAAGTACATGATGGCCTAGATGTGGGTGCTGGCCCACTCACTAATTGGAACATAGGGGTGACCTAAATCCTGAGAAAGATTTAGGGCTTACACAACAATAAAATCCATTCTTTCAAATTAGTTTAGAATCCATTAATTCAATTACAATTTTTAAATTGTATGTTCAAGTACATAATTAATGGCCCAAGTTGTATATTACAAGTGTATTTTGTAAACTTTCTAATTGAATAATGAACTCATTTTTATTTGATATTTTTATTTTCTGTTGTAAATCAAGCTTTTCATAGCATTTGAGCAAGATCCCTATGTTAATTTGCAGATGGGTTGATTGTGAATTTATGCTTTAAAATATTTAGGAACATACATACTGTCCCTCACACACACATTATTTCATTTCTGTTGCCACAACATTCCACACTCTGTTCCTGTTGCTAAGGCCCCTGGAATGTCCCAGTGCAGAAAAAGGATATAGAACTCCTTTTTTTTTTTTCTGAAGAAGACATTTTATTTAAATTATTTTGTATCCTCTAGTTAACTTCCAAATATGGATATCTGAAAGTAAAGAATTCAGAAAGCTAAAATTAAAGTTGCTTTATGTTTTAATAAAAGGAGCTCAATTTCTTTTTCTTTTTTTGAGACAGAGTCTCACTCTTTCACCCAGGCTGGAATACAGTGGCATGATCTTGGCTCACAGCAACCTCCACCTCCCAGGTTCAAGTGATTCTCCCGCCTCAGCCTCCTGAGTAGCTGGGGTTACAGGCGCCTGCCACTACACCCAACTAATTTCTGTATTTTTAGTAGAGACAGGGTTTACCATGTTGGCCAGGCTGGTCTCGAACTCCTGACCTCAGGTAATCTGCCTTCCTCGGCCTCCCAAAGTGCTGGAATTACAGGCGTGAGCCACTGCACCGGGCCCAAGGAACTGCATTTCATAGGGTAGAATGAACTGGGTTTAAGTATACCATGTTTCTTTCCACAGAGGGAGCATGTGTGTGCATGCTTTTTAGAGAAATTCAGTATGCTCATGAGAAATTAAGAACCGAGTTTTCCTGTCACACAAACGAGAGTCCTGGTTATGCTACTTTCTTGCTGAGTGATATTAACTAAGTTTGTTTCTCCATAAGTAAAATGGGGATTATTTTGTAGGGTTATTATTAGAAATAAATGGGAAAAACCATATAAGAACTGCTTGGCATAGGGCCTGGCACATAGTAGTCTCTCAATAAATGTCAGCTGTTTATCATCAGTTGCAGTTGATCTTAAGTTATTGAGGAAATAGACATTTTTACAGAAGTATAGATTCTTGGTTCCTTACAGGATAACCCCTACCTTTTTAGTTTTACTAGTCATAAGTCTCAGAAAAGGATCAAAGGAACCAGGGCAAAAAAGAATAATATTGTAATGATAAACATCATGTGACAAATTGAATTCTTATTTGAAAGGATCAGTTTAGATTTTTATTTCTCTTAGTTGCTTTATTTTTTAAGGGGTAGAGGGTTAGTCCGCAGAAGAATCTGGTATCTGGCAAAGTGATCTATTTTAAGTAACATTGCTTTATATTCAGAACTGAGGGAAATCAGAGACCACCAGCAACGCATTGCAGAGACCTAAAACTAAACTAAGACTGTTTATTTACTGCTATTTTAATTGCTATATAATAATAAAACGAATTGAGTTGATTTCATTAATGAAATTGTTCATTTGATATCTATCTTACACTTTTCAGTTGTAAATTATGAATGTTATACCAGTTCTGTAATTTAGATGTATCAGAGGCATTTAGCACAAAAGCGTATGGAACTTAACGGTAAACTACTTTAAATTTTATTTTTCAGAATGAAATGTCATGTCAAGAAACTGTAATCTTGGGTGACTTATTACAAGTATATCATTGCATAGATATAACCTTTCCCCTTCTCCCACATGTACTATATTTAACTCAATGTGGGCAGGCTTTCAAGGAAAATAGCATATTGTTTGGCTCTTACTTTTTATTAAATAAGCATAGTCACAGAAGTCTGTAGTCTACTGGAAGCTTCATATCTAATCAGTTTATACCGTCAAAGATGGTCAGCCCTGACATTCCATTTTATTGACATTGGAATCTGGAAGGAATCTCTAAATATCATTATTCCTCTGGTCTGCAAGAGGTAAGAAATCCAAGCCACATTATAAGTCAGAATTGAATTCCAGCTGTTGACCTTAGACAAAGTACTTTACCTGTCTGTGAGTCAGTTTTCTCTTCTTTAGAGGAGGGATATAATGGTATCTACCTAGGTAGTTGTGAGGATAAAATGAAATAGTAGCACGTAAAAACTACTCGGTGCTGCAGGTACATCCCCAAATCATGCTGGACTCTATATTTCAGATTATAGCTAGCTATCTGTGCAATTCAGTGTAATAGAAACTGTTGAAGAAAATTCAAGCTATAGCCATGTGTAGATACTAGATCAGTAATTTGATATTTTAGAGATTATCATCACTTGACATCTCCTTAGGGAATTTTCTTCTCCCTTTAAAACCACCAGGATCTCCCAGGCTGGAGAAAGTGTGAAATTAAATCTTCATAGGAAAGAAAGCAGATGCTAATCAGCTTCTTGGATCTTCCCCCTTGTCCTTTAAACTTGGTATTTGATCTACTAAAACATTTGCTTAAATTGAAGTGTGCTAATTATCCATTTACTGCAGATACTCTAAATAGTGAATATGGTGTAAAATGCTTGTTTAAAATCCACTGATTTTGAAATACTTAAAAAGTTAGATTCTGGATCTAAACTTTTAGCTCTGTTCCCCAAATTGTTGTTCATAATTAATTGTTCATAGTTGAGATGTTTTAGTTAACCATATTTACCAGGTATCAAGTTACTTTCAGTTTTCATGTATATGCATATAGTTTTGTTTTACTTTTGCGTTTAATTAAGTTGCTGTCTTAACTGTTAAAACACACAGTTCATATCCTATCCTATTTTGGTAACCAAACTGATTAATGTATGAAATGCTGTTTGTACTAAAGTTCAATCTGTCTTTCTGGTGGCATCAGTATGTAAGCAAAAGGACTAGAGGTTGCTATGACTTGGAAAAAATATATGAAAATAATTTTCATTATATGACATGCTGGCAAACCAATTTTACTCCTCTCTGAAATCTCTACTCCCTTTCTTAATTGTTCCGCAGAACCCAGGAACCAAATAGCTAGAATAGAATGCACAGTTAAACAAATAAAAGCATTAGATGGTACAGCTTTGTGAACGAAGCATTTTATATGGTTGCAGATTCTTTCCCTTAACTCTTGGTAGAGTTCATCTAATGTTGCCTTATTGTACGAATGTATTCATTGTTTGCATTTTAAAAGATTGTCTGTTTCACCTCATAATAATTATTTTTGGCGCACTTTAACCCTTTTTAAAGTGTCTGTGTAAGCCTGATTTGATTTCTATTTAATAGTGGTGGTGCACCACATCAGTTCATTTGTCCTGGTACGCTTTATAATAGGCAACTCCTTTAGAAAGTATTGTTTCCTGGCAATCACGCCTGTAATCTCAGCGCTTTGGGAGGCGGAGGTGGGCAGATCACGAGGTCAGGAGATCGAGACCATCCTAGCTAACATGGTGAAACCCCGTCTCTACCAAAAAAAAAAAAAAATACAAAATACAAAAAATAAGCCGGGCGTAGTGGCGGGCGCCTGTAGTCCTAGCTACTCCGGAGGCTGAGGCAGGAGAATGACATGAACCCGGGAGGCGGAGCTTGCTGTGAGTCGAGATTGTGCCACTGCACTCCAACCTGGATGACAGAGCAAGACTCCATCTCAAAAAAAAATAAAAGAAAGTATTGTTTCCCAAAATGGTTTTATATCAATCAGAACCAGATGAGTGAGTGATGCTCTGTTTCTCTGTTGCAGACATGCCAATATTTGGTTTCTGTCCTGCCCATGATGATTTCTACTTGGTGGTGTGTAACGACTGTAATCAGGTTGTCAAACCGCAGGCATTTCAATCACATTATGGTAAGTGCTTAACCATTTAAAAAATTGTTATTAGAAGATAAAAGGTAAAGCAAGATTAAACTAAGGAACAGTGATGGCATGCATAGGGCATAATGTCCCTCCCCCACCAGGAGGTAGACTTTTTAATTCACTGAATGGGTTAATAACAACCCATTGTTGTTGGATATTTTTAAATTTTTATTAAAAGTGATATGAATGTTTTGGCTTTTATTGAAACTAGAGAAAGTATAGTTTATAAAATCTCTTGTAAAATGTTACATCAGTATAGTTACCAGTTTGTTTCCTTCTAGAGCCCCTGGTTGTGTATTCAGTGGATTTTAAAATTATATATTACACTCACAGTATGGCTACATGGGCTTTTTATTTTTATTTTTATTTATTTATTTTTTTTTTAAGGAAATGTGATTTTGAAACTTCTCAGTTCAATAGTTCTAAATTTTGGGTGTTAATTGTTGAAGAGTCCAAATACAGTTGTTTGGCATTGTCATAATGCCTTTACAGTGTTTAAGATAAGATTCTGATTCTAAAAACCTTGATTTTCTGCCCAGTTTTGCTCAATAGCAAATCATAAGTATTTGAATACCTACCTTGTTTCAGGCATTGAGTATGTAGTATGATTCTTACTGCCACAGAGTTTACAGTCTAACTGGAGAGGCAGGCAAAACGAACTAGATACACTTTAAAAATAACTATAGGTTTTTTCCTCATTGCTCTTACTACTACAAATGCAAGCCTTGCAATAGAGAGTGACAATGGGGTTCTTCTATAGATAGAGTGTTTAAAGAAAGCATCTTAGGAGGTGACACTGGAGCTGAGTCCTAAATGATAAGAAGGAGCAACTCGGGCAGCGATCTAGAATAAGAGCGTTTGATGCAGAGGGAACAGCCAGCACACAGACCTGAAGAAGGCCTGTGTGGCTGAAGGGTATTTAGTATTTAGTGAAGGGAGGTAGAAACTGGAGGAATCCAGCATTATAAGCAGGAACCTGATCATTCATAGGCCAGGCTAAGAAGCAGCTTGGGCGCACCGGAGGATTTATGTAAGAGAGTAACACAGTCCTATTTCAGTGGTTGATTTGCTGAGAATAAATTCTGGGAGAAGGGCAGAAGCAGGGAGAATAGTTAAGAGGCAAGAGATGACATTGGACTGAGAGTAAGATCTGGCAGTAGAGCTAGGAAGACTGCATAGCTTTGAAATACTTTTGTTGTTTTTGTTTTGTTTTGTTTTGTTCTTTTTTTGAGACAGTGTCTCACTCTCTCGCCCACGTTGGAGTGCAGTGGTGCGATCTCAGTTCATTGCAACCTCCGCCTCCCAGATTCAAGCAATTCCCTTGCCTCAGCCTTCCTAGTAGCTGAGACTACAGGCGCCCGCCACCACGCCCAGCTAATTTTTGTATTTTTAGTAGAGACAGGGTTTCACCATGTTGTCCAGGCTGGTCTCAAACTCCTGACCTCAAGTGATCCACCTGCCTCTGCCTCCTAAAGTGCTGGGATTACAGGCATGAGCCACTGCGCTCAGCCAAGAAACATTTTAAAGTTAGAATTTACCGATCTTGCTGTTGAGACTGCTGTTGTTGGATTAAGAGTCACACCATCATAAGCAACATTCCACCGTTTTTTTCAAGGAATAAATCCTCTATTTAACCATAAAAAGATCATTTGAGTTCCTGCTTCTAGAAGAAGCGCTGGGGTAGGCACTAGAGTGGGTACAGAGGTGGATAAGATGTCATTTCCCTGCTTCTGACTTGTGGACAATACAGACAATATTTTGGAAAAATCACTTGTAATCCACTAAAATGGGAGGTGTGTCAATGGGGACAGACAGAGCTGCCACATATGGCTACACAGTTTGTGCACTGAACAGCCGTATTTGGTGGCCCCAGGTTGGCAACAAGGTTGACGTGAGCAAGCACAGGAGCAGGAAATTCCAGGCTCTCTGGGATGTGCTGCGTGAGTCACCATTGGCCAGAATTGATGTACCCACCTGTGGATGAGTGAAGCTCAAAGGCAGGCGGGGACTAGCTCACAGGGCATCAGTGCCCATGAGTCCCCTGCTCTGGACGTCTCAGTGAGGACCTGTTGCAGATTTTTTAGAACCAAAGTGATGTGACTTAGTGGTGCCCCAGAGAATTGATGGGTAGAGTGGATTCCTTAGGCAGAAGGAGGATCTCTTGGTCCCCTCTTCTAGGAGTATTTTATTCACTGGTTACAGCATATTTATATGAATTTTTTTTTTTAATCTTCTCGTTTCCCCTCTTAGAATGTCAGTGTATGGGTAGGAAAAAGTGTTTTTTTTTGTTTGTTTTTTTTTTTTAGACAGAGTCTTGCTTTGTCGCTCAGGCTGGAGTGCAGTGGCGTGATCTTGGCTGGCTGCAACCTCTGCCTCCTGGGTTCAAGCAATTATCCTGCCTCAGCCTCCTGAGTAGCTGGGATTACAGGTGCATGCCACTATGCCCGGCTGATTTTTGTATTTTGGGTAGAAATGGGGTTTCACCATGTTGGCCAGGCTGATCTGGAACTCCTGACCTCAAGTGATTCGCCCGCCTCGCCTTCCCAAAGTACAGAGAATATGGGCATGAGCTACTACTCCCAGCCAGGAAAGTATCTTAAAATCACATTTTTCTGTCTTTCTCCTTTCCTGCCTTTCAGTCCCTCGCACAATATCTCCTAGTAAGATACTTGTTGAATAATAAAGGGTTGGTGTTAACTTCAAACATGTAAATGGAAAAGTGTGAATGCACTCCAGGGTCTCCTGTGGTTTGGCAGGAGGTGTGACTGACAAAGTCACTAGGTGGGAGGCTGAGGTGACAAGGGAAGTATTAAAGATATGAGAGAGGAGAGTTCCTGGCAGAAAGATGAGGGCCAAGTGCTCTGAGGGAGTTATTCTGCCGGGAAATGTGTAAGGAGTGCCCTCTTTGAATCAGCAGTAGAGGAGATGGCTGCTGGTGGAATTGACAAGAGGTTTAGGGTGAATGTGGGTTTGGGAGAGTAACTGCATGAAGTAGAGGGAGGTACCATGTGGTGGCCCTGGAGGGACTTCCTGGAGGAAAGGAGAGGTGGACAGGGTTCCCAGGACCAACAACCTTTACCGGTGCTGCCACAGTCTCTTCTATCTTTTGGGGACAGGGGTTGTGACAGGAAAGATTATTTTTGGAACATTTTCTTTTTTGTTGAAATTTTTAGAAAGCCAGTTGTTGCATTATTGTTTTCCATAGTTAACAAAAAACAGTTTTCAAATTCAGAATCTTTCAGAGTGACTGTTGTAGTTTATTTAGCTGCCAAAACAGGGATGGTACTTTCTTTCAGTGATATTGGCGAAAATGTGTTGGTAGTCTTCTGTGAATTCATATATTGCTGTTATCTGTCTGTGACTTTTATGAACAAATAAATAGTTGCTACAAACTCCAGCAGGCAGTTCCTTTAAAACCACTGCTACCAGGACAAGAAAACATGCTACAGTGGCAGCAAGTCTTGTAAAGTCAGTCAGTGCTGGTGGTAAAAGTATTCTGAATTGGTGAGCAGCTATTATTCAGAGTAGTTAAGAAGCCATGTACTTTTTTGCTAGCCAAGCTGCAGTTTGAGGAGTTAACAATTAACCAGGATTTCCATTTGAGCAATGATGGTGAATGATTGTGGTGCCATTTTGGCATTTCCAGTTTTTCAGTCTGATTGCTCTCATAGCATAGTTTGCTTTCTTGGAAACTACATAGTAATACCATGATTTCTTGATGTTATTTTAATGTTTTAAAATACTCCAGTGTGCCTCATATTTCTCTTCAGTTACTTAGTATTTTTAGGAGTAAGCTGTGAAACCCCATCTCTACCAAAAATACAAAAAATAAGCCGGGCGTGGTGGCGTGCACCTATAGTCCTAGCTACCTGGGAGGCTGAGGCAGGATAATGGCTTGAACCTGGGAGGCGGAGCTTGCAGTGAGCCGAGATTGTGCCACTGCACTCCAGCCTGGGTGACAGAGCAAGACTCCATCTCAAAAAAAAAAAAGAGTCAGGTGTTTCTTACTGCTAATTTCAGATTTAAAAATATAATTCAAATCAGTGGATCCCAAACCTGCTGTGCATCTGAATCAGAGGAGCTTTCTAAGTGAGCAGCTTCCAAAGGCCCGCTCCAGATGCTCTGCATGGGAATTTCAGGGATAGAACCCAGGATCTGCATTCTAAACAGCTCCCTGGGCTGATTCTGACACACTGGCTGGCTGGAATGCATTGCTTTCACAGATGCAGATACAGTCCACTCTGGTGGAGCTGCTGCTTGGTACACACAGTGGCTAACATATAGTGACTGACACAGATTGCCGCTCAGAGATTCATTGAGCCAACCAGAATGGCAGGAAGGGAGGCCCCTACTTTTTAAAATATCTGTATTATGTTCTGGAAATGTCACATTAATTGCCAAAAAACTTTTGAGTAGGAGGAAGCATTGAGAGATGGTGACGTTCCTAGGGTCAGAAGCCCCATTCTTTTGAGGTGGGAATCTTAAGTTCTTCAGTTAGTTTAGTGATAAGTGTGTTGGTTCTATACTAGCTACTGAATAGTATAAACTGTGTAGTACTACTTACATGCATTTGCTCTGGCTCTGAATGGTGGGATTAGCCTAGGGTTAGCAGATGACTTGTGGGGTGCTTTTGAGGCTGTATACTGAGAGAGCTTCCAGGAATTCCTATTTTGTGCTCTCCAGCTTCACTGAGTTTGCTTATGAAGAATACTTTAATATTTCTCTTTTATGCAGACACAGGGGTGATATTACCTAGGAGAAATAGATGAATGATGTTTAGTCCGCTTGGACAAGTACCACATTTAGAATCTCTGTGATTAATTGAAACCCTACTCAGATGTCGGCTGTTGAAGTATTTGCCTCAGATTAGTTAGGCTGATCCACTTGTTCACCTTTTGGCTCAGCTTGACTCTCTAAGCATGGCCTCGGTGGTGACATATGGAGCAGCCACCTTTTCCCAACCTTAATCAAATTCTGGCTTTATTATCTGCTGACTTAATTCCACTTAGTATTTTTCTTTAAATCAAACCACTTTTATTTAAATAAATCAATTTACAAGGAAAATCTTACTAGAACAATAAAGGGGGAAACTAGTGTTGCCTGCTATAAGAAATAGTAAATGTGAAAATGAATGCTGTGAAAAGAAGATTATTTAATTTTATGTTGATGCTTTTGCCAGTGCTGGCTCTGAGCCTGAAGCTTGCTCTCTTTGTTAAAATGGAGACTAGCACATTTTAGGCAAGTATTGTCCACACAGCAGTGCGATATTATCAGGAAAATGGAAAGAAATTGGAAAGGGAGTAAGTTTTCGCTTGTCATTTGATGTTATTAATATTAGAGAGTGATGCCTACTCCATATTGTTTGGAAATACCAGCTCAAGTTCTTGAATTTTGCTACCTCATATGTTTAAAGAGCTATCTACTGAGGCCAGCCTTAGCCCTAGGAAATAACAGACCTTGAAGACAGAATTTTGGAATCTCATGTTGATCTGTAAAAAGACCACGTAAGACAAATACCCTTTGTCATCTATCGATATGTTATATATTGAGCCACTACTGATCACTGTGAATGGTATGTAAGTCTGTTGGTGAGGCTTCAGTGTAAAACATCTGCCTTTCTCAGACTGTTCACAAACAGAAGTGTCATAAATCTGACTTTTTCATGACTTAATGAATATAGCTTTAGTAGAAACACTCCTGTGATCTTACAGCTTTCTCTCCTTGCAGATATTACAAATCCTGTAAAATTAATAGCCACACACATTGCTTGGACTTAATGTTCCTTGGTGTGCATTGAGGTGGTTTGGATTCTTTTAGATGCTAGCATAAATTATATTTTCTAAAATGTCATTTTCATCAGGATGAGCAAATTACTCATATATTCATATGAGAAATTACTTGTACTTTTTTGAGCTAAGTAATTGGTTTCAAAGAATGTTAGTACTATAAGAGAAAAATGAATTTTTACTCTGAGATCCGATGGACTGCTTCTGGCAAAAATGCTGGTTCTCATTGTTGACAACATTTTACATAGTTCTGACCAGCAGTTGCCATCGTATAATTATCTTGCATCACAAAGCAGAGGTTTTACCATTTAATATAGAACACTTCCCTCCCCTTTTGCTCTCTGATTAACTTAGACCTGGAAAGTAACAGGTTCAGATGTTTTTTAACGTGTCATTTTTTTTTTTTTTTTTTAGCTAATAACTGTTTTTGATAAGGAAAGAAACTTTTTTTCTCATAAGTATACTAAATTTAAGTCCACTGACTAATGATAACTTTTAATAGTACCTGGTGATTTACAGAGAATTTTTGCATGTACTGTCTTATTTCCTGTTCTTAACAATCCACTGAATGGATTTTATGCTTAAAGATCAAACTCGTAAATTAAATTTCATTCACACAGATAAAATATAGCAACTAGGCCATCTTTTCTGCCTACTAACATTGATTTATTTTGCATGATAAGGATGTATAGAGTTAAAAGAAAATTCAGAGACAGTATGAATTGCATGTGTCACAAAGCTATCATTAGCGACAGATGTTCTAGCTGAAGTAGAATTTTAAGTTTGCTTCAAGAAGCTGGATCAGTATTGTAAACCTGTTACCTCGGAACATTTGGTAATTCAAAGATATAGTGATGGTAGGTAGATAATTGATTTAGCATAGTCATTGAATTTCTCTTCTGCCTGTTCTACTTTATTTAATTCTAAATCATAGTAGCTATCTAAAACCAAACTCCTCCTCTTTTTGTATGAGACTCGTAACATTTTGTAGCTTCTTTAGAGAATTGACTGACATGTTTATTTCTGTCAGTATAAAGACTGAAATGTGTTGCGGAGCAAAAAAAAAATTACTTCACTCTTTTGCTTGGAAGACATGTACCAGGTCTTTCTCCAGCAGTCTGGGGATGAGCTGGGGATGGGAGCTAACCAAAACAGGCACATGAAAACATGAATGATGTCAAGGTGGGAATTAGTTTAACTCTGGAAGGAAATTCCAGGTTGACCTTTTGCCCTAAACTTCTTGTCACTAAGTAACCATTTTTGGATAAAGAAAGAAAATGTTTTTTCTTTCACTTGTCATTTGTTGCTATTAATATTAGAGAGTGATAGTGTAACATACAGTGTATTCATTTTTTCTTTGCTACAAGTGAAAGAATGCTAATTAAATTTTTCAGATAACTGAAGTAGCATTAGATAAAGGTTTATTCTCTCTCAGCTAATATAAATTTATCTTTTTTCTCTAGTTGTATTATAAGCAGATATATTTAAAATAAAGTTATGACATTTGTAGGAGCAACATTTTAATTTCTAATTATAAAATGAACTTATTTTTCCTCCTACTGATATCTGTGCTCTTATGAATGTCTATGCCTTTGGGACTGCTTTAAAAAGGAATTAAACTCACAATAGTATTACTCATGCATTTAACAAAATTTATTGGGTGCCTAATATATGCTAGGCATTGCCCTCTACTGAGGTAGAAAAGCAGTGTCTGTGATTTCATGCACCTTAGAGGAGAGAGAAAAATGAAATTGTGTGAAATCAGATTATTTCAGGTAGTGATAAATGCTAGGAATAATGTGAGAGAACATGACTGGGGCAGACCACTTTAGGTAAGGCTAGTTAAAGAAAGTCTGTCTCTGGAGTTGATGTTTAAAC
Source organism: Macaca fascicularis (assembly GCF_037993035.2). Lineage (NCBI taxonomy): Eukaryota > Metazoa > Chordata > Mammalia > Primates > Cercopithecidae > Macaca > Macaca fascicularis. Next base: position 127,043,279 of record NC_088376.1, read on the forward strand.
TCAGTGATGAAAGAGAGCCAGCCCATTTGAAGATGTAAAGGACAAGTGCTTCACATAGAGGAAATATCAAGTGCAGAGGTCCTTAGATGGAAGTGGTCTTGGCAGAAAGGCCAGTGAGGAGACCGAAGGACAGTGTGCAAGGAGGAAAGGGGTCCAAGTTGAAACTGGAGAAAGTGGTTCTAGGACCAGATGACACTGGACCCTGCAAGCCATGAGAAGAATCAGGATTGGACGGTGTAAGTTGCTGGAGTATTTTGGCCAGGAAGTGTTTGATCACATGGTTGCTGTATGGAACACAGGGGACAAATGTGGAACCAGGGAGACCAGTTAGTGAGCTGTTTCGTACTGGTTAAGGTGAGAGCTGGATCAGGAGAGAAAGCTTAGATTAGGATTGTAGCAGCAGGGGCAGAGAAGTGTGAACAGAATTAAAATCTGCATCGGAAGTATAAAGCCAGCAGGGCTTGCTGATGGATTGGGAAAGGAAGGGAGGAGGAATGACTCATGGGGTTTTTGGCTCAAGCAGCTGGATGAATTTACTTGCGCTTATGGATCAGGAGGTTGTTCTTTCAGTTTGTATATGGGCATTTATTTTTAATGAGGTGCATTGACCTGAATGAAAAGTGTTGATATATTATGTTAAGTCTTTAGGCATTTTCTAAAGATTATAGAAGAAAGTAATTATTGCAGTGATGCCAAGTTGGGGGGTCATTTTTTCTTTTCAGTTTTTTAATGTTATTGTAATCTAGTCATATAAGCCAGAAAACAAAAGAAAATGTGTGCACTTTCCTGGGACTTCTCATGTATTCGTTGGGTAGTTGTGAAAATTTATTGACTAACAAACCACTATCTTTCGATTTGTTTTTAATTATTAAAATAAAATACATTGTAAAAGAAAGTAAACAACCAGAGGATAAGTATGCAATCAGAATGAACAAAGCTCCTTCATCTTACTTTTCAGGGGTACAGTTTGACATATACTCTTGGAGGGTTCCTAGAACCTGGACAAAGGAATATTTACCAGTATATTTTTTCCCCTCACGTATTAAAAAGAGTAGATTCAGTGTGAATTCACGTTTTTAACTTAATAATCTATCTAAAATATTTTTTCAGGTTAATACATACTGTTCTGCTGTAGTCTTTTTAAGGACTGCCTGTTATTCCGCTTCATTAATGTATTTTCACTTAACCTGACTCCTGTTGATGGACACTTAGATCTTCAGTGTTGCGTTACTGTATACAGTGCCTTAAGGACTGTTCTTCTTTGGGAATGTCTGTCAGTATTTCAGCATATTGATTCTCCACATGGAACCTGGTCACAGTGCCCTCCAGGTTTGTACTACTGTGATTTGATGAACTACTTCAGCAGTTCTGATTTGGGTTGCCACAATAATAAGGCAGTGAAAATGTGAGTTTCTGGCAATATCTATCTATCTATCTGTCTATCTATAAATTGTTTATAATGTATATATGTATCAAAACATTACACTGTATTGTAAATATATAGAACTTTTATTTGTCATTTATACCTTAATAGAGGGAAAAACAGTTGGAAATTTTTTTTAAAAAAAGGCTTAATAAAAATTAAGAAATTATTATTTAATATATATATGAATTGTTAATATTCACCAGTGTCACTCTTGACTTGCCTGCTACATGTAGAAGTCATTAGCTATTATAGGATGGCCATGCTTCAACTTTAAAGGAGATATTTCAGGAAATAAATCCATATTTTATTTATATTTCCTAAAAAGTATTTTTCCTGACAGTCATTTCACAAGACTGATTTGTACGTTGACTAAGACCTGCGATTTCAACCCTGCTAAGCTGTGATCTTACATATGACCAGAAGAGGGAGTTTTTATCACTTCTTGATGCTGTGGTACCTACTACCTGACTGGAATAATTCCTCTGATGTATGTACTAGTCCAAGTCCATAAAACAAACTGGTTTGGGAGGGGCCCAACAGCTAAATTTAGCTATTTCCCTTATCCCACATTATGTGTGTAGAAATCCCAGTCTTGAGGTTTACTTCAAAGTAATTTTATACCTTTTCATCTTGTGCATTTATTTGAAGATTAAAAAAATAAAAGAATTATTTCCATTTAAAATAAAATACAAACAGCCCCTGATCACACAATATAGAGTTCTTGATTTATATTCTCTTCAGGTCACAAACTTTGGAATGAAATTTGTTTCATTGCCTCTTATGCTTGATATATTTCTTAAAAAGGTTGTTAGAACTTCTGTTTTGTTTTCTTGAGACAGAGTCCTGCTCTCTTGCTCAGGATGGAGTGCAGTGGTGTAATCTCGGCTCACTGCAACCTCCACCTCCCAGGTTCAAGTGATTCTCATGCCTCAGCCTCCTTAGTAACTGGGACTACAGGCATGTACCACCACACCCAGCTAATTTTTGCATTTTTAGTAGAGACAGAATTTCGCCATGTTGGCCAGGCTGGTCTTGAACTCCTGACCTCAAGTCATCTGCCTGCCTCAGCCTCCCAAAGTGCTGGGATTATAGGCGTGAACCACCACACCTGGCCTACAACTTCTAATACTGAAGATGTGTAGTGAGCTTTAGAGAGTTAAGATGTTATTTTGCCAAAGTGGCTAATAGGCCTTTTTCTGTGTGATTCAACTGTGGTCTGTTGTGCTACTTGAGTCTCAGCCTGCTTAGCCAAACAAATTAAGAGAGTGACAGTAATCAAGACACACTTGTTTGATGTAATACCAGAATTTTGTATTTCTTTTTTTTCTTCTTCTTCGAGACAGATTCTCAGTCTGTTGCCCAGGCTAGAGTGCAGTGGCGCAGTCTTGGCTCACTGTAACCCCCACCTCCCGGGCTCAAGCAATCCTTCCACCTCAGCCCTTCTAGTACCTGGGACTGGAGGCACACGCCACCATACCTAGCTGATTTTTGTATTTTTTGTAGAGACAGGGTTTCACCATGTTACCCAGGCTGGTCTCAAACTCCTGGGCTCAAGCAATCCACCTGCCTCTGCCTCCTGAAGTGCTGGGATTACAGGTGTGAACCACCCCCCTTGGCCAGAATTTTGTATTTCTTTAATTTTTCTTCAGCTACCTTCACAGTGCATTTTTATAACAAATTTTTTAGACCAACTCTTTCTTTATAGATTTTTTGATCGGCATATGAATGTATTAAATATGTACACCTATAATGTATTTTTATGTAAATACACAAATGTAATCATCTCAACTGTTTTCAGTGCAGCCTTTTTCTTATTTCATTGGCTCTTTCAACTTACCTGCCTTCTCTAACTGTAGCAGTCCGCACTACGCTATAAATCATACATGCTGCATTCTTAGTATGTAACTTAGTATGCTTCCTTCTATATTTTTCTCATGCTTCTAACTCTATCCAGGCACATAGAATCATGTATTTTATTAGTAGGGGCTTTTGGTGATAGTTTTACAAAAAAATGGATCCTATTATGCACACTTCTGCTCCTTTTCTACTCAACAATACCTCATGTAAATCCATTCACAGCCCTGGATAACACTAATCCCCTCTTTTTAATGGTTGCATACTGCTCTAAAGTGTAGCTGTGCTGTAGCTTCCTCTGCCAGGCCCTCTATGGACATTCATTTTGTTTCTTGCTTTTTGTCTCTGTGAACCAAACAGCAGTAACCACTCTGGTACATACATACTTAATTACTGGTGGTTTAGTTTCTGTGGGATAGAGTCTCAGGAGTGGATTCCTGGGTCACAAAAGATAGTTATTTGCAGTGTTAATAGCTGCTGCTGGATTGCTTTCCAAAAAGGCTATAATACTTTATCTCTACCAGTCACTATAAGAGTATCTCCAAAGGAGTAGATGTGTTTATTTTTCTAAGCTTCCATTTATTTTTCTAAAGCCTCTTAACAATGTTCCTTACACACACACACACACACACACACACACACACACACGTATGATTAATTTTAATTTGAAGTAAATTTCTCAAACAAGCACGAGTCTGAGTAATAATAATATGAGACAGAGATCTTTCAAAACGAGTGATTATTTTAAAAAATATTTAAACAATTATAGGCAGTTTCCCTGGCATCTATGGGAAATTTCTGTTCATTCTGTATGGGATTTACCTTAAGGAAGAAATCTCATTCTTTTATGCTAGGATTCCTCTGTGCAAAATGTGAGGCCTCCTACAGGATAACAATTTTGAGTGTGATTAATTGCAAGGCCAAGGAAAAACTATGGCCAGTTTTGTTTCTGATCTCACTATCCTCTTTGCAGTTGGTATGATTGGTCACCTTATAACAGTGTTCATTGTGTGTTTCAAATAATAACTGGGCTGAGGTCAGACTGTGGTTAACTCAAAGCCTGTGTAAATCAGGCCATGAAAATATATTTTATTTGCCTGCCTTACACACATGAAGTGTGGGTGAGCCCTGGAGAGCCATCCACCAAAAGATAAGCTAGAGGAAGGCTGCTGCATGGTTTTAGCCTCCAAGGTGAATTATTCCCATTTAAATTTCATCTCCCACCTCTCCTAATCCAGTGTGAGTACCTAATGAGCGCTGGATAATAACATAGCAACATTTCTAGGTGAAGCTAATCTGATTCTGGATAGCAGGCTTCCAGGCCCACAGCCGAATGAATTGCTTGGTATTTCCAAGTTTGAAAATACTTTTTTCCCCTTTCAAGTGCTCCTTGGCAGCAGGTAAGGAATGTTAAAGCTCCTGTAAGTGCCAATTAAGGCCAATTATAACTCGCCTGGCCTGCTGAGACAGTGAAGTGGAGTTAGTGGAGACTTGTATTCCTGTAAAATGGAGAACTGGCTTTCACCAATGACAGGAACACAGTATTTCATAACTGCCAGCAGCTTGTTTGTTGCCCTCCAGAACACTGAATGACACCTCTGCTGGCTTCTCAAGGATTCCGTTTAGGAAATCCCAAGATTTGTAGGGGACTTGACTAATTTCTATAATAGAAACCTCAGTTTTTCTGTTTCTGTTTAACTCTTCTTTTCTATCATCCATCCAGTTTCTCCTTGGCTGTAATCATAATAGCTAACATTTGCTGAACGTTTAACAAGTGCTGGGCACTGCATTACCTGCGTTATCTCAAATTTACTCCTCAACCCAGGCTTGTGGGAGGAGGGAGTATCAGTCCTTAGCTCTCCAGAGTCTCTTGCCCATGGCTGCACAACTAGAAGTGCTCAGACTGCAGGCTGGCTGCCCCCTGAACCCAAACTTAGAGTGCTTCTCCTAGCCTCCTGCAAGTTTGCTTGTTTGCTGCGAATAGGCTAATGCACAGTTCAGAACGCCCTTTGTGCACTAGAGTAAAATTGACATGTGTACACCGTCCAAACCACAGCTGATACATATAATTTTTGGTCAGTGAGGCACGGATGTTATTCTATTAAGATGTTATTTTAGTCTGTAGTTTTTTTTTAGTCTGTAGTCTTAATTTTTTTTCTTAGGAAAAAAGAAATATGACCATGTCCCCAGACCTAAACACTTATGTCTGAGCCATCACTGGGATATTTAATATCAAAATAAACTTTATTTGGATAGGATATTGAGAAATGATTTGAAGAAAATTGTGATAATGCTTTACAAGCAGAACAAAGCAGTATTTGCTTAAACATTTTATTCAGGGCATTAACAGGGGCACATGTGAGTGTTTAAAATTGAACTTTGTTCTCAGTTTCTATGTATTTGTGTTATTGGTATACAAAATTATGTTTTCCTGGCTTACACGGCCATTCATTCATCCCTTTTCTGATGTAGGTCTTAAAAATGTTAAAATTGTTTTTCTCTTATTTCTGAACTTAAATATAGACGTGTGTTTGTAGCATTTAAGAACATTTGCTAAAATTCACCCTGGTTTTCTTCAGTGTCGCAGAATGACTTGATTCTTAGAACTGTCTTGGATTGGCTGACTCTCATAATGATATTTTTCCCCACTGGTACAATCACTGTGTACGAAAGGGAATATTAGAAAAGCAAGCATTTGTCCTTGGGAGGCCAGCAAGAAGTCTGGGTCCTGTCGTACAAGTATAGTGATAGGGAAGTGTGGTTTAGCTCAAGAAGGATCCTCCTACCCTGTTCTTTTCTGCTATTGATGACGTTAAGGAGATTCCTTGGCTACCCCTGCAGGGAGGGCAGGTGAAGTAGAGTAAATACTACTAAGACCTGTGGCAATCAGGTTGTACAGCCATGGATTTTTATTTATTTATTTTTTTTTTCTAGCTTAAGAAAAGCTTCAGTGAATTAACTTAAAATTCTTATTTTCACTAATGAGCTTTTGAAAAGATTTGGGAGATGTATCCGCATCCTGTGCTTCTAAGGCTTGCTGATGACTCTTCCCTTGGGTTCTCCTAGTGTCTTTTAAGGGCTACCATAGTTTTGGATTGTATGAACGTTATTGTAAGGAATCTCGGTGGTGGGGGAGGGTTTGGGGGAAAGTGGGTTTCAGAAAATCCCCTGGGTCTTGGTATTGCTGACATGGTTGGGATCTGAATCCCTGTGAAAATAGGGCAGTGCAGCTATTATTCTTTTGCTTTAGAGTCAATTTAGAATTTGGCCCGATAGAAGACGTTTTCATGCTTGTCTAAAAACTCTTCCCCACCCATTTCAGGCTAAATCATTTCCACATATGTAACTCATGACCTCCTCCCAATATTCTGTGTGGGGTGATAGGATTTTGTAGAAGAATCTTTTCCCGCTTCTTTTGACATTTAAAAGAGTTCGTTTTGAACTATCAGATTTCTAAGTCATTATTATAAAACTCAGATCACTTGGCAGTTTTTTCTATGTCACTTGTGGTGATTTTTTGTTGTTTTGTTTTTATTAGAACTCTGTCACCTGGGCTGGAGTGCAGTGGCGCAGTCATAGCTCACTGCAGCCTCAAACTCCTGGACTCTTGCCTTACCCTCCCAGGTAGTTGGGATTACAGGTGTGAGCCATTACACCCCATTCCATGTCTATTTGACAGTAGATTTGTTGATTGGCCAGAGAGAGGGAGCATGATAGGGATGATAGGGAAACAGGCCAGGAAGACACTATTTCCAAGGGGGCACTCAGTGAGAGAAATTCTTGGATTTAAAAGTATGAAAGCTTTAGTCAGTCCTCCAGTGATTGAACAACAAACTGGACAAACGTGGATATGAAATTACACATATTTTACAAATATGCACAGAAAGTGGGTTAAGTTTTTTTGTTACTAGATTTAGGAAGGAAAAGTATGCTTAGGAATAATAAACTTTTTTTGTAAAGTTTAGCAACTATAGATAGTATAGGGGAAATAAAACCTGGAAAAATGCTGCAGGCATTTTATAGAAATGTTTAATTTTAAGACCTTTAGGTCTACTGAGACTTAAAATGTAGGTTTTTAAATAAATCATGTAAGTTTTGTAATATACCTGGTAGTAACTGTGTCAGTTTAAAGGCATTCAGAAAAAAATTCACAAAGTATAAGTAATTTGCATTTTAGCAGGTTAAACTTATAGTATTCCATCTTCCCCAGTTTTGACAAGTTGCCTTTCAAATAGAAAGATTAATTTACACCGTCCAGGACGCCTGGTATGACCATATTAGATGAAATTAGACTCCACCCCCTGTTTTCTGTTGATCTGCCAGGACCTTTGTAATTCAAGTGCTTTTTACAGTAGTAGCAAATGTTACATAAGCCCAAACATGGAGCATATTTGGAGTTGGTGGGCAGACCCAAATCATGATGCAAGCCTGCAGTAGCAAGTGTGCAATGAAGCACAACCAAATTCTGTGAATGGAAGGTAGCAAGACGCCTCTCCAAAGCAGCCCTTCTGCGCAGGAGCTGAAAGCTCCACTGGGTAAGTTTTCTGAGGCAGTTTTCAGAGGCTGGGCTTGGCTCAGGGCCCAGCTCTGGATGAGCCTGTGGACGGTGGGGTAGGTCTTTGCTAACCTTACACAGAACCAAGCAGAGTTGGGAAGAGTTTATGCAGGCCTCTTTCCTCCTGGCGTTTGTCTTGCCCTGCCAGCAGGCCAGGAGGGCTTCGCTGCTCAAGTAGTGGAGGGAGGGAGCCTGCAGAGCTAGGGGATCAGCGTGGTTAATCGCAGCCACAGGGATTAGCTGCTGCAAGCTGTCCACAGGAGCCATTCTGAAATGTCATTTGAGTGATCTGGCCAAAGTTCAGATGCAGACAGGAGTCGAGTTTGTTATTAACTCCAACAAAATGCTGAGGTTTGCACCAAACAGTTCCCATATCTCAAAACAGAGAGAGTATTGGTTACGTCGCTCTCTAAAAATGGAGGAACGTTGTAACATGTTTTAACTGTTTGTTTTTTATCTTACTTGTGGTAAGTGAGGTTTCATGACAGGCAGTTTGCAGTGTTTCCTGTAGAATGTGTTTGAAAGCTGTTTTGTCAGATACTTTAGTTCCACAACAAAGTTTCAAACAAAACACTGCGTCAAGAGGAAGAACAACTTCAAAATACAACCAGTAACCCTGGGAAGTCATTCAGTAACTTAAATTGAGTGTATAAAAATTTAATTATGGACTGACTGCCAGAAAAGATGATTTTTTTCAGTTGTGTTATTAAGGTAGCCAGCAGAGCTAAGCTGATTCTTCTTGGGTGGATGTGGAGGCTGTTCTCAATGTTACCTTACCTGTCTCAGACCTTCTGTCTTCATGCAGGAAGTGAGGTGTCAGTTGAGTTCTTTAGTTTTCAGGGGATTCAGATTTCATGCCTTCTGCAATAATGAGCTTGACCGGATGGTTTTAATTGAGGTTGAAATTTAGCTCCCCAGTTGTAGGACTTTAAATATGAAAAGATCTTAAACCTTTAATCAAATTGCTGTTGATTCTCTATAACTGATTTTTCTGAAAACTCTTGTCAGACAGTTTTAGGTTTGCTATTTCTGCTTTCGTTTTTGCATGTCACTTCTGATGTTTTATTAGTTGACAGCCCTGGCCTGCAGGTGGAGCAGATACTGTTTCTCTTCAGAAAAAATAAATGTGTGTTGCAGACTCATTGAAAACATTGGCATTCCTGAGTAATTAATCACTCATTCCTTATTAAAAGAATGCATAATGAAGGAAGCTGTTAGGCTGTGTTCAAAATGTGAGGTTTTTCTTATTTCCATGTTTTGGTCTTCAGGTATTCTGCCCTCCCCCACCCAGAATAAGGTGATAGAAAAAGGATATAAAACTAGTGGATAATAGCAATAAGGATTGTGACTGGCTCAGTGTAGCACTTTTTAGCAGATGGTTTTGTCATTTCGTTGTACCTTGCAGAGTTGCTCTTGTTTGTTGGACTGGGAAGATGATGCTCCCTGTTGGGATTCCTACACAGAAATTTCTATTTTAAAAGACAAAACAGAAACCAAACAAAAACAAGACAGCTCCTCTAATTTGAGTTTTACCAGTTTCCTTTTATTCTCTCTCTTTTTGTGTATATGTAAAAATTGGATTGGAGTGGTAACGGCGTAGTTTTGTTTTGTTCTTTTAAATTGTCTTTTAGCATTTTGGTAATAGCCCATATATTTCATTTGGGAAAGACAGTGACCTAGACCAAAATGAGACTATCGAGATACTTGTGTAAAGACTGAGTATGTTTGATGCTTGAACTACAGATAGTGTAACAAATTGGAAGGCTATACTTACAAAGGTAAATAGCTGAAATTCTAAGGTGTTCTTTTCCCTAACATATAGAGGATTAAATCAAAAGTAGCTAGAGACTAGTGGATTTTTGTTTTGGCTCTCTTTTCTTCTCACAAGTTGGTACCTGAGGTATAGAAACAGTTCAAGTGAATGATGGTGTGAGAGGGAGAAAGGGGAGTGAAATTTTACAAAATGATGTGCATCACTCAGATGGTGAGGTCATGTTTGTTTCAGCCAGGGTGATTTATTGCTGTAGTCTGTCAGCATCATTTGGGTAACACTGTGGTCTCTGATGATAGCAGAGAGAAGTCCTTATGGCTGTTAGCAGAGCAGAAGTGTCAGCCAGCATGTCATTCATTGTGTGGTATCTGTAGTTAGAAACGGTGACAGCAAGATCACAGAGGTGGCATAAACAGTTGGATGGTTGTGTTACGCTCAAAAGCAACAGCATCCTTTTCCCAAAAGGTACTTTCCCTAAGTGTGTGTATGCGTTAGAGAGGATGATAACCCTCGGGTCGAAAGTCTGCACCTTGAACGGGGTTGCAGGAGCATAGAAAGGGCGTCCTTCAGGAACTGAACTGATCACTCAGACCACTCGGTTTTACTTAAGACAAGCTGTTTCATGAAAGAAAAAAAAAAGGGTGTTATACTCGTAGCTGACGTGATCAACTGTTACAACACGCTGTACCTCCTCTTTTTCCCTATCATTCCATCTTTTTCAATAAAATTTTTGGATTTTTTTTAAGCCCTTTTATAACTGTTTGCAAAGAGCTGCAAGTTAAGCAGGCAGGGAAGGAGTATCCCCCAGATATTCAGTAAGTTTTTCATATTTCTCACATACTTGAAAGCAGAGTTCAGAAAGAACAGTCCTCTTGGGAAGAATTCCTGGCAAGAGGATTATTTGAGGTTGCCATATTTCTGCTCCTTTCTTAGCAACATTATTTACAATCCATTCACGCCTGTCCCTTCCCCCACTGAAGTGGAGTCGTTCTCCCTTGTAATCTGCCCTTTGTGATCTGTTCTCTTTCATGCAGCCAGTGTGAATGGGTATGCTGCAGTGTGCGCTCTGCCCAGAGACGTGGAAATGCCAAGAGACCCGAATACTTTAGTTGGGCCTTTATTTCTGTCATAAAGCACTGACTTGAAGAGCTTGATAATTTGATTAGGATCTTTGGTGAAAAGTTGTTTCAAGTGGCCCAAGTGCTATAAATGACTCTCTTTTCTGCACTTTCCCCTTATGTTTTAATTTAAAAGCACCTCCGCATTAGGGGGAGGAGAGATGCATTTGGCAGAGGTAGCAGTTGGAGACTAATTTGTTAGGGCAGCCAGTGTTGAAATCATCCTTTTCAGTTAAATCTCTCTAGTGGAAATGATGCCGAGTGCTTTGTGGCAAGGACTTTTTCTTTCTTAGTGTTTTCCAGTGCCATTTGTAACCCACCTAAGCATGCTCTGAAGTTGCCTCCCAGCCCCAATTTTGGCTAATTGTCCTTTGAGGCACTGCATGTCAGAGGTCAGTTCTGAATTCCCCAACTTGAGATTTGAATGTTCCAGGGACAGTCCCACCGACTTGCTTCCTTTTAAGCAATTAGACTACACTCAGCTCTCTCTGGAATAGTTTCATCAAGTGCCTGGGGAACATAAAGAAATTGGATCAAAGATAAAGCAGATTTAGGATTAAAAAGAACCTGTGACTACAAAGAGTGGATGGAGTAGGACCATGTTTGCTTGTCAGGCCACGTGTGAGTGCTTTTAAGAAGAATAAGAAAATTTAGAGGGAAAAGTTGACAACAATGAAAGTAGTGAGGAAATATGAAATGCTTAATGTTCATGTGTAATCCGTATGTAGTGATATGTAGTCCATGTGTAGTGATTTGCAATGGTATGCCAAGTATTTTTTAATATTCATTAGGGAAAAAAATATATATATGAAACTCCTACATCAAATACAAAGTCATTCTTTCAGAAATATTATTGCTTAGGATAATGCTAAATTAGTACCTAGTCGGCCACTGAATTTTTAAAAATATATTAAGTAAATAATCGTCTAGATATTGTGCAGATTTGGAAAAGGATCCAAAGTATGATTTAGTTGTGAATAACAGAAGTTTAGGGAAAACACTAGTTGGGAGCAAAGTACATGTGTAAGAAAAAAGTGCTGAGTTTGTTTGTTTGTTTGTTTGTTTGTTTGTTTGTTTTTTTAATGCAGTCTTTATTTCTAGTCTGCCTCAGGTCCTGCTCTTGGATGTTTTCTTAAGGAGTTATAATCCTTGTGAAAGACACATAATGCCAATTGACACCTCCTGAGTTGTGTTTGGTGGCCTGGAAATGGAGTATGACAGTTTGGATTAATTGGGAGCTGTGTAATAGCAAGCTGCAGTTATTTTTCAACCTGGACATAAAAATAAACAATAAATAATTTTGTGAAGGAACAGCTTGATGAATGACCTAAAGTTTTAAAACTGAGCTTTTGATATGTGCATTGTTGCTTACTATGACTGGCCAAAGACTGTGTGCATGTTTACCTGTGTTTTACATTTTATAGCCATGTATAACCTTCATTATTGAAAGTCCTTGCTTTAAATGACCGTCATTATGGGATGTTTGTGGAATGGAGCTGTCAGAAGGCATGAAGTCGTGCATTTCTTGAAGCATGCATTGGTATTTCTCATAAGGCCCGTCCATGCCGAGTGCACACTGTTTAACCTTAACTGACTGAGTCTATCTGAAAGTATGAATGAGTTTCATTTAAAGAAAAATTTGTGGGTTTTACTTAGAAAATCTGCCCAAAATTTCCACCTTTGGATCTGTAAACTGAATTTGAGACTTGATCTTCATTTTATTCTATTTGCAGTTTTTCGTGAGTGTCTTCTGAATTCTGTGAGGAAAATGAGCCAACCTTTTATTTGTAAAATAACTTTATCTTGAATGAATGTTCTTTTTGTTTGGTATGAATTTGCTAATTTTTAAATGAATTCTTAAAGTTGCTCCCCTGAGCTCCTATCTTAGAATAGGTTGATATCTTCCTGAAATGGCATGTAAAAATATGTATACTAAATCCTTATCACACTGGAGAAGATAACTTACGGTAAAGAGGGTTTGGTTTGTTCTTAAGTGATTTCTACTTTCTTTAGAAGTCAGGAGGTGTTATTGGCGAGTACTTTTCTGTCTAAAGAAATAAGCCTGTAGCTGGCATCAGCCAAGCTAATGGGGTATCTGTCTTATGTGCTGTTGAGTTCCCAGTACTTGGTCCATAGTAGGCTCTGTGCTGCAGTCTTTGCAACTCTTTATCATTTAATCCACAGCAGCCCTGCAAAGTAGGCTTGGCAGTTGAAGACACTGCCAACGAGGATGGAGTGAGCTGGTTTCCCAGGTTCACCTAACTAGTAACTGGCAGAGCAAGGATATGAACCCACATATCCCTGACTCTAAAGTTCTTATCCTTTTCAGGTAATCTTTAAAAAAGTATTTTTATTTGATTTGGATTCTATTCAGGCTGATTACTCAACCCATACATATCAAGACTGTGCCCAACAGCCCTGAGCCTCTGCTGGGAAGGTGACCGTAAACAACCTGAGAGTGACTGGAAGCACGCATATTGTATTGTCTACTGGTTGGTGGGTCCAGCCTTACCCTATTGAGCAGGTGTTTGCTGATGGTCTTTTGTAGAGCATCCTCATCTGGAAACTGTGTTTAAGTTGATTCCTTTTAACCAAGCTATAAAGACAGCCCCAATTGGCACGTTCTGTCACAGTTTACTCTTCAGACTGATGCAGGATTTTTCTTCTTGGTCACACTGCAAGCCAGGGATGCCCGGCCAGCGATGCCATGCTTGGGCCTCCCTCGGCCACGCTGGGTGTGCCGCAGCTTGCCTGTGTTATAGGTTGTACCTGCATTTGGCGGTTCCTGAGCTCTTGTATTGCACCCAAGAAGAATGAGGATACGTGGAGCATTGGAGGGTGAGAAAAGTGGAGAACAATTTTATTGAGTGATGGCAACGGCTTTCAGCAGAGAGAGAATTTGGGGAGAGGGGGTCTAGGGCCCTTTATGGACTCAGAATGGGGAGTCTGATTGGTTTGCGAGTATTCAAAAAGCTTTAAAGCGAAGGCACAACTCAAAGGTGGGCATGACAGTGTAGAAAAACCAATTTGGAAAGGGTAGGTATATATAAAAACAGGTGAAGGGTGGGGACCAGAGGAAAGCATCCCAAACGGGAAGACAAATTCTCAATCCAGTCCTAGGATTTAACTTGTAGCTTGACTTTCAGGCTTTAAACTGTCTTCAACTTGGAGGTGGGTTTTCGTCGGAGACCCTCCCCTGTCTGTCTAGGCACTTGTCTGCCTCTATCAAAACCATCTTGGATGCTTTAAGACCCTCCAAGCAGAGAACTGCTACACTGGCTGACACACTCATAGCTGATTTTTAGCTTAGCAACTTCCAAAATGGAAAGGTGAAATTGAAAACAGTCTGGATTTCCCTTAAACATATTCTGGATCCCACCCTGAATATACCAAAAAACTGTCATCGATGACAGATGTTCAGCCTATGCAGACTTGTACACTAACAACCTGCTTTTGCCGAGCACTTGGGGAGGATGGCCTTCTTACTGATTTATGCCCCAACCCTCACCTTTATCCCTGCCCCTCCGTGATGTATTATGACTTGCTAATAATGCCATTTCAGAGCAGGCAAGTTGCCTTGTGCTTTCACCCAGGTGCTGGAGTCAGCCTGCCTGGGATTGCACCCATCTTTGCCTCTTAAGTAACCATGTGATGTTGGACAACTGACTTGAGTCCTTTAAAGCCTTGGCTTCCTCATCTGGAAAGTGAGGATAATAATAGTATCTACTTTGTTAGAAAGATGGTCGGGATTGAATGAGATAATCCATGTAAATCCCGTAGCATGGTGCCTGGCATGTGGTTTCTACACAATACACAGTAGCAGCTGTTGTTGATGTTGTTGTTCTTGAAGGTGAGATTTCTCATCATCCAGTTGTTTGGATTATAAAAGATTAGTAAAAGGTTTAATAAGATGTAAGAAAAGAGCCCTGAATAAAGGCTATGGGAAGGGTTGCAGCTTGTGAGTTACCATGAGATGGTGGAAGGAGGTTATCTGAAATTGGATGAAAAATTGTAGCATCAGATGTGTTTGGGTGTGGTTAATAACACACATGGTGGTGAACTGAGGTAGATGGTAGAAGTTTGAGGGGTGTGCATTTTGAATCTTCCCACGTGGCTCATTTCAGCCAGTTTTCTGTGTTCACCTGGTATTTCTTACAGATAAAAATCATGAAAAGTGAATGCAAAATTTCAATATGTTCAAATTGTTTCTTAGTATATCGGTGGCTTTGGAATGCTTTTGCATTCTCAAAACAAGCTTTATAGCAGAACTGAGGATATTTAATTCAGGTTCTGTGGGGGTTTCTTAGTAGTTAGCCACTTGCATGATACCCGTTGAGAATGGGACAAATTGATACTGTGCTCAGGAATGATATAATGCCTTGCTTTATTTTGGCATGTATAAAATTGAGACCAGAACACCAGATTTTTCTTCTTTAGAAGTATGTATTTAATAACCGAGTAAACTATATTCATTGTAGAAAGACAATACACAAATGTTTTAAAAAATAGAGCTATAATCCCAGGAATAACCACTTTTTAAAAAGCTTGACATATATCCTTCTAGATTATTTTCAAGTATGAATGTTAGCATTTGGAGTTACAATTTCTTTTGACTGCTGTTTAGATTTGTGCCCTAATTTTGACACTTGCTCATTATAAATTATTTTTAGTTGCTTTCAAAGCAATATTTATGATATAAAAAGATCTAATTATTTGCTTTGAACTCCTTTTTGGTGTGTACCTGGGTGTTAATACTTAAAATTTTTTTTTTAAATCTCAGAATGAATTCAGAATTATAAGCTTTGTATTCTCGGTTGCATTCCATTTTGGAAGACCTATACAGAGGTGTCCACCCTCCTATACCCACTAATATCCTGCCCTTGCCATGTGACGTATTAAAGCCACAAGGGAAAAGAGCCCCATGAAACTCCATCTCCCTCGCTTCTCCCTAGCACAACACACACGTACACACTTAGGCATGTTTGTCTTTCCTTGTCTCTGCTCTTTCCTTGTGTCTGTACTTGTCTGTCAGTCGGCCTGTCTCTCCCTTGCTGGAGCCATTCATCATGCCCTCCTCATTCAGGGACAGAGTGTGCTCTCTCTGGGCTGGTGCCAGATCCTGGAGAGAGGAGTGCTTTGAAAACTCAACTTGGCCTCCTCAGCAGACCACATTGCAGTTGTTCTCAGCATATGGCCACCGCTTTGTCCACTTAATATAGGGTCCCTAACCCCACCTATAATTTGCCCACTTCTCTTCAGATCTGGGAGCAAACACTTTTTTAAAGCTAGATGCCCAGTTTAAAATCTTATGAAAAATAAGAACTCACAGTGGAAGGATAAGGGGAGTCCAACTCAACTATAATTAAATTTGGTTTTTCCTTCTTGCTTTCTTGTCGGGGGAAAGCCAGATGCTGTCCTTTTCACAGAATAAGTTACCAGTCCATGATGTTAAGGAACAGCTTAATTCAGTAGCATGACAAGAATTTGAGCTGACACTTTTCAGCCAGAATCTCAGTTACTTACACACACTATACACACACAATCTGTTTTAAATTTTAGTGAATGAAAAATTCACATGATAGATTGTCATTCTTAGTTTTTAAATAGTTTTTATTGTTACTGAAGTAGAAAATAGAATTTTTTTGAAATATTATCGAGACATCAGTAGACTTTTAATGTTAGGAAGCTTTGAACCTTGATTTTCTAGTGCTGAATCCCATATTAAGAGTTAATAGATAAGAAAAGAAGATTTTAACCAAAGAAAACAAGGGGAGGGTGGACAATGATGGGAATAGAAAATTGAAAGGACAAGCTTAAAGTTGCAGTTAGTTCTGCTATAATACAACATGCATTCCTAAAAAATTACTGCACAATGCAACATTATGCAACAAAAACCACATGAGGCTTATTGGGAAAACGGGGTAATGGCACAACATTCAAAGACCTCATCAGTGACACACACAGAAAAACATAGGAACCTAATGAAAAGGGTAGCACAGTCTTACAAGTGTTAAATGCTCAAAAAAAAAAAAATACATAAATACTAGAATAAACATGGCAGTTACCTGAAAAGACCTGGCATTTGCTTGTGGAAGGCGTGAGAAGGGTTGCGGCTTGACTGTGAAGTGATGGAAGGAGGTTATCTGAAATTGGATGACAAATTGTAGCATCAGATGTGTTTGGGTGTGGTTAATAACACCCATGGTGGTGAACGAGGTAGATGGTGGAAGGTTGAGGGAGTGTGCATTTTGTGTTTTCCCATGTGGCTCATTTCAGCCAGGTATAGTTTTCTGTGTTCACCTGGTATTTCTTTCAGACAAAAATCATGAAAAAGTGAATGCAAAATTTCAATATGTTCAGATTGTTTCTTACTATATTGGTGGCTTTGGAATACATTTGCATTCTCAAAACAGGCTTCATAGCGGAACTGAGGGTATTTAATTTGATTGAGAATTTTATCTAATCATTTGATCTTCAAAGAAAATACATCACACATTTGCTCTGAGACACCTGCTTGAGAATTCTGATACCTAGAGTGTACTTCTTAAAAGTTAAAGTTCTAGTTGAGGGTTTTCTCTGTCTTCTTCATATCACAGACATGCCCATCCTTTAGTGCACTGTTTCAGGGGGTACACAAGGTGATTTTTGTAGATAAACATGGATGAATATTTTAATGTTTAGTTTATATAATAAGCTTATTGAACTTACTGTTTCACAGATACTATTGTTTTGGAAAAACCTATCTCAGCTGAGGGTAGAGGTGCCCTGCTTCACCCTGGGGCCCATCTGGAAATGGATTGGGAGGTGGTTTCAGGTTGTCTTTGGCAGATGGGCACTACTGGTGAAGAAGCAGTAGGAGACGAGGAATGCTAACCATTCTGAAATCCTGTATGAAGAACTGTCCTGTCCAAAATACCAATGATGTCCCCATGAGAGACTGGTTAGTATTAGAGTAAGGAGGAGGAGGAGGAGGAGATAATAGAATTGATAATGTAAATTAAAATGTTGAGTTTAAAAAAATAGTATTTTATGTAGCTTTGGTAAGAACGATGAAAATAGTTTGCAGTTGATGAAAATTTGGAAAACACTAATTGAGGACAAGTAGTAGTGGCGAGCTTCATTTGACAAACCCTTTAGTGCCTTGTAGCAGACAGTATTCTCAGTGCCATGCACATGCTAACTTACTCAGCTGTGGTTAATGGTTCTTGAGGCATTAGCCTAGTCTACTGTAGTGTCTCAACCGTGGCTGCACAGTAGAATCAGACAGGGAAACTTGTCAAAACTCTGGATGCCTAGTCCACACCCCAAACCAATTAAATCACAGTCTCTGAGGGAGGGACCTATGCATCAGTGTTTCTAAAGCTCCTTATGTTATTCCAGTGGGTAGCCAAGTTGACAGCCACTGGTCTAGGGCTTTCTAAAAATCACTCCTTTTCACAAGAAAAGCTTTACTAGTCATGCAGAAGTTAATTGAAGACCTCTGTCCCATGCCTTACAGAGAAAGACGATGGAGACATGGCCCACAGAAGCTGTATCGTCTAAGGCAGGTGACAAATGCAAACGCATGTTTACAATCCTGGCTGACAAGTGCTGATGCTTAAAAGTATGTTCAGAGTGTTTTGGGATCATAAAAGAGAGAAAAACTAAATTTAAAAAAAATCTTCAGATGCCAAATTTGGAAAACTGTTAAACTGAATTTATTTTAGTTTTTTCTTCCTTATACACAACTTTCATTTTGGAATGAACAAAAAGCAAAAGGCACTTATAAATCACTATTAATTTAACCTTCCTAACTTGATTGTAGCCTTTGTGTAGTTGAGTTGGAGAATAGAAATTTGAATTTTGTCTGTAGATAGCTAGGATAATAATTTTGTCCTGGTGTGGAACACACTCTTAAGTACTTCATAAGCCATCATTGAAGTAATGCCCTTCCAGAAATAAGTCACCACAGTTTTACCAAGAAACTCAGGACTGCTATAAGAAGATCTTTGGAAATAAACCATTGAAGTCTTACTTGTGGTCACTGATTGTCATGTGCCTAATGTTTTAAATACTCATATAGCTCCTGTATTGTGATAAGTCAATGTTGGATCACATGCATTTTAAAACTTAGAGTTAAGCAAATGTGTAATTTTAAATTAATTAATTAAAGGCAGCCACTAAGGTACTTGAGTGGATAAACTTACCAAATAATTTATTTGTTTCTGATGGTAACATTCTTCAATAGCTCTTGATTTATGTTAGTATGGATTACCTTACTCTAAGAAAACCTGATTCTCCAGTGGATAGATTTATTTTCAGCTAAACCTTTGTAGTCTATACTTAACCATGAATTACTTCCTGGTTTAAAAAACAGGCGTAGCTATTTGTGGTATTTTTGTCTTGCGCCTTTGGCATCTTAGTGGTGTGAACCGGAGCTATGCCATCTGTAGTCAAGTGAGATTATTAAAAAAATGGGGGTGGGAAGTGAAATGATTCACTGGAAAATTTCAGCACAGATTCTTAGGGAACGATAAGATAACCCTAGAAGCATTCTTATTTGTGTCATATGCTGGTGGGTAGTGACAGGGGAAAAAAAAAGGTACAACTTGTTTCTTAAGATTTTGCTATTTTGAAAATCAGAGAGGTGCTATGTTAGAAAGGAAGGAAGAATTGCTTGCAGTGTCAATTAGCAGAGCTCTGCAGATGAATGAATAATTTTCCTCTCTGTCAGTGCAAGTTGGAGCCAATGAGGTTCATTGCTAGCATACAAAACCCAAAAGGCAATATTCTCATGTTTACGATGGTTGTTTAATTTCCTGATGTGATAAAACGCTTTATGCTGAGATACTTCAGAAACAGAAGGACCCGTTCCTAGAATGTTAAGTAAGTCTGTGGGGCTTAGATGAGCCATTTCTGAAGGCTGCTGAGTTTAACATATCTTCACTTAATGATATGTGTTTTAACCTGAATATATTGATTTCAGGGAATTCTTCCAGAATTACATTCGAGATTTGCCTGAAACATGGTATCTTTTTTTCTTCATTTTCCTTTTCAGAAAGAAGACATAGCTCATCCAGCAAGCCTTCTTTGGCCGTTCCTCCCACTTCAGTATTTTCCTTCTTCCCTTCTCTGTCCAAAAGCAAAGGAGGCAGTGCAAGTGGAAGCAACCGTTCTTCCAGTGGAGGTGTTCTTAGCGCATCCTCATCAAGTTCCAAGTTGTTGAAATCACCCAAAGAGAAACTGCAGCTCAGGGGGAACACCAGGCCAATGCATCCCATTCAGCAAAGTAGAGTCCCCCATGGTAGAATGTGAGTATGGCCAAGAGGGTTTTTAAAGCTTACCTGCTGGAAATAGAGCTGTGTACACCAGTGGCATCCGAGAGTGCCTGTGAATAATATAGAAGAGAGCCCACTTGGGGAAGAATTCAAATGTATGTTATATTGTTTCTTGATGTTTCCCTATCATGTCATAGGAAACTTTTCAGAGTAGTAATAGCAATGATAATAAGGTTACTAATATTTATTGATCCATTCTTGTGTGCTAGCTGCTGAAACCTAACTCTATGTGTATACTATGTCACTTATCACAACAACCCTATGGAATAGGTACTGTTACTATCCTCGTTTTCCAGATGAGGGGAAGGAAGCTCCATGAGGTGGGGGAGTTTGGTCCAAGAAGGCCTCAAGTCACATAGGCCTGGATTTATGTCCCACGTCTGTCACTTCTTAGCTGTAGGGGTTTGGGCAAGGCATGGTTTCTCTCTGAGTCTAAGAATAACAGCCACTGTGCTGGGTTATTGAGAATATTCTAGTTAATATATGTCTAGCACCTGGCATAGTCTCTGGCCATAGGAGACAGTTAACAAATGGATACTGGCACTCCTGCTACTGCTGCTATTGGTAATAGTAATGATAAAAAGATGCAGAGATTCCTAGATGCCGCTGTAGAATTTTCTGGGATCTGCAGAGCAAATAGGGAAGCAGTGCTTCCTCCCTTCAGCCTTAGGTTCACATCACAGCAGTGATGAGGGAACACTGAAGGAAGTTCACACCTTCCAGGCATGTCTTTGGCAAGTTTCTATGGTCACTCAGTAGATTGACAGGCTTCTTGAGGTCACGTGAGGGAACAGCCATGCACTCCAATAGAAACATACTTCGCATTGTTGGGGTATCCCTCAGCCAAGTGGCGGATGGCTTTTCTCAGGCCAACCTGCCTTTGGAGGGTATACCACACATCGTAGGTCCAAGATCTGGTAACCTGGTTAATCTCAGGGCAGGGTCCAGCACCTGCTGCTGCCTAAGGACCTTGCCAGCTGGGAGAGGATGTGACATCTTGCAGTCTCTCTACTGCTCTCAGGCTATTCCAGGTACAGCTGTTTGGGGCTGTTTGTCCTGGTTGCTAAGCCCCCAGCCCCTGTTCTTCTGTCAGAAGTACAGTACAGCAAGCTTGGTTTTTGTTCTGGGAGCTGTCCGAAAGCCAAAAAAGGTACCAGTGGTAGTGTATAAGTCACTGGCTAGCTTAACAGCTGTTAGAGCACTGACTCCACTGAACAAAGTTTATACAACCACATTGATTCAAATCTTCTTTACTTAGAGCTAGGCCTTTAGATAGGAACCAGGCCAGTTGTTAGCTTCCTACCAGTATTTTCAGTTTTACCAAGCAAAATGATAGTGTCAATAATATTCCAAGATTCATTCCTTTGTTAGTGGCACAGGTATTCCCTAAGCTCCTGTCATAGAAACATTTTTCAAGGACTGGAGAATGACCACTTTAGTGACACAACATATATTTATTAAACACTAGTCTCCCTTATTGACAGAAGCAAAGAACCTCCTCTTGGAGATATGTTATTAAGCATGTTTGAGTTCTCATAAGTCTTTAGTGACATTTATTGGAAATAGTTGCTCACTCAGAAGTTTACTTTGTTTTGATGAATCCTTTATTACAAATGGCAGTCCTCAAAAGATAGTCTCTAAGGGTTCTGCAGATAGTCTTTGGTTCTTTTAGACCTTCTTATGTTTTGCTTCTTATAAAAATTGCATTGCTGCATTGGGTATCAGGTCTAAGTCTCCCATTGGCTCCTGTGTAAAATTTTTTGAAATGATAAAAGACCAGGCAAATCTGATGGTCCACTGAGGGTTTTGCCTCACCAGAAGGGCTTATAGGCTTAATATATATGAACCTTACTAACAGAATTCATAAGGAGCCTTCCAAGAGGCTGGCCCTGTGCAGCGCTTGGGTAGGCCCAGGCTCTACCCTCATCCCTCTGGCTCACCATTCACCTGGGGGCTGCTGAGGCACTCAGTCACTGGTTTTCTCACTTTGTCCTATGACAGCATGACGCCCTCTGTGAAAGTGGAAAAGATTCATCCGAAAATGGATGGCACACTACTGAAATCTGCGGTGGGGCCAACCTGTCCTGCTACTGTGAGTTCCTTAGTCAAGCCTGGCCTTAACTGCCCCTCAATACCAAAGCCAACCTTGCCTTCACCTGGACAGATTCTGAATGGCAAAGGGCTTCCTGCACCGCTCTCTCTGGAAAAGAAACCTGAAGACAATTCCAATAATAGGAAATTTTTAAATAAGAGATTATCAGGTAACTTCAAATTTTCTTTCTTCATAATGCTTCTCTATATAGAGAGAGCATTAAATGGGCATTCATGGGGAGCAAATCAACTGCAGTCTAGAATTCCTATTTTTAAAACTGGTCACCTTCAGCTTTAGGAGGAAGTTCCTTAGTTAATGTGTTTGTTCTCTTCACTCTTGGTTTTTAAAGAGCATGAGAGTGTATGTGTGTAGGTCATGTAAAAGTAGCTTTCTAGTGGTGTATTTCTGAAGGAAGTAATACTTAATATCTTTTCTGTCATCTGATGGCAGTAGTCACCCCGTCTTAGTGATGTTGCTGCTTTGTTGCAGCGCTCACACATTGTATATATTTTTATTTATTGATAATGTGGATTTTATTCCAGCTATAATTTGTCTAACTGTTGATTTCTTCTATTTTCTTACTTACAAAATACATGGAGGAGAGTTTGTCAGGCCACATGTAATGCCTGTGTTCTTTTGACAGAAAGAGAGTTTGATCCTGACATCCACTGTGGGGTTATTGATCTCGATACCAAGAAACCCTGCACCCGGTCTTTGACATGCAAGGTGGGTGGACTTCTGAAAGTCAAGCCAACTATCCTGATAAACATGGGTGACCGGGATGTACCACACTGCTCGCAAAGTCTCTCTGACCCAGAGAGGATGCTCTGTGGATTGTTCTGAATTGTGTAGGTGAAGGAATAACTTGGAAGAAAGCCTCAGATTGACAAAATGTGAAGTGTGTTGTTATAAATTACAATCTTGACAGAGGTTTTGTTTCTAATGAGCAGTGTTGTATCCACAGGAATAGTGTTCTTTCCAAGTCAGTCTGTTATTTTTAAAGACTTTTAATATTTCCATATGGAAATGTAATATGAGAGGCTACCCTTGACTGTGCTGTAAATTATACTGACTTAAAGCAAGTCCAGAAATTTCCTTTGCATGTGTATGAACATTTAACAAATGTGTCACCCATGGTTCTTAAAGTTTAAAAAACCACTTTTAAAAAAAATCTGTGACTTTGAGGTAGCCCTGTTTTCTAGTGTAAAAAAAAATACTGCAAGCCAGGCGTGCCTGTAAGTCCCAGCTAGTGGGGAGGCTGAGGCAGAAGGGTTGCTTGAGCCTAGGCGTTCAAGTCCAGCCTGGACAACATTACGAGACCCATCTGTTTTAAGAGAAAAAACTAGATAAAATATATAAATAATTTATACACAAGTTAAGAAAATGTAATGGTCTTCCTTTTTGCTCTGGGGTCTTCCTTATTTCCTTTAAAATGCCAGTATGTTAATAAGGTATATTTGCTGAAAAGTAAGGGTTATTGATGTGGGGGGTGGCTTCAGGTCATCAGTGAACACCTCTACATAAATGAGCTTATGTGTTGATGTGCATTTCTCTGGAGGGTGTCCCCAGCTACCCCCCAGAAAGGTTCAAAAAGCATTCAGAGTCACTGCTTTGAAGTATGTAATTTTAAAACCTTAGAGGGAGGGGGTAAAAATGATAAAAGTTAGTGTTTTCTTCTAAAAATTAATAAAATGGTTAGTGTTTTATTTTAGATTTTATTAAAGTGTATTTGAATAAAGGACTTCAGGCCCTGCCCCAGCCCCCACCCAGTGGAGGCATGTTACAGTCTTCTGGAGTGGGAAATTTTTAAATGGTTCTTACTTTAATTTAAGCTTCTAATTTAATTTTAGTGTATAGATTTTGTCTTACAGCAGTGGTTCAGAACCTTTTTGGGGAAAAGGGTTGGTCAAGAGTGCCTTCAAATATCTCATTTTTAAAAAAAAAAAAAACACGGTCCATCTTTCCAGAATAAAATAGTGCATATACATATACATTCTGAATTTTTATCTTGGATTAATGGATACCCCCACCCCAAGCCCATCCTTGGATTTCTAGGTTAAAAACTCTTAAAACAAACTGCTTTTGTTTTGTATAGGGTACTAATTGGACACACAGTGGTGTAGTCGGGGTGGTGTATGAAGATAGCCATCTGAGCTCTGTAGAATTATGTCAGTTTCAGCTGCCCCTGAGAGAATGTGTGAAAGCATGCCTCAACCCTGTCCACATCATGATCACAACTTGCCATTCTCCTTTTGCCTTCTTCCTGCCTCCCTGGCTCTCAGTAACATGGATTTCTCAGTAATATAGTACCTGTGGGCAATGAGGTTTGCTTTTCTCAAACCCAAGATGTTCTTTCTCAGTCGTTTACAAAGCGTGGCAGGGAACCACACCTTTTTTCTTTCTTTTAAATTTTGTTGTGATGAGAACACTTAACTTGAGATCTCCTCTTGTAACAACTTTTCAAGCGTGCAAGACAGTATTGTTGACTGTGATAGAATATTGTACAGCAGATGTCTAGAACTTGTTCGTCTTGCTATAACTGAAACTTTATGCTCATTGATTAGTAACTCCCTATTTCCCTCTCCCTTCAGCTGCTGGCAACCACCACTCTAGTCTTTGAGTCTGTGAGTTTGATTTTAGAGCTCATATAAGTGGAATCATGCAGTGTTTAATATTTCTGTGACTGGGTTATTTATCTTAGTATAATGTCCTCAAGGTTCATACTTGTTGTAGCATATAGCAGAATTTCCTTCTTTTTAAGGGCTGAATAATATTCCAGTGTATGTATATACTGCGTTGCCTTCATCCAGTCACCTGTTGACAGACATTTATATTTTTTCTACATCTTGTCTATTGTAACTAGTACTTCAGTGAAAATAGGAGTTCTAATAGCTCTTTGAAATTCTGATTTCAGTTATTTTGGATAAATACCCAGAAGTGAGGTTGCCAAACTTTTTTTTTTTTTTTTTTTTTTTGACTCAAAATCTTCAAGAAGCTTGACATTCTTCCTGTGCCTTTATTGCTAGGTGGACTGACTTTGAATGGGTCTGCATTTTTCTCCCATCTTCCTTTTCAAATGATACGTGCTCCCCTTGTCCTTCTTTAAGGGTGTCATTACACTCTGTGGCATTGGGCTAAGCCTGTTATTGCATTAATATGTCTTCAGACCCAGCTCGTCATGAGATCGGCATAGAACTAGCAGAAAATGCAGCATCCACCAGGCCTGCCCTTTTATAGGATGCATTGACTTTTTTTCATTGTTTAGTCAGTTCTTTTCCTTTTCCTTGCCTTCACTTTGGTCTGAATCTATTAAGCTCGGTAGGGCTAAACATGCCTGCGTGTCCCTACCCTGAGTGTTTCCCAAGTTGCTGCCAGGTGTCTTCTGTCTTAGGCTTAGAACGTTATCTGTTCTCTTCACCATCAGGGGATTTGCTGCTCTTCGTTCCCATTACTCATTCTCTGTTGTCCGTCTGCCACCCTTACTGCCCCTCCTCACTTCTTCATGTGTCTAATATCCCGTCGAATTTCCTCTTTGCCTTCCATGCAGAGAGATTTGTGACTCCTGTAGCCTTTGTCCATTCACTCATTGTAGAACTTTTTATTACATACATCTGTGAACACCGACCTCGCTCATTCTAGGTCCCAGGGAATAAAGGGTTTAGCACAATAACCGCATGTTCCCTGTACTTGTGGCGCTTACAGTCTGATGAAAGAGATGGAGATTATTGATCACCAAAATAAGTGTAAAATTACCACTGATTAGTTATAAAAAGATGAGAGGACTACATTATGAAAGCCTGCAAAAATGAAGTTTGGCCAGGGAAGGCTTTCTTGCCATAGGAACATTGGGCTGAAATCAGTATGATGATTTATCTGGACAGAGAGGGATGGGAGAGGTAGGAGAGGTGGAGGAAACAATATGTGTGAAGGTTCTGTGACAGGGACAGAGCAAATTCCTTAGAACCTTAAAGCCAACCACATGGCTGAACAGAAAGAGGGAGGAAGAGGTACACAGGACCAAAGGAGCAGGGATCAGTAAGCAAGGGTCTTAACAGTGTGCAGGGCCCCGGAGCCTAGTTACACAGTCAGTCTTTATCCTGTGAGCCTTGGGCAACCCCTATCAGATTTCTGTTTGGAATGTTCTTCACAGCTCAGTGGAAACCCTACTTACTCTTCAAACTGAGCTGGGAAAATGTATCTGCCTGCTTTCTTCATTTGGCTGTACTGTGCTAGGCACTGGGGACATTCAGGCTGAGGAGAGGTTTATACATCTGATTGGAGAGACAGGCAGGTGGACCAGTAATGTATGTTCATTTGTTCTTTCAACACATGTTGGAGGGCCATTATTTTTATAAACTTTTTGTTCAAAGCATTTGAGTGCCAGGTATTCTTCTAGAAGCTGGTACAACACAAACAAAACAAAGTTCCTTGTCTTCATTTAGGTTACTTTCTTATGGATATTTT
Source organism: Macaca fascicularis (assembly GCF_037993035.2). Lineage (NCBI taxonomy): Eukaryota > Metazoa > Chordata > Mammalia > Primates > Cercopithecidae > Macaca > Macaca fascicularis. The sequence goes on from NC_088376.1 coordinate 127,069,876, forward strand.
TCATATTAAAGAAAATCAAGTAAAAATGTAAAAAGCTAAACACATTTATCTGTGCCAGGTTAGATTATTTAGGTAGACATAGTTTGCGGTGTGTCTCGTAAGGAGGTGGGTTGTGTTATTCAACTGAAAATGGTAGTTAGAAGCATAATTCCCTTTTTAAGTCCCTAAAGTTGTAGCAAATATGCCAATACATTTGTATTATGTATAGGGGTATGCACACATTTACAGTATTTTGTAATATAAAAGAAGGAAATGTAGGTAAATTCGTGTATGTTTATGGATATGTGATTGGGGCCACTGTAGCTTATGTAAACTCGTCCATTCCTCAGGATTAGCATCTCCTTGCATTTTTACAGACTGAGATCTCAGCAGTATGGAATGGTCAGGTTTAACTTGAGTAATTGGACTTGATTGCCGATAAGATTTGCCCAACTCTGACCAGTTTACACTGGTACATTCGACTGTATCTTCTGTTAGCAGTAGTATTAGGCTTATTTGTTTTGTTTTGTTTTAATGCCAGTAACTATGAAATGTGTTTGGACTACAGGCACATTTTCTTACAAGATTTGCTTCAATCACAGGTTTGTATTGGTTGCCTTAAGACAAACACTGCCATAATTTGACTTCTCTTTTTCCTCTGTGTGCCCATTTCTTAATTTTGAAATTAGACATTGTCTGAAGACGCAGGGGTATTGTCCATCCCATTTCCTTGATTTCCATAGCCAGTGTCTGTCTATAGGGATTACTTTGTCTCCCTTCCTGTTCATAGCATTTCTTCTCAGCCTCATCTGTCCAGTGCTTCTTGGCTGTGGCAGTCTGTCTGCAGAATGCTTTGGGCCACTTTACGTTTTTACATGGCATTTTCATTGGAAAAGAGAGATGCAATTGCGTTGAATTTTTATTCTCTGGAAGTTACTAAAAGAACACTTTCTGATACATGTTTTATGGAATAATTGTTTCTTCCCTTTAACATTCAAAATTTTAAATGGTTCAAAGAGGGTTTTTCTAATGGAGTTGATAAGAGCCCCCAAATCCAAATTGCTATTGTGTCACAAAACGTGAGTACTTGTCCTATGGCACTAATGGTTGCACTTAGTTACATACCAGGTGTCACCGCTCACATTTCTTCTTTCTTCTGATGGAAATAAGATTTCCAGATTCTTCTGCATTTAGAGCCTAGAATGTATGCTTCTAGTCTAGCTAGGGAGAAAATATTGGGCTCTTAAGGTTTTTAGCTTATCAAATGCTGAGTACCCTTTCACTATGCTTATGGTCTAGGTTGCTTTTTTATTGGGAGTGGTGTTTGGGGATATAAGGCAGACCAAAAATTAATTATGAGATTCTTCAGTTTCTGTATTTTTTTGGTCCACAGACACATTCCTTAACCCAGCGCAGGGCTGTCCAGGGTAGAAGAAAGCGATTTGATGTGTTATTAGCCGAGCACAAAAACAAAACCAGGGAAAAGGAATTGATTCGCCATCCGGACTCTCAGCAACCACCGCAGCCTCTCAGGGACCCGCATCCCGCCCCTCCTAGAACGTCACAGGAGCCGCACCAAAACCCTCACGGAGTGATTCCTTCCGAATCAAAGCCTTTTGTAGCTAGTAAACCTAAACCTCACACCCCCAGTCTTCCAAGGTAAGTCAAGCCCTCCAACTCTTTCTTCCACCTTCAGAGATGAGACTTGCACATACTGTAAAATCTCAGTATGGTCATGATGTTGAGAAACATACCTCAGGCTCACTGTGGAGATAGTTTTCTTAAGGGAGTTTTACTAGGAAAAAAAAAAAAGTTGAGTTCATCAGTAAGTTTCAACCAGGGCTTCTCTTGGTTGTAAATGCAAGCAGCAAAATAAAGCTAGAGTTATCTGCTCTATACTTGCTCAACATCAAGTGTCTCAACCCTGTTGACGAGGCAGAAATTGGTCCTTCCTGCAGGTTAGTGACAGGAACTCTTCACTGGCTATGGCCGCAGTTTCCCTTTCATTTGTCTTTATATAGCAGTGGGAATTCTTGCTGGGGACAGGCATTCAGCCTGAATTTTTACAGCATCCGTTTATTAATGTGTTTTTTCATTCATTCATTTGGGGCTTTGGCCCTGAGCATGTATTAGCATTTTAGTAGCAGAGTAAACAGTGAATCAGAGTGTTTTAATGAGAACTTATACACATACCTCAGAGACAGTGATGGTGGAATATGTGTGTGTGTGTGCTTATATACTGAACCAAGTTGAAGTAAAGACTGTACCTAGTTTCCAGAGGGAAGGGAAAAAGAAAGGTGTAGAGAAAGAGGGGCTTCCGTGTTAGCCGTTCATTTATTGGCAGCAAGAGCTTCTGCTGAGGAATGTGCCAGCCCTCGGTTGCTATTGCTTACCATTTCACCCTCATGTGTCTGATCTTTAAAATGGTTGCATAAAGGTGGAAGCACCTCCCTCATGGAAACCCAGGTGTCTGTTTGAGCCTGTCCCAACATGAGCTTTGTGGTTTCTACGCAGTATGCTGGAGGAGCCATCAGAGGAGGCTCCTCAGAGTGTGGTCAGGACCTGGCCAGAGATTCCTCCCCAAGTCCTTTCTTTGGTCATCTTCTCGTTGAAGTTTTTGCATCTAGAAAAATGTAAGCTTAATTCCAGAGGCCATTATAGGTGTAGGAAAAATACTGCCTTAAGTAAGAGGCTGTAGGCTATCCCCATAAAGTGGTAATACCACCTTATTCTTGTATCACCTCCTGTCTCTCCTAGGTTATCTTAGAGCACTTTGTGAATTACAGTCAGCCCTCTGTATCCATGGGTTTCACATCTATGGTTTAAACCAATTGCAGATTGAAACTATTTGGGGAAAGAAAAATTGTGTCATACTGATCATGTATAGGCTTTTTTCTTGTCTCAGTATTCCCTAAACAATGCATTACATAGCATTTACATTGTATTAGGTACTAAAAGTAATCTAGAGATTATTTAAAGTATATGGGAGGATGCGCATAGGTTTTATGCAAATACTACACCATTTTATATCAGGCCACTTTGTACATTTGTGGATTTGCAGATTTGGCTATCCCCGGGAGGTCCCGGACTCAATTCCCCATGGATACTGAGAGAAGACTGTGTTTCATTTATTGTCTTAGTAAACCAATCCAGTTGAAATTTGAAGAGAAATCAAAGAATTCTGTTAAATTCCATATGTATTTCCCCTTCTTTGGGGGAGAGTGGAAGAGGGACCTAAACCACCCAAATGGCAATAGAAAGGATTCATTCTAAGTTACCTTGATTGTATCTGGCAAACAGCTGAACTTAACATCCTTCAGTTCAGGAGAGAGGTTCCTTTAATCCCAAGCCACCTGGATCAGCATCTGTTTTCCCCCAGTGCTACAGGTGGAACTCAGGCCTCCCCTAGGTTGTTTTGGATACATTGTTGTATCTCAGTTAAGGTGGCTGATTCCCAGGTGTGTGATCTGATCCGTGCTGCACTTTCTACTCACCAAGGCCTCCAGGCTGCCCTGCTCAGCAAGGTGGGAGTGCCCCCATTGACCCTCCTCCAGTCCATGAATCTCCACACCCTCCCCTGCCTGCCACTGAGCCAGCTTCTCGGTTATCCAGTGAGGAGGGCGAAGGCGATGACAAAGAAGAGTCTGTTGAAAAACTGGACTGTCATTATTCAGGTCATCATCCTCAGCCAGCATCTGTAAGTTCCACGTCCACCCCCGCATTGACCCTCCCCACACAGCATGGACAGGGCATTGCAGGGGGGCTCGCCAGGGATCTTGGCATGCCCATTATGTGTGGGACGCGGTCAAGGTGTGAGAGAAGCTCAGAACAGGGTGCCCCAGAGGCAGCACGCACTCTGTATGGGGGACATCTCATGCTTTTTTCCCTTTCTCTTCCATGACACTCAGGGCTAGGCATTGTCACTCATGCTTCACTGCCTCCGGTACTCAGAGGCAGTTCTGTCTTTCCTGATTAGCTCCTTTCCTGAAGGAGTGAGAACCCTGACTGGGCATGCCAGTGTGGGAGTCAGCAAGCACGCGGCTATGTTCTCTCTTGCAGTTTTGCACATTTGGGAGCCGGCAGATTGGAAGAGGCTATTACGTGTTTGACTCCAGGTGGAACCGGCTTCGCTGTGCCCTCAACCTCATGGTGGAGAAGCATCTGAATGCACAGCTATGGAAGTGAGTGCCTGTTGTTCTTGGGGAGAGGAGCTGACTTTACACAGTGCTGCGTTGTCTTTTGTTTCCTGTGAGACTGATGTTATGAAGATATGCTTATCTAAACGAAGCTGGCCTTTGGCCCTGAGAAGGTGCCTTGTCATTCATTCATTCATTTACTCCACAACTACATATTGTTCTGGGTCCTGGGGTTCAAAGCAGAAAGACTCTTATGTGTATGGAATTCACAGTCTAGTTGGGATTGGCTGAGGGGAGAAAAAAACTAGTCTACAGAAGAATAAGGAGATGATAGCTTGTCCTAAGTGAGAGAATGGAAACAATAACAATCACCAAGACTTACTGAGAGCCAACTATACACCAAACAGCTTAGATATACTTAACATTCACAATTCTCTTGTCAGTTGACCATGATTATACCCTCCCCCACACCCCTGTTTGTTTTTTTGTGTGTGTGTGGTTTTTTTTTTTAATAGATGACAAAACTGAGATACAGTGTCATGCAGCAAGTTAGTGGTAGGGCCAGGAATTGAACCTAGAGGTAACATGTTTTCAAGTAAACAGCTGAAAATATACAGGCCAGAGGGATTCAGGGAAAGCCTCTGTGAAGAGGCAGATGGATGAGAAAGAGCAGTCACTGGGATGGTGGGGAGGAGTGGGTTCTGGGCAGAAGGAGGCACCTGTGTCAAGGTCTTGAGTCAGAAATGACAGCTTTTTGGAGAGATAGCAAGAAAGTGAGCATGGTACAAGATGAGGTCCAGGAAACCAGCAGGGGTCAGGTGACACTGAAATTGCTTCAGTGTTGAAGGTTTTAGGTAGAGGAGCCATGTGCTCCAGTTTGCAATTTAAGACACCTTGTGTGATATTATGTACTTAATGCTTCCCAAACAGGATTTTAAGTGGAAGAAGAGTTCCATGGCCAAAAAGGTTTAACTCAGCCTTTCCTGTAAAAAAAAAAAAAAAAACTGTTCTATTTTTTACTGCAGAACTTCTCAGAGCCTTTAATGGGCACTGTGCTTTGTAACTGTTGAAGCAGGGAATGTCATGTATAATGTGGAATACGTCCCAAGCTCTTTTCACCTCAGAACCTTTCTTAGGGGAACATCTTGGAGAACTAGTATTCGGTGGGAGTGACTTTGGTGAATAGTAAGCTTTACTAAAGTGACTGTCCAATAATCCCCAGGCCATCCCAGATCCTCTGTTTGGGCATCATTTACTAGGGCCTCCTTAAATGGACTCTGCCATTACATTCATTTGCCTCCCTGCCTTGGTTTTCTAATAAAGTCAGACGCTGGTCAGAGGCCTTGGATTGTCTGCAACCCAAAGAACCATCTCCATGATCATTAGTAGGACATTTGTTTCCTTAGAAGACCAGATCCAGAGCACTGTTACTCTGCTTTTCTTTTTCATGTTTCTTTCTGGTTCTTGCTGGATAAGAGTTTCTTCTTTATGAAGGAACATTGTCCCTGGCTAGACACAGAATCAGGGGACTGGTTTTGGGGGTTCTGCAGGGGTTTTTCCACACCAGAACTCCCTAAGATACGTGAAATCTCAACTTCATATTTCTTCCGACTACCCACTGGGACTTGGAAAGCACATTGAGCTCATGAAACTATGGGTTTAATGTACTCCTGAGAGTTTAGAATGGACTTCTGAATGTTTTATCCACATTATGTTGGTATGTGGCTCATGGCCAACAGTTTGAGGAAAGATAGTTTCAGTTCCTAGTGACTTGTACGGTGAGACTTTCCTCTTAGATGTTGTGAACTTTTTAAAAAGTAGGATCATAAGGTCATCTCTCCTGTCTACTCTCTGTTCTGTCTGAAGGCTGCCTACTTGCTTCCAGCAAGAAGGAAACTGACCCTTTCCATTAGCATGACCACTGGTTTTTAAAAAGTCTACAGCAACAAGGGACGTGTTGCTCAGTAATGAGCTGGCACATAGGCTTGGGGCAGATGAGACCTTGGTGCATGATGCCCCCCAACATAGGAGTGCTGGCAGCCTTTTCAGGCAGCCCTTGAGATTTGCTCTGGGGAGCTCAGCACTTCTCATCCAGAGAACTATTCTCACCTGGCATCATTAAAGCCCTCAAGGAAACTTTCAAAGTGATCCAGGTCCCATCCTACTGGCTCAGCCCAAAATCCTTCCTTACAGGGTTATTGTGGTGAAATTGGAGGTAAGTGAAGTGGGAATTGAGTATGAAATGAGTAAACTTCAGTTTGTGGAGTCTCTGGCCAGTGGTGAAATTTGACCAGCACTTTCTCTGCAGCATGGCCATAACCTGAAAGGCCACTGCCCACCTCCTGTGATTTCTGTGAACTGCTTGTCCTCTGTTGATTTGGGACCAGTATCCCATATTCCCTAAGAAGGGGCTGGGATGGTTTTCAAAGGTTTTTGTTGGTGTTATTTTTTTTTAACTTTTTGAAATGGTGATACAGTCACTGGGCTTAAAAAAGGAAAAACAAGGCTGAGGCAGAAGAATGGCGTGAACCTGGGAGGCAGAGCTTGCAGTGAGCCTAGATCGCGCCACTGCACTCCAGCCTGGGCAACAGAGCAAGACTACGTCTCAAAAAACAAAGGAAAAACGAGTATAAAGAGGCATACATTGAAAATCCTGAGTCCTCCTGTCTCCTACATGCTTGTTTTCCACCCAGCCCCCACAGACGTTACTATTTTTTATGTATCTCTACATAGTGTTATTTTGCCTCTTTATACACAAAAGAGTAACTACTTAAAAGAACTTTTCTAAGAGGAACTTGTAATTGCCTCTCGGAGAGATCCACATCCTTCCCTGCTCTGGAAGGGAAGATTTGGTTCCAAGCAGCCTGGTCTTTAGGCCCTGGCTTCCTGAGCCACCTGGTGGTCATGAGAAGCCACTGCTCCCAATGAGCAGTAGGGCTTGGACTTCATTTAGAGCAGGGATTCTGGATGCCCCAGAATCACCCAGGGGCCTTTTTGCCATACAGCTTCTGATGCAGTCATTCTGGGGTGGGGCCCAGGAACTCAGCTTTCCTAACCAGTCTCTCAGGTAATTAATGACAGTGCCTGCCACCCTTCTCTATGAGTAGTGCAGAGAGAGAGCCTAGCCTCTCAACCTTGGTTCCACATTAGAATCCCCTGACATTAGAATCCCCTGGAGAGATTTAGAAATTACTAATGTCTGTCCCCACTCCCCGCAGAGACTCTGGTGTAATCAGTATGGATGTGGCTTAGGCTCCACAGGTGACTGTAGTGTGCAACAGCTGGAGTTGAGAAGCACTAACATCAGGCCAGAGCTGCACCCTTGAATGGGGTTTTGGGTTTTGTTTTTTGTTTTTTGAAACAGGGTGTCACTGAGTCACCAAGGCTTGAGTGCTGTAGTGTGATCTCAGCTCACTGCAACCTCCACCTCCCAGGTTCAAGTGATTCTCTTGCCTCAGCCTTCTGAGCAGCTGGGATTACAGGTGCATACCACCATGCCCGGCTAATTTTTGTATTTTTAGTAGAGACGGGGTTTCACCATGTTGGCCAGGCTGGTCTCAAAACTCCTGAACTCAAGTGATCCACCAGCCTCGGCCTCCCACAGTGCTGGGATTACAGGTATGAGCCACCGTGCCTGGCCTAATGGGATTTTTAAAGCATTTGCAAATACTTGCTGTCATTAATTCATTTTGTTAATAACAGTAGTCTTTAAAAGCATCTGGAAATCACCTAGGCAGAAGTCTAGGCCAGCTCTCTCACTGGGGTAGTGGTTGGGTCAGCCAGGGCTACCCTGTAAGTCAGGATCAAGGCAGTCCTGGCACTTGCCTTCCAGTCAGGTCTTTTTCTCTTCTGTCACCTCAGTTTAAATTCTGCCGAAGAAGTTTTTGAAATTTTGTTACTGTCACGTTTAACATTCAGAGCTAAAATAAAAGGAGACCCTCCCTGGTTTGAATTTAGACAGTTTCCGCATCCCCTGATAAATACCTTGCCCACACATTCTTAACAGAATCCATTGTTACAACATCATGCTGAATATCCCTTGATACTGTGGGGCTTTAGTCCCTTGTTCAGGCCAATAGTTATGACCTAGCAGTTGCTGTTAATTAGCTGCACCCTTCCTTTTCTCTCACTCGTTCCTGAATTCTCTCTTCTGTGTTTCCTGCACTGTGCTGAACACTAGGACTACAATGGTAAATAAGCTGGGGATGACTCTCTGCAGAGGATTTGGTGATTAGCAATCCGACACTTAAAGGATGAGCAGAAGTTGGGGTATTGGGTCATGGCATTTTCTCAGAATATAAGGAATGGCTGGAAGCAGGGAACAGGGCATTGGGGGTGGGAGGTGGAGTTAGAGGCTGGGGTAGTAGCAGCGGGGAGTTGCACACATATAGTTACTCTAAGAGCCCCAGGAAGGCATTAAAGAATTTGAAGGAGAGAGGTGACAGAATTGGCTTTGTAGTTCAGAGTGATCGCTTTGATGTGGATGATTTCTCTGTCATAAGCAAAGAGGGTGCCATCTGAAAGTCTCCGTGAATGGCTGTGGTCAGTGTCATTCACTATCCTCTCATTTTTTCAGGAAAATCCCACCAGTGCCCAGTACCACCTCACCCATCTCCACACGTATTCCTCAACGGACAAACTCTGTGCCGACATCACAATGTGGAGTCAGCTATCTGGCAGCAGCCACCGTCTCTACATCCCCAGTCCTGCTCTCATCTACCTGCATCTCCCCAAATAGCAAATCGGTACCAGCTCATGGAACCACACTAAATGCACAGCCTGCTGCTTCAGGGGCGATGGATCCTGTGTGCAGTATGCAATCCAGACAAGTGTCCTCTTCATCCTCATCCCCTTCCACGCCCTCTGGTCTTTCCTCGGTTCCCTCCTCCCCTATGTCCAGGAAACCTCAGAAATTGAAATCCAGCAAATCTTTGAGGCCCAAGGAGTCTTCTGGTAACAGCACTAACTGTCAAAATGCCAGTAGCAGTACCAGTGGCGGCTCAGGAAAGAAACGCAAAAACACTTCCCCACTGTTGGTTCACTCTTCCTCCTCCTCTTCCTCCTCCTCCTCTTCTTCTCATTCCATGGAGTCTTTTAGGAAAAACTGTGTGGCTCACTCTGGGCCTCCCTACCCCTCAACGGTAACATCTTCCCATAGCATCGGCCTCAACTGTGTGACGAATAAAGCAAATGCGGTGAACGTCCGGCATGACCAGTCAGGGAGGGGCCCCCCCAGCGGGAGCCCTGCTGAATCCATCAAGAGGATGAGTGTGATGGTGAACAGCAGTGATTCCACTCTTTCTCTTGGGCCCTTCATTCACCAGTCCAATGAACTGCCTGTCAACTCCCATGGCAGTTTTTCCCACTCACACACTCCTCTAGACAAACTCATAGGAAAGAAAAGAAAGTGCTCACCCAGCTCGAGCAGCATCAACAACAGCAGCAGCAAACCCACAAAGGTTGCCAAAGTGCCAGCCATGAACAACGTCCACATGAAACATACAGGCACCATCGCAGGGGCACAAGGACTGACGAACAATTCCCTCCTTCATCAGGTAGGAAATGGACTATGACCCCCATAGGAATGCCCATTTCCTCTCCCTTAGGATCTTTTACCAGCTCAGAAATGTGTTTGGTTGGATTGGTTGGTTGGTTTGTAAACAGATATTCAGCTTCATGGTGTCTTTAAAAAAAAAAAAAAAAAAAAAACAGCTCACAGCCATATGAAGGTAAAACAGGCTCTTCTGCCAGAATTTCTGGTGCCTTTGGAAGATGCTCTTCGGAAAGAAAGTATAGTAATGCGTTTTTAGTAGATAGAGCTGCAGAAAGCATCAGGCATGACAGCAAAATCATAATTGGAGGGGAGTCCCTTTATGAGATAGCCAATAATATGTTATCCCAATGCTGTGAAGTGTGTGCCATTCAAGGCTTTAAGGAAGGAAGGAGGCATTGTTTCCTGGATAGTGGTTCTTCAGTATGTTCCTCTGAGGAAAGCTGGGCTAAAATCAAACTGATCTAGAAAGGGGTGATTTAAGATTTAAAATGAGGCCGGGCGCAGCGGCTCATGCCTATAATCCCAGCACTTTGGGAAGCTGAAGCAGGCGGATCACCTGAGGTCAGGAGTTTGAGACCAGCCTGGCCAACATGGTGAAACCCCTGTCTCTACTAAACATAAAAAGATTAGCTGGGTGTGGTGGTGCACGCCTGTAGTCCCAGCTACTCAGGAGGTGTAGGCAGGAGAATTGCTTGAACACGGGAGGTGAAGGTTCCAGTGAGCCAAGATCACACCACTGTACTCCATCCAGCCTGGGCAACGGAACAAGACTATATCTCAAAAAAAAAAAAATTATTATTTTTCCCTCTCAAAAGAATTTCAGATATTTTGGTTAAATCTCACCCCTTATTTTCTCTCCCCGTTTTTGAGGGAGGCAGGAAAAACAGGATTCAGTATGGGCATAGCAGAAGATTGAAATCTCATTCCAAGCTCATAGTTAAAAAGAAGTCTGCATATGAACCCATCAGTAAAGAAGTGGCTAAGTGGTTGTGGGATTCATAATTAACCATGACTTTCTCTCTTAGGCTGTATTTTTGTCTCGTCCCAGCTCTTCTGCCTGTTACTGACCTCACCTGTAGCTGTTTCTTCCAGCTTCCTTTGCTCTAACTTCCAGCTCATCTCTCATCTTGTTATTTTATTCATCAGGATATCTCCTCACCTTGCTTACGAACAGGAATTTCAGCAACATCACCCCAGAGCCCTGATTTAAAATGTGAGGCTCTTTTTCATGGTTTTTTTTCCCCTTCCTCGTCTTCAGAACTTAACTCAAATGCCAGCCAGGTTAGAACTTTTTCAGAAAATACCAAGAAGTTTCTTAGTATTTTCTTAGTGTGATGTAATTTTCCTCTAATATTTGGGTGAATTAACACCCAGTGCCAAAGGTATGGGGAAAATATTTGTGAATTTAACCAGCTGCATACATTATGGGTTATTATGTGTTGTTTGGCATTCTGATCAGGGGATTCCTGGACAAATGAGAAGTGTGCTTTTCCTTCTTGGTTTGTAGTTACTCATTACAGTTTATAAGCGTAATAATCCAATATAAACACAGAAGACATGGTGTACCCATTATTCAACACACCGTCGTTGAGAGTAGAGTCCCCAGGAGACATGATCCCCATGGGAGGGGCATCCCATTGTGCTGTAATGTCCATCTCACATCTGTATTAGTGAGCACACTGTCTTCATTTAGACAGGAGTGTAGATCTTAATGCCCACAAGTAACAAAAAGGACAGAAGGGGGCCAGGTGGGGCACAGCAGAGATTTGACAGTGCCTACTAGAAATAGGGCGACATGGAGCAGCTGCTTCCAGACATTTGTTACCAGCTTTAAAGAGAGGCTGCAGATTTGGACTTGCATGTGAAATTTAGTCGAGATATATGTGTGTGTGTGTGTGTATATATATATACACACACACACACATATCCACATACATAAATACACACACACACACATACACGTTTTTTTCTCTTCTTAAATCTGGTATAGACTATGTATCTGTGGGCCATCTTTGGCTCATGACCTGCCATTTTGCCACCTTTGATTTTTACCATATAGTGGCACTGTGTCTTACTAGAACAACGCAGACAGCCTAACTTTGGGCTTTTTCCTTAAAATCAGTTTCCACTTAAGTTTGTGTTTGAGAGAGAGTTTCTCTGCAGAGGAGTACTTTTTTTTTATGCTGCACAAATCCTGGGGCAGGAGTGGGGGTGCTTGCTTAGAGATCAAAGGATCATTGAACCCCAAGAAGTGTTGCACATTTTTATGTCTTTGTTCATTTATCTTATAGCTTTCATAAGAATCTCAAAGGGACTCATGACCCCAAAATACTTTAAAGAATGCTGCTGTTACAAAAGTAGGGATCTCTACTTGCTGTTCCTTGTGGAGCTGCCTTTAAAACAAAAATAACTGGGCTAGTTGAAGTTTTCTAAACAAGGGGATGAAGAGTGGGACACGCTAGCAAGTCTGGGAGATGATGGGGTTGGGTAGTGACCCCCAAGAGTCTGTTCATGGCCTCTGCCACCAAAGATGTAAAAGCCTACTGTGAATGCCAGAGTTTCCTCTCCCCCAGCATGGGCACTGCCCTGAGTGCGAACTGTCACACCTGTGTGTGCTGGCCCTTGACCTTGTTCCCTTCTCAGTTAACAACCTGGAATACCTTCAAGGACACAAAATCAGTAAATAAAACTAACAGGCAAACATAAGAGCCTTTTCTCTAAGCTAGAAACCCATGCCTGCATCTCTTCTAGCCAGTTGTCTAGAAGTAAATCTTTGCAATGATTGTGCCCAGTAATAGTGAAGGCATTTGAAAGCTAAGGCCAAATTCTATAGCTGACTGTTCCTGGTGTCACTCAGTCAATGGAGACTTTAGTAGTGTGCAGCCTTTGGAATATTCTTGTTTAGAATCAAGAGAGTGCAGTGTGTAAACGCTTACTTACCTTTTCATTATTTCCCCACCCCCTCTTTTTTGAAAGCCAAAGGCACGTCCCTGACAGCTGAAAATAGCACGGGGAGGAATAATGCGGACACTTTTGAGGACAAGTTACACCTCCACTCAGCACTCTGGACTCCACGATGCCTTTGAGTCTGTTTTCCCAACCTCCTGTGGGCCTCAAGGGTAGAAACCTGCCTGGCTGTTGTTTTAACAGAGGATTTCCCTGAAGCTATGTCTCTAGCAGTGAGTACTCATAAAGGACACTGGATCAAGTTCAGCCACCGAATTGCTTTTATCAGTGTTAAAGTGGTCTGGACTGCTTGTACCAATCTGTGAGAAGTTTTTGTTTTTGTTTTGTTTTTTAACTTGCAGTATATCACGGAGCCACTCTTCAAGTAGATTGGCTGGGCAAAAGAATGTTTTCGCAAAAGCGTTACTGTAGACCTTTCTCCCTCCTTCCTTTTACTACCATTTTTTTTTTTAACACTGTCGTCTGTAGGTCACTCTCCAGCAGTTAGGCACCTTAACTGGAGACCAGAAACCTTCCAGAGGACAGAGGGCTGCATCCTGAGCAACCCTCTGAAGAAGGGAATTAGGCTTTAGATTTTGATAGCAGTGTTCCAGGAATGAAATACGGATGTTAGCCCAAGGCACCATGACAAAGTAGCCCAGCCTTTTGAAAGTAATTTGGGAAAAGAAACTGTCAGAAGTTTCTAACTTACAAACTGGTTTGAGATTTTCGATGCCCAGACAGCAAGCATAAATTATTTTGGAGACTTACTTTTCATGATACAAAAGCAATTCTGTGTGATTTTGTTTTTGTTTTTGTTTTTGTTTTAAGAAAGAGAATGCAAGCTAGTTTTGAGAAAGGAAGGCCAAATTGGGTTGGGGGAGGGTGGGAATGAGGAAGTTAAAATCACTATAGGGAGAAAAAACTTTTTTCAAGATTTCCAAAGAGAAGAAATTTTCTTAATCCATTAAGTTTTCATGGTAAACAGTATGTCAGATTGGGTTGGTTGTCCTACCTAGTCTATTTTTGAAAGTCACCTTTTAAAGTGACATTAATAGATACATTTAAATGTTTCCAAGGCACTCTCTGCATTACCCTTGTTTTCCTCTTTGGATACTGTCCTGGGACTAAATGTAGGTTTCCACTTCAAGCACTTCTGGCATTGTGTGGTTTTGTATGCACTCCCCTTCATGCCACTCCAGATGTTTATTTGGATGTGGTTGGGGACGAGAGCAGACACCAAGGGAAGGGAGTTGGAGAACATGTAAGTCCCGATCTGAAGGTCTTTTGTGATGTGTGTATAGGATTGCCCTGACCCACACCCTCCTTTCTTGGGATTATACCAGCCATCTTCCTGAGAGTTTTGGAGCCCTCTAGGATTTTTTTTCTAGTACCCCAACCCTAAAGAAAGACCTTAATACGTTAAAACAGCATTGCTTGGAGAAGGTGTCATTGAATTCGGGTATGAGCCAGAGCCTTTAAATGGGGGCTTCCACCACTACAGGCTTCTGACACGAGAACCAGGCACTGTTGCTTAGAAGAACACACAAAAGTTGCCGAACACAGGGTAAAATTTCCACGGCACTGATCATTGCCCTGGCCAGGGCCTGATGAGAGCCAGTCAGTACATCCTTTTTTCCCTACGGTTCTTGGGTTTCAAACTTCAGTTTCAGGGAATTTCAAGTCAACAACAGGTAGAATGAATAAACTTGGTTACCAGCCTAATAATGTGAATTGCTACAGAATTATTCTTATTATGTAAGAAAACAAAAACTTTATGCAGATACTTTAGCTATAAATTGATGTAAAATACTGATTTTTTTTAAAGGAAGGAGAGAACAGTATCTTGTTCAATTATTATGCAATCAATCAGTAAATGTTTTTAAAATGATACTACAGGAGAGCTTAGTAAGGAGAGGGCATGGATGGGCCAGTTTGGCATAGTTAGGATAAATCAATGTGGTTTCCATCCCAGTCGGGGAAGAGAGAGGAGGTGAGAGGGAATCAGAACGTACCTAGTTGATTCCTTGGTGACAAGTGCAATGGGGTATGGGTAGAATTTATTTTCAGAGCCAAGAGGACTTGATGGTTATAAATAAAGTTGCCTTTAGCAATGGAATTTACAGAGAGATCATGTTGTTCCGAAAGATGTGAATAGGATCCATGATAACAAGTTGATTCAGAACAATGTAGATATTTAGATTAGCAAGTATTGAACATTTGATTTCTTAGACTGAGGTTTTAATTGAATTTCATTATGTCTCCCGGTAATACACAGAGCATCGGGATTAGGAAATTAGCCATTTTGGATTCTGCCTGCCACAAACAGACCTATTCTAAACAGTGCTATTAAATTTTAGACTGTTCAAATATTTTATTTTCTCCTACAACTACTTTTTATGATGATGAACAATTAAGACCATTTAAAACACGGGAGTACAAGTATTTTTTTGAATTAAATTAACTTGCAAAAACCAAATTTACAGTGGTTGGGTTGTTTCTAGACAGACTTTGGTATCAATTTAAAACCAAGATAATTTTTATATTCTTTCCAATAGAATTTCATGACAACTCCTGCAGTTTTCTTAACCTACAAAAAAAAAAAAAAGTGCTGCAATGATGAACAAAGAATTATACAAAACCTACTTTTGTATCTTTATTTTGGAATTTCTTGTTCTATTATAAATATGGAAGTATCCCTATTTCAGAAGACATATTTTGTTAAAAATGAATTGTACATATTTAAATATGTATTTTTGCACAGGTCTTTTTTTCTGATATCCTGTTTTGGTACAATTGAGATCATCTAGTATTTATTTATTAATTAATAAAAGTAAATACCTTTTTATAATTTGAAGTGGTTCACTGCCAAGCCAATAGTTCTAGAACCTGCCTCCTTTACAGTTTTAAGGGATGCCTCTGTTCTGTGAAAAGTCTTTGTCCCTTTTAGTGTCTCGGGAGTGGATTCATACAGATGAAGTGGGCATTGCTTCTTCCTGGTTGCCTGGTTTCCCGATAGACTACATGTAACTAAGTGACACACTGCTTTTCTTTTGTTAGTATTTTATGTGTGAGAGTGTGTGATTGTGTGTGTGTGTGTGTGTGTGTACTCTGAGCACATGTATGTTAGTATGTGATGTGGTTTAAAACTAATGGAAAAAACTGAAAGTGCCTGAACCTAGTTTTAAGCTTAGACAGAATCTCTTTAAAAAGACTTGAATGTTCAGTTGAACTTTTGGAGTTTGCTTTTTTCCACGTAAATATTGTTTCTAAAATTTTAGGGGAGGAGTTGAAAACCACCCATGCTGGTAATTTTATAAGGTATTTTAAAATTAAGACCTTTTGGTTCATAGTAATTCAATTGGTGATGGATTGCCTGGTGGCACCAAGGGTTGCAGATCTTTTTGTCAGCCAGCAACTTACACGATGTGTCCGGTTTGTTACTCACTCATGAAATACAATTTAAAATAAAATATTTAAAATATTTTGTATTCCAAAAATATAATACAAACAAGTACCTCTGAGAACATGAAAAAAATGTATAATTTGAAAAATGTAACTTATAAAGGCAGCTGTCTTCCTGTAAGAGTTCTGTTGCCAAGGAATTTCTTAATGTCGCTCATTCTGTCCGGGGGTTTGGGGGGATTGGGCTTTGAAAAAATATTGTTAAAAAGTTTGTTTAGCAGAAAATAATCATTTTTACATTTTGTGCAAAACATTTTACATTTTCAGATCATTTAAATGAGCACTACATACTGTCAGTGTGAATGTAGGGCCTTGAAAGCATTTTGCTTTTTTTTTTTTTTTTTTGAGCTTGGTTATAAAAGCAATCTCCTGTGTTAAAAACGTGTGAATAGTTTGATAATTTGTACACATAATCAAGAGCATCTCAGCTGGACTTTGTGTTGGCTGCTGTATAGAACATGAACAAATGTCAAGGGATAGAAAATTACTTTGGATATTTAAAAGAGAAGAAATATATAGTCTATTTGTTTTGTAACAAGTTTCTGTAAATAAAATAATTTATACTATTTATAAGAAAAGGTTGTGCTTTGCTTTATAAGAAATTAGCTTGTGGAACAAACATGTTACTTAACGGGCAATAAAATTAGGACTTCTCAATAAATAAGGTTGGCTGCATGAAATATTTTACATGTTTCTGCCTCGTGATACTAAACCCTTTCAGTCTACTCTGACTTTTCATCACTTTTGGCATTGAACACCCTTGTGAAGCCCCTTCACTTTAGCCTCCCTCTTACATAAGCTAAATAATTCTAAGACCAGGGGATGTTTCCATTTGCAGGCACAAAGCTTTGCCTTGGATAAATTAGCAACTCTGTAAACAGTGAACACTGCTGTATTCTGGCCTTGCATGTTTGTGAAGGAAACAGGAGGGAGTTGATGGATTGAGAAACACATTCTGTTTGTACTTAGGTGCAAAATTGATGACATGTAGTTTTGATTTAAGATAAGCTTTTTATCCAGACCTGGTCTAATCTCTTCCTTTTACATATCTTCCTTACTGGCAATACAAGTGCATTTTAGTATTATTTGGAACACAGCATAATCATTTACCTCTAGAAATCCAGACATTTTTACTGTTTGCAAATCATTCTGATAAATTATTTTTGTTGCTTAAAATAAGAGGAGCAACTGCTTTGTATATTAGCAAAAATGTTCATACCTGATATGAGAGAGTCATGTTGGCTTCAGTTCCTACTGCCTTATGGACTTCCCATTCCCTCCTTAAGTCAGCCACCCACTCAGTACTTGCCACAAATCTAATCATGAGGTGCTCTCTGTAGGTAAATCCTTTCACCATGGATGTCCTCAAACCTCCCAAGAAAAGGTTCAACTGCTAAGTCAATCTCTTACCCTTTTTAATTCCATTCCCTTGCAGGTATCCCAGCCCTGCATAACAAGATGATCCCAACTCAAGGAAAAGGGTTTAGCAGTGTTGGATCTTGGCATATGTGGGATTTCACCAGGCAGAAAGGCAGACAAGATTAAGATTCTAGGCAGATGGAGCAAATGCGTCGAACGTGGGTATGAAGATGTTGAGGGATAGAGAATAATTCTGCAGGAATTCTGCTGGATGGAAGGGCCTTATAGGGTTAGAAAAGCTGGTGTCAGACTGTCAAGGACCTTAAATGTCATGGGGCCTCATCCAGGAACACATGGGATCAGGCTTAGATTAACCCAAATGTAACTCTCAGAGCCCAGAGATACTTCATGGTCCAGTCCTAGCACCGTGCAGCTGCCAAAAGTCAAAGCCATTCAAATCTGTACTGAAAACTTTGGAAAATCAAAGAAGCACTTAAGTCTCTTTCCCCATCTCTTGAATTCTCACTCTCTTTTGCCTCAACGATCTGTCTTTACCTGCCCCTGTCCCCGGTCCTAACAAAAAGCACTCCCCTAAATCAAGTCTAAGTTCCTCTCCCTTCTCACACCTTTCTTAGTCTCCTCTTTCTTGTAAGAAGTTCTTGCTTCTGTTGTTAATGGAAGTTAATTAAAGTAGTCTTTCACCTTGTAGGGCTGTATTCTTGGCACTTGTTATCCTCATTTTCTACATCCAAAACCCGTGAACTAGAATATCTCTTAGGAGGTAAGGAAGAGTGAGGCTATCAGCCGAAGAAAAAGTCTCCAGAGGGGAGAATCACTTGTAATTTAATACTCTGTCAAAAAAACATCTCTGCCACCTATGGCTCCCCAGTAACAATGGAAGACAGAATCAACAGGTGAGAACCTCGGACAAAAATAAGTTACAAAGCCATTGAAATCCAGGTAAGAGCTATTAAGTTTCCAAACTAAGGCTGACCATGAGGATACCTGATACTGATTTCAGAAATCTTTTAAAAGTAGAACCAACAGGCCTTGAGGTCTAATTCTATTCAACATTAAAGGGAAGAGTGAGTCTAAGAAGACTTCAGGTTTTTAGCTTGGCCAAACCAATTGAGCTTTAAGTGAAATGTGTGATATGGCAATAGAGAAGGAAAAAGACATGACGATAGATTTGAGCTGCTGGTGGGAAATTGTGGTTTAGTGCCCAGCTGGCTGTACAGGCTGGATGGACCTTAGGAGGGAGGTTTGAGCTGGAAAATAAAGATGGAGAGTTGTCTTTCACTTTTAGATGATCAATGAGGTCATAAGGGTAGATGAGTTTACCTGGGGAAATTAGGTAGCTATTCGATTTGGCTTATTATGTTAAAATAATACTTCTCTAGTTAAGTACTTAATATGCCCGACACTGTGCCAAGCATTTTATATATATCCTCTCTTTTACGAAGCCCTCATAGGGCAGGTATTTTGATTCCAATCATACTGATGAGGAACTCCTAAGAAGGTATCTTGCTTAAGGTCCCATGACAAATAGGTGGCAGATCCAGGATAATTCAAGCCTGTCAGAACAGTGATTCTTAATTTTTCCCCTCCTTAGGCTCCAGGAATCACGTGAAGTTATGGATCCTGTCTGACCGAGGCACAGGCACACCACATGTTTATATTCTGCCTCCAGGATATCACAAACCTGAAGCCCATCCTCCATGGCCCAGAGAGAAAACCCAGGACAAGACCTTGGAGAAGACTATTTTCATGAAGACAAACGGAGAAGAGCACTAGAGTAAAAAGTCAGAGAGGTAAGGAAAGGCAGAGAAGGGTGAGATTGTGATGGTTACAGGGTTAGAAGTTTAGAGTCGATTCCATTATCATTATCAATGCCATCTACCCATTTAGGTAATGTTTTATTATCCTGCTGTTTAGTCCAGGATAATTGGAACAGCATGTATTGGGTTGGGTGGAAAAGTTAGAACTTGGGCAGGGAGATTGCTAAAGAAGAGTACGAGTGAAGATGTGACTGAGTGATTGATGATGGTCTGAATTGCGTATTCAGGGAAGAGAACTGGAAGCCCACCACGTAGAATCTATGCAGGTGCTCTTAACACACTGGTTTGATTGGAATTACCTTCTTGTTAGATCTTAGGAATCTCCTTCCAGGTAACTTTTTCTATGATTAGACAATTGATTTGTTCAGGGTCACAGAGCAAAGTCCACATTCAATTCCATGTGGCCAATAAAAGTGAGGGGCTACAAGGTGGGATCCAGGGGCCAGAGTTATCAAAGTGATACAGCACTTTTAGGAATAGGACAGGGAATGGAGGAATTGGAATTCCAGTATTATTTTCAAAAGCAGAACTGGCTAGATGTGCTTGTGATTCCTGGGTGGAAACCATGGCAGTGGACAGAAGCAGCATGAAGGAAAAGAGCACTGGAATTCAGGTTGAGGAACTGTGAAGCCAAGGGTGTTGTATAGGTTGTCCATTTCAAATTAGTTAGGGTTGGGAGGAAGACTGAGGCAGCTACTTGGTTCTGGGATGATCTGCATGGAAGAGGGCAGAGTGACTTGGAGATGTGTGATTGAGGACAGTGAGCACAGTGAGTTGATGGTGTTGCTGGGTTGTAAGCAGCTTCAAAGAGATGGTATTTTGAAAGAAGGTGGAAACATAATGGCCAGGAGAACAAGCAAAGGACTAGGAAACAGTGAACTGAGGTGCATATGAATAAACAATCTCTAACCCAGAGGATTTCAAGAAAAGCAGAGTCCTCAAAAACCAAAGGTAGAGTTTCCCCACATTGATATTATACTAATTACACGTATAACAGTACTTTGGAAAAGCACAGGTCTCTGGTCACCTCTAAAAGGCAAGGTTGGTAAAGTTGTCAAGGTGCCACCTGCTGGTAGTCTTAACTAAATGGTCTCTTCAAGGGAAAGGGGATATATAATGGTTGGATTAAAGGCTCATTGAATAGCAAATTGTCCCTCTTGTTTCTTAAACCCAATTTGTACAGGGAAAGTTATGCCACTGTAAGAGATTTTTAAATGAAAAAAAAAAAAGTTACACCCTTTGACCATGTATGTCAGGGTTAAAATGGCCTGGATCAGATTGCTACAAATTCCTGATAGCCTTTATATTCCTTCAGAAACACAAGCATAATGCAAATCTGTGGCTCTATAGCTTTGAAACCAAAACTAGTGATTGTCAGAGCTTTTCATGTTTTCCAGATGGGGATTTTACCTCACTGCCCCATTGCCACTGTGGAGGCACAGGTTTGTTACCAGCAACTACAAGTTTATGTAGCATTGGGAAGGCCAGGGATTATCATAGTTCCCTCCACCCTTTTTCCCCATAATCATGGGGGCAGGTATTTCAACTGTCAACTATTCATCCTCTTAAAAACATTAGGTTAACGGCAGCACCAAGGACTAATTCAGAATATGAAATTACAGAAATGATTTGCTAATGATTAGTAGCCTTTTATCAATTAATGTTTGGTCAGGTTATAAAAGACCAAATGTATTCAGTCACAAAATCCTAAGTGTATTGGAGTATTGCATGCTCAGTGATCAAGTTGTAGGTATCCTTCTAGCTGTCTGGGGCAGGTAAAAGCTGGGTGCTTAACAAAAGTGGTTTTTACACTGTTTCTGTCCTAAGAGACACTGCTATTTAGTAAGTTAAAAATTGACCTAAAGCTATTATTTCTAATACAGGAAATAGATTACTATACTTTGACATAGCTTTAAAATATTTATCTCTTACTGGATAGATTTGCTATAAAATCAAATTTTATTGAGGTAAGAGAAACTGGCATTTTTGCTTTAAAAATAACCACAAAAGATAGTTTATCCTGGTGATGTCATTTCACACTAGGATAATTTTGACTGAAACCAGGGTTAAAAATAAGACTGTTTCCAACTTCAAAAGAAAACATTTACCAACATGAAAAAGAAAACATTTACCAACATGAAAAAGGAACTATGTATAACTGTTTTAGCTCTGTCGCTCTGCAAATATAACTATCATTTCATAATCTTATTTTCATATTGTGAAGTACCCTTCTTGAGTAAAAGCAGAAAAGTAAGACTTTCAAAAAACAAGCTGTATCAATTAAAGCTACTAGAGACAAGATGGTTAAGAATTATTTGGATAGTTTCTCCTAGCTCAAGCTTGTCCAACCCACAGCCCACGACAGCTTTGAATGTGGCCCAACACACGTGTAAATTTTCTTAAAACATTTGAGGTGTTTCTTTTTTGTTTTGAGCTCATCAACTAAGTGTATTTTGTGTGGCACCCAAGACAGTTCTTCCAGTGTGGCCCAGGGAAACCAGAATATTGGACACCCCTGTCCTAGTTGATTAACACAGGAGACTTTTAACCATCAACTTCACATGTACAATATTGGGGATAGTGCAGGGATAACAAACTCAAATGCCAACAGGGGCCAGGCAGACAGGCAGTGTATATGAACAGACTGGGTGGACTGGGGCACACTGGAAAACAAGCTATGCTTGTCGCTTAGCTTATTGGAGCATGAGTCCAGAGTTAGCCTAATCTTTCCTTTTTCCAGAGAAGCTAGATATGTGGTTTTTAAACTATCAACTTTTACGTGGTGACTATAAATTTTTTTCTTGCAAAAAGTATTTAGGGTGTGCCAGTTGCAGCCTGTGGGTGACCAACTGCAACTTTGTAACATTCAGA
This sequence comes from Macaca fascicularis, assembly GCF_037993035.2. Lineage (NCBI taxonomy): Eukaryota > Metazoa > Chordata > Mammalia > Primates > Cercopithecidae > Macaca > Macaca fascicularis. Next base: position 127,092,024 of record NC_088376.1, read on the forward strand.
AGCCACCTTTGCATTCCTGACTAGCTTTGGTTTTCTGTAGAAACCCAAAAAGCTGAGGTTTTTTTCTTCAAGAAATGTTTTCTAGATAAGCATTTTTAGAAATTCATAGGTGGATATTCTCAAATACTTTAGGCATATTCAGCATTTTAAAAGCCTTCCCTCCACCATAGTGCCTACAGGAAACTCCTTTGAAAACAGCGCTCTGGCCACATTGCTTTCCTTGGCATATAACCAACGGCTCTTCTTCCAGCGATGAGAGCCACTGTCTTCACTTTTAAGATAATGCTTCTAATATTTTGCCATTAATTACCTTGTGATAGGGCTTTGATTTCCCAGCCTATTATTCATAGTCTACTGAAGAGTTTTTATCATGAAGAAATGTTGAATTTTATCAAATAATTTTCCATCAAATGAGATCATGTGTTTTTTTCTAATATGTTAACAGGGATCATTCCCATCAGTAAATGCTCTTTAAAACAAAAACACTCAAAACTCTTCTTTCCTTCCCCTGCCTTTTACAGTAAAATGCCATTTGCCATTCTCTTCTGAACTCACCTCTACCAAAACTGCTCATTAAGGTCACTAGTATCTCTGGCATCTTTCACTTAAGCCAAAAAGCTTAGCATCTCCTCTGATAAATTTTCTCCCCCTCATCCTCCTCACCCCATTCTAATCTTTTAGCAAATCCAGCTGCCTCTACAATCCATGCCACCAAATGCCATAGTGAGACTTAAAAGGTAAGCCAAATCTGCACTTAAAATTACCAGTGACTTTCCCTGTCTTTCTTCCCTCCATATGTGCATGGGCTCTCCCTCCTTTTCACTTAAATGTCACCTTACCATAGAAGCCTTCCACAACACCTCACAGAAAAGAGCCTACACCCTGTATCTCTATCTGGTTTTATATTTCTAAATAGTACTTATTCCTATCTGACACACTGAAAAAAAAACTGATAAAACTAATAAAGTAATAACTTGTTTCAAACAGGGGAACAACTTTGTTTTCCTCACTGCTATTACTATGGTCCTACTTTTGGAAAAAAGATTCAATTTGCTAATATTTACATACAAGGTTTTAGAAAACTGAGATCGGCCTTGGTAGATTCTGTAATCCAGGTTATGTCGGCGTCCTAAAATAGGGTAACTTCCTGTCCTATATGGTTACTTGTTTCTGAGGGAAAGCTTATTACACATTTTATTATCTTCTATCTTTTGTATACTAAGTGGGAGACACTGTTTAATTGTAGGCCACTATATAGTATGTACTCTTCTAAAAAATCAGGAAGCTTACAGGTAAGAAATAATGGGCTGTGTCACCATCTGAGGCATTTAGGATCTGAACCCAGCTGCAATCTTAACACTATAAACCAGACTTTAAATAATGAATAATTCAAGTGACAGTATTTTAACATAAGTGGACCCCATTCTACAAGGCATATGTGTTTAAGAAAAAATAAGTGGAAAGAAACAACAATGCATATTTATTTTATACAGGTGACCTGGGCACATAGTGAAGTAAGCTATAAAAATTCCAAATAATTATCTCTAAAGGAAATCCTTTGTTACATGGCTTTACATATTGATTACTCTGGAAAGTTTCTGAACTCTGTTTAGTAGCAGATCTCCTTTCTTGATAGTTTCTTGGTACTGCCAGTTCTTGCTATCAGGTCTATAAATAAATTCAAGAAAAAATGAATTATTTACCAGTCACATTACTCCATGACAATAGTTGACCTACTTTTAACATTTAAGGCACTTAAAATTTAGGAATGCCCCTTATTCTAAGCAATGTAACAAATGATACACAAAATGAGAGTACCTGTTGGTTTCTACTATTTCATTCACTTTATCTATTTTGCAGTGTAGTCTCCCAGCAGCAATAAACCTGGACAGTTCCCTAGAGAAAAAAAATAACAGCATTAGCTTTATAGAAAATTCTTAGAAAAATGCAAACTGCATTACAATACTGTCTTAAAATTGTAACATTTAGCGTCCCTTCAAGCTTGTTATTGCATATGCAGTAGTTGAGGTTGTCTCTGATGTATTGCAGGCTTTAAGTCATCTAGAATAAACATGATCCTAGAAGTTCCTATTCAGATAGAAAGTAGATCAAACAATGAAACCATTCATATGTACTCTGAGAAAAACTGTAGGTTAGGAAAAATTAGGGAATAAAACTGATCAAAGTAATAAAGTAATAAACTGTTTCAAACAAAAGACCTAAAACAAAATTATGGAACACAGCCCATGGGTAAACACATCAACAGCAGTAGTATTTACTAAAACAACGACCCCTTCCCTCTCCAACATATCTTAGTCTAAACAAGTGGGAGGCGAGAAATGATGCAGAATTATTGCTTTGCCCATTTTTAAAAAGGGGATTTCATCTAAAATGTAATTTTTTAAGGGAGAAAAAAAGAAGAATCCATGACAACCCAGATTTGAAATTCTTAGGTATCACAGAAATTTAAAACAAGGGCTTTTTAGGTAACAACAACTAGAGCTCAGTGGTGCAACCCTTGCCTCTTAAGCTTGTCTTAGAACGTGAAGGAAAAAAAACTGAACAATTCAAATACTACCTGAATTCAGCTACTACCTGAAAGGTACCAGCTGCCTTGCATTCACTTGTCATCAAGATGACTTAAGGAATACTGCTGTGTGTGCCCCTAACTAAGGCCTTATCATCTTCACATCACAGTTAAGATACTGAAACATCACAGTTAAGATACTGAAGAGACATAACCTGACCAAGGCCACAGAGTTGGAAAAAGAAGGAAAGCCAAGCCCTTTTTCTCATGCACTGCTCACAACAAGCCACTCCTTCCACTGACTCATGAAAAACACACTCATAAGGCCCAGCCTGCACCCTAATGAACAACCCTCTTGGAGAGTGGTCATCTGACTTCAGTTTCACAGACTAGAATTCAGAAATGGAACAAAATCTTGGGATACCTGCCTTCTATTTTGGTAAGGATCATTTAAAAAATGTGTTGGTGTCTGAAACTTACCTTGAAGTGGTTAAAAAACATAAAATGTATAGATTGTGACAATATGTTAACAGGTACTGTACAATTCTTTAGAATGTTATGGATGTTTGAAATTTAAAAAATAGTAAAAAGAAAATGGTCTTATTTAAAAGAAATGCATCTTCATTTAAAGTTTCCACTGCGGACCACTGAAAACACCATCATCAACATTTAAAAACACCTACATGTGGGAGCCACCGATCTAGATACCATCTGGACATCCCATATTGTGTATGTCTCTTCCCCAACTCTACTCTCACCACCCTCATCCAAGCCACAGTAACATCTCCTCCAAGAGCTACTAAACAGCACAACTGGTCTCTCTGCTACCTTACTCTATATAAGACACTGCACAGGACCATGTAACTTGGGCTCAAAATCTTCCAGTGGCTCCCTATCAAACCTAAATTAAAACTCAAACTCCATTCCATGACCTACAAGGCCCCTACACAAATCACCTAACTCTCCATATATTATCTTCACAATCTCCTACTGCTCCCCCGACGATGCTGGAGCCACACTGACATTTTGTGTTCCTACAACATCCAAGTTTATTCCTGACTCAAATCCTTAGCCTTTTCTATCCCCTTTTCTGCATGCAGAAGGACTCCATATGGCTGACTCTTCTCAATTCAAATCTCAAAGCAAACCTCACCTCCTCAAGCATGCCATATGTAAGGATAGCATTTTCTCATCTCCATAGGTTCATTTCTATGTGAAATTACCTTTTATATTTGCTTCCTTGCCATCTCTTCCCTACTACTACAATGAAAGTCTGTGAAGAGGGAGCTGTAAAACAATACCAAACATACAGTAATGGCTCATTAAGTAGTTGTTCAATCACTGATGCAAGTACTAAAAGTCCCACATTTAACAACCAATTTGACCAGAATTGCAGCAGCAACCTAAAAATTGGAAGGAATTATCAGAGGGGATATGACCAACTGTAAAATACGAGATCTAAGAGTCATTACTATAGCTGCAGTGTGGTCTACAAAGAAGTAACAGAAGACAACTCTGGTAACAACTGGTCTAATGACCTTTAACAAATCACTTAGAGTCACTACAACTCATTTTCCTATCTGTTAATGCAAGGGGCAGATACGAGGAAGGCAGAGGCGACAGGATATATATGTTTTGATAATACTGAGGAAAAAACCTCCCCCCTCCCCGTCAAGGTTGAGGGAACCAATGTAAACAAGTAAACTGTACCAAGTTCACGTATTAAAAGGCAACTTTAAAATTTCAATTAACATGGCATTATTCAGACTTACTGATCAATGAATTCCACACCAACACCAAATGCTTCTGCCATATAGCCAAGGGTTAATGACCTGTATGATTCCAGCAGCTGACTGTATGCATGAATTCTCATTTCTCTTACATAGTATCGATAATGAGGGGCAAAAAGCCAGTCCTTTTTCATTTCCTGTTCCACAACCGCTGCAATGAATAAAATGACAAATTATAAGACTCTCCTTTTCAGATAAAAAGATTAAAAACTAAAGCAACACTAGTTGAGTCCAACAGATAGATGAACAAGTATCAAACTTCTCACTGCCCTGCCACATCATGTCATCAACAATGGCAGCAACAGCAGTGATAAAGAAGGCCAGGTATGTAAACATCATCCTTAAGTAGCAGGTGGCTATTTGATATCACCAGCAGAAAGAGCTCAGCTTCTAAAGGAACCTGTTCACAGATGACAAAGTTCACGTACTAACATTTTAACCATGGAGAACTTCTTATGCCTTAAGTAAAATAAAGTAAAATTCATTTTTTAAACAATTCTAACAGAGAAACAGCAGGTGCAGTGAAAAATGATTTATATAGACCAGAAAAAGGTATAAACCAGACATTTTCAAACAGCAACAAAACTCAGAAGCAAGAAAGCAAAGACTGATGACTCCTATTTCCTGTTTATTTGTTCATGTAAATAGTCTACATAACAAAACACTATGAACAAGGTTTGAAGACAAATGATAAACTAGAAAATTTATTTACAATGATGAGTTAATGGCCTTGATCCAGAAAGAGGTCTTTAGAAGTCAATTAAACAGTAAAATGTATGTAGAGGATTAATGAGCAATCCACACAAATATAAATTATTTTACTGAATAACTCCTGTATATCACTGCTCTAGATAGTTATATAGCAGTGAACCAAAAGACAAGATCCTTGCTGCCACAAAGACTACATTTTCAAAGGGCAGAGACAGATCAACAAATACACAAGATAAATCCTGTGAAGAAAATAAAAGTAACATGATAGAGTGACGAGCAAGTCCTCCACTGGATTGGAGTGGACAGGGAATATCTCTTTGAGGGGTTGGCTAAGCACAGAGCAATGTAAATGATAAAAAAAAAAGTCTGAAGGCAGGAAAAGCATGGTTAAGCCCAGGAACAGAAAGGATGGCAGACTCAGTAATGCAAGTAGGAAGACAACTACAGGGATACAGAAGGTGAGCAAGAAAAGAGACTCTAGAGTACACTTATGTTTGTGGTTTCAACAAGATGGAAATCCCTGGAGAAGGAGAATAGTTGTTTTTAGTGTTGGGGGTCAGGGTGGGATTTAAGCATACACTGGCAGTGTTCAAGTGGATATGCCTATTAAACAGCCAAGTGAGGACACTAAGGAGGCACTAAGGCATGAGTCTGGTGCTCCAGTTTGGGGCTGGAGACACGAATTTGTCAATCACTGCCATCCAAACGTTATCTGATGGCACAAAATGAAGATAAGAGACAAGGGCAATAACTCAGTCTAAGGCAGTCAGTCACTGAGAGGTGTAACAGTGGATGAGGAGGTAGGTCCAGAGAAAACAAGAGCATGTTACTGCAGAACCAAGAGAAAGCTGTGGTGAGAAGCAAAGGATGGTCAACATCAAGGCAGATAAAGATGAACAAGGGAACACATGATTTAGCAACTTGGAGTTCCATGGCCACTAACCATGAGATGGTACGTATTCTCACTAATAAGAGAAATGCATAACACATCAATAAAATTATTTCTGTCCTCTCAGACTGGCAAAGAGTATGGAGAGGGTGGGACAGGCTCTCTCAAATGCTATAGATTGAGAGAAGTATAAATTGTGTAAATATAAACTGGCATATTTCTGGAGGGCAACAGTGGTCAAGACACAATATATTTAACCTTTGGAAAGTTCAATTTCTTAGACTTTTTTCCCAAGGAAATAACAAGTGGGAAGGATGCATTGTTGGAGTGTTCAAAACAGAGTTGCTTATAATAGGGCAAAACTGGAAACAACCTAGTTTTCTGTCAGTAGAGGATAAATTATGGCATAGCCAATACATTGAAATACTAGGAAGTCCTTAAGAAAGGATAACGTGAAGCTCCTAGGAACACTACCTGTTCAATTTGCTGCTATTCTCAATGTTAGTACACAACAGCCACTCAAAAACTAAATGACCAATTATATATATAGTGACATGAAAAGATACATTACTTGTGAAGAGAAAAAAAGGTACTTACAAAACAGCGTATAAAATACATCCACAATACATAAAAGTGTTACATGCCTGTATCTCTGGGTAACAGTACCCCTGAAGGACACACTTGAAAACCTGATTAACAGCAGTTGCCTCTAGAGAAAGGACACTGGTGATCATACATTAGAGAAAGCCTTTTTCTTTATATGATACTGTTTACAACTGTATCATATAAAGTATACATATAGTGTATAGTATATGTGTACATATAGCTTTGGTTTTTAAATGTTTTTCTTTTTTAAAGTGCATATAATAAATGAATAAAAGGTCTAGAAGGATATATAACAAAATATTAAAATCATTGTCTCGGGAAGAATTTTATGTGAGTGAATGTGTGTATGGATTTGGGAGTGAGGTGAGATACAAAACCTTTCACTTTCTCAGTTTATTTTTGATTTCTAAATATAGTCAGGTATTACCTAGAAAAGGACACTACTTCCTTTTCCAATTGAATTATTTTAGAGCACATTAGTACCAAGTACTATCCTGCTGTCAGGTCATTATGAAGATTAAAAAAAAAGCATAAGGTCTGCTCCCAGAAATTCTAGTTAGCAAAGGAGGCAAACTAGGAAATTATCACAAAACAGTGTGCTAAGTTTTAGCAAGTGGGGCATGTGGCCAGTAAGTATATGAAAAGATGCTCAACGAAACTAGTCATTAGAGAAACACAAAATTACAATGAGATATCATTTCACACCCACAATGATACCTATAATCAAAAAGAAAATAGTAAGTACTGGATGTGGGAACACTGGGACCCTCACACACTGCTGATGCGAATGTCAAATGGTGCAGGCACCTGCTTTGGAAAACTGGCAGTTACTCAAAAAGTTTATCAGAGGGTTACCATTAAAGTGCAGCCATTCCACTCCATATGTCCACAGAAAAAGCTGTACACAAATCTTCACTATAGCATTATTGACAGTAGCCAAAAAGTGCAATCAATCCAAAAATCTATGAACTAATGAATGGATAAATAAAATGTAGTATATACGTACAACAGACTATCATTTGGCTATAAAACAAAATGAAGTACTGATACATGCTACAACATGGATGAATGTGAGAGCATTATCAAGTGAAAAGCCAGGAACAAAAAGCCACATATTTTATGATTGCACTTAGATGATATGTCAAGAATAGGCAAATTCGTACAGACATAAAGTAGATCAGTGGTTGCCAGGGGCTGGGGGAAAGGAGGAATAGGGAGTGACTGCCAATGGGTATGGGTTTCCTTTTGGGGTGATCAAGATGTTCTGGAATTATTATTTTCAAAATCTTGCCAACACACTAAAAACTACTGAATTGTACACTTCAGGTAATTTTATGGTATGTGATTTATACTTCAATTTTTTTAAAGGAGGGGGCATAAAATAAGAGCCCCAGGAATGCAGAGAAGTAAGAGATTTGTTCTGACTGAGGGAAGCAGGGAAGGGCTCTATATTTGAGTTGAGTGATGACCAGGAGACCCCAAGCATAAAAAAGGGAAAAGAGCAGTTCTACAATATAACCTTATGTACAAAAGCAACATAACTTTATGTGTATGTATGAGAAGATAAGGCCAAGTGAGTAACTCATCATGCTGGAGAAACCTGTTCCTACATTACCTGAGGTAAGTACTATGAATTCTCACAAAGCAGCCCAATTTATATGCATGGAGAAAGCATCCAAAAACACTGGGCCAAAAGCCACTGCAAAAACATTAACAGTAATCATTTAGAATCCTCCATTCCCACTTTTCACCAATGCTATCTATTAAACCACACACCTTCTGAAATTTGCAGCATGAACAAGAGACTATATCAATGTCAAATTTTAAGTTTTTGGAAAGACCCCTGGGTCAACTTGATGCAAGCTAATTCTTCTATCATCTTAATAGTTTGTGGTCATTATTAGGAAACCAAATAGCCAGGAAAGAATGGGAACAAGAGGGAAAAACAAGCAAATGTGTGTAGGCAGGATCACTATAAACTAGCTTTGAAGGAATACAATTATGTTCAACAGATTATTTTCTTAACCCATAGCCCTTGAGAATGATTTGCAAATCAGCACAAAGATTTAGCTATTTAGCTATTGCATACAGAATAACCTATTGCTGAATTCAAGGTTCAATTAATCTCTAACCCAAATCACATTCAGAATTCCCTCACTTCTTTCTCCATGAAGTTCAATATTTATAGCCATTTGCTAACTTTTGCCTTATACCCCATTACGACGCTAAACCAGGGGTCTGGCAAATATCCTCAGCAAAGGGCCAGAGAGTAAATATTTTTAGGCTTTGCAAGCTACATAGCTCTCTGTCACATCCTCCTTTTTTAAACAACACTTTAAAAATGCAAAATTCATTCTTACCTCCTGGGCCATACAGCAGGCCACAATCTGATGACCCCTTTTCTAAACAAAACTGGGCACATTAGGAATACTGATCAAAGACATGCAGCTATCTACACACTACATTTCTCAGATAGGTAAAAAATCTTCTGAGGTTATTTGCACATAGGATCAGGAGTAAGATAATCAAAAATATCAATTCTATCCTTACCTAATGATTGGAAGAAAACAGAGTAACGGCATTCATAGAGTGAAAACAGATACTGCCGAACTGCTGGAAGACTGTGCAACACTTCAAGAATCTCTGCTCCTTTAATGACCTAGGTATTTTAAAAAACATATATACAAAATTTTAAAATGTACATTTTAATGATTTTGTGTATTGAAACAAAAAAAAGTCTTTAAATTTGAGTATAAAAGTTTGGTCATTACCTTTTCCCTGAGATCTGGTCTTTCTAAGGCAATCATACTGACATAGACAGTATAAGTCACAAACGTTTTATAATCCATGAGTTCATAGGATGTAAATGTTGAAACAGTGTCAAGGAAGAGTTCAGCTGCCTGTTTGAAATCACGAATAGCCACACAATAAAGACCCTGATACACTTTGAGGCGGTTTCTCCTGTCCCAGTCTCCTCCTTCTTCTATTAAGCTATGAAATAAAAACAGTAAGATCATAGTCTGGAAACAGACAAAGCCATGTTTTAAAAAATTTTCTGTTATTTGAAATGAGGAAACAACTTTTAACAACTTGAACCAAAAGGAAATATTTAAAATATTTTACTAAATAAGTACATCAATTATTTGACCAAACTTACTGGCTATAAACAAAACAGGCAGTTTCTTATATCAACTTCTCATTTGTAGCATCATAATTTAGAGAGAATATAATCCCACTGTTAGAAAGTACCTTTTCGCCTTTTCTGTGTTTCGTGTGATGAGATCATTATCCATATAAAATAAGCCAATCCTAAGGAGATAGAATACAATATCCAATCGGTGACCCAGGGCCACAGTTTTGTCATATGTCTTGCGAAAGGCTGTCAGAGCTCCCTCCTGTCAAGAAAGCCAAGGCAATAGGTGAGAAAAGGCTACAAGTTTCCCAAAAAAAGCTATCAGCTGTCTGGGATTTTCTTCAAAAGTTGGGGGAACAGGTAGGAGTAGAGGTACAGCAAGATGGCCATTAACTGGTAATTGTTGAAGCTGGGTGGTAAGTACACAAGGGTTTATTATTCTACTTTCTCTACCTGTATAAAGCATAAAAAATACATAATGCCCAAGCATATACTTAGATTCTGGAAAACAATTTAAGAAAAATATAATATATTCACAATTGTTAAGTATTTTTCTTTGTTCTGTATATTCAATGTTTTCTCTCTTCAATAATCACAATATACTATTTCAAAATAATCATATCTGAAGGGTTTTGGAAATTGTATCTTAGTCGCTATTAGAATATGACTAAATTTGTAAATATGTAATTTTCTCTCAAAGCATTGTGGGATGTTTCCTTTGCTTTAAAGACAAGAATGTGAATAAAATAATTTATTCACACTTGGTAGTTTTCAGTATGTGTCTGCCTGGTTTGTTTTATGTAATTATTAGTTATATTTCATAAATTTATAAGGGACTGGGAAGACAGCAATGGATACACGTAGCACTCAGATCTTGGTTTTTAAATACTATCCCCCACTAAAAGGAACCAGGGATCCTGGGACAAATGGATAATTCTAGGTTTATTGGAGTGAAAATAACAGGTGAACCTGTGACATTTTGTTTTATCAGAAAATAAGACTAATGAGATACGTCAAAAGAACAAAGTGTCTTGAAAGAGCCTCTACTAACAAATTTGCAACAAACTTAGCACCATAAAGAATAAAGACTCTCATCAGTGGTAACAGTGAATAATAAAAGCCCACTAAGTCCATTAAGTATTTAGTAATATTAAATAAAATAAAATATAAAAAAAGAGTAAATAGGAGGGGAAAAGTTCTTTTTGGAAGAATGATATTTAATAAACACAGAGGAAATATAATATTAGAACATTTTACAACTTCCTGATATTGATTCAAGCATGTCCTTGTTGAAATTCTTCAAAACCTGAATCAAAAGTTTGAAGTTTCTCATTCATATGTAATATATTAGTCTTTAAAACCAAACCACAAACACACAGCTTAAAAGTAAATGGAAACCACTAGCTAATTCTAAATTTTTATGTATTTTCCAAATTTTTACAATGACCAAGTCTTAAGTTTACAACCAGAAAAGAGAAAAAAACCTCGTTTTAGATATACATTACAGAACATTTAGGTACTTATTATGTGCTAGGTACCAGCCTAAGCTTTTTCCTATCTTTAATCCGCATTAAGTAGAAACTATAAGTACCCCTATTTTACATATGAGGAAACCGAGGGTTTCATAAATCATAATTACCAAGGTTGAAAATAGAACCCAGGCAATCTGATTCAAGAGCTGACACTATTTTTATTTTTTTATATTGGCACCGTGTCATTCTACATCTAAATACTTCCAGGCAACTAATTTAAAATTAAGAACATTCAAAGCCCTTTTTCTTAACCACTATTACACAGTTACTCAAATTTCAAAGATCCAGTAATGGTGGGTACCCCTCTGGTGCCCTGATGGTGGAGTAAGCTGGCTGTTATATAGAACAACAGGCCACACATATTTTTTAAAAAAAAAAAAAGTTCATTATCCCAACAATTGTTTCATATACTATACCCTAGAGAAACACTAGCATATATACACAGAGACATACATAAGCATGTTTTTACAGCAGCAGTTTGCTACAGCAAAAACAGATGAAAATAACACACATGTCCAACAACAGCTGAACAGGCAAATAAACTATGCCAGAGCTAGCTCTACTGTGGAACATTTGGCAGCAGTTAACCAGGATGAGCCAGATTTATGTATGCTGGCATGGAAAGACCTCTTAAATATGGAAAGACCTCTTAAATATAATGCTGAATTAAAGGGGCAAACAGGACCGTACACTAGTACACTATGATCCCATGTACAAAAAAAAAAAAAAGACAAAAATTTCTGCAGGTATTAATTTTTTTTTTCTTTTATTGAGCATTTATATTTTTATATATAAAATTTTACATAAAAAAGATTTTATGGCCGAGTGCAGTGGCTCACGCCTATAATCCCAGCACTTTCGGAGACCAAGGCAGGTGCATCACCTGAGGTCAGGGGTTCAGGAGTTCGAGACTAGCCTGGCCAACATGGTGAAACCGGGTCTCTACTAATAATACAAAAAAATTAGCTGGGTGCGGTGGCGCACGCCTCCCTCGGCCTCAGCTACTCGGGAGGCTGAGGGAGGAGAATCGATTGAACCCAGGAGGTGGAGGTTGCAGTGAGCCAAAATCACTCCATTGCACTACAGCCTGGGCGGCAAGAGTGAAACTCCGTCTCAAAAAATATATATATTAAAAAGTTTATATAAATGCACAATAAGGTACAGAGTAAAGAAAGATCAACAGAACTTCAGCATTTACTATACTGTTTCTTAGTTTCTGCTAAGGAAAGTATTACTCGTGTAAAGTACTAAAGACACCAGACCAGTGCTTCCCAACCAAGTGAGAAAACTGCTGAAAATGATCCCAATTTTGTAAAAGCAGTAAATAAAATTCTCTAGATCTACACTTACGTTTTTATTGGCATGGGGTGAAATGGGGAAGAATACAGCCCTAGCTGCTGTTTAGGGAAATGACAAGGCATTTCATGGAGACTTTTTCATCTTTACATTGATTCACTAGTATAAGCAAGCATGATTACCTTTATACTTTTTCTAAAACGAAGTTAATTTTTTTAATGAGAAACGATTATCTGGAATAGTCCCCAATTTTAGCCCACACTAACTACAGAGAGGGGAAACCATCTCCACTCACTTTGTCACCTATCCGGCAGAGGTACTCGGCCTTTGCCATCATTGCATCGCGAATTTCGCTCTCTCCTAGATTCTTCTCTGCATCTTCCAGCTCCTCATCCAAACGCTTCAACTCGTCTTCATTTGCCTTCTTCATTTTATTGAGTAGGTCCACGTCTATCTGCCAGTCGAGGGATCTGCACAAGGCTTCATAGTAAGGAGCCATGTCTGACATGCAAAAAGAGGGATGTGTGAGTGGGGACACTTGTGCTCTCAAGTCAAAGTCGGCCCAAGTCTTTCATCCCCCGACCCCCAATAAGTCATCCACCAGTCTCTTCCCCACTAACAGGAAGGCATGGGATGGCGCTTAATAATCGACTTGGCAAAACATGAAACGTATGCTGGTGGGAGGTTTGCGTGAGGGCCAATCCTGGCACTGCCAACCTCTACTAGGGCTGGAGGGAGGGCAATCCTCGGTTTGCTCTTGCCGGATTCTGTTCCAAGTCTTCAAACAGGGAAAGACTTTTTATACACACATACACACATATGTTCAAACACTCACATTCACTATAGAAGGGCCAAAAAGAACCGAACCCAAATTTCCTTCCACAGGCAAGCTGAACTCTCCTGCTGGAATACCCCGCGCCCGGGAGCAGTCCCGAATGACAGTAAGTCACGGGGCCTTTACTCTGTGCCTAGCACAGGGATAAATATTAATGCCTCACGACTCTCCTCCAAGCTGCCCTTACAGGGGAAGGCCGCACAGAGATGCCAACCGCTCCAAGATAAGGCGAGGTCCCCCAGGGTATCCCCAAACCAAAGCAAAACCCTAAGGACCGGAGAAGCCAGGCCTGGTCTCGGAGACCCCGTCAGAGGGACGCCCCGGGGTCTGGAGCTCCATCAAAAAAAGTCCCCGCAGGCTCCGGAACGCGGGGACGGCCCAGGCCTAGGCCGCTGACTCGGCGCTCGTGCGGGCCTCACTGTTATCGCGGACGGCCGCCATCAGCTCGTCGCGCACGGCAGCGTCTCCGCGGTGCTCGGGCAGGCTGAGCAGGAAGCGCAGCTGCGCGATGCGCAAGTCGGGGTTCTTGGGCAGACCCTCCTCCTCCAGGTTCTCCAGCGGCATCGCGGCGATGGGAACAGCGGCTGACAGGAGACAACTCGGTTCCGACCGGCTACGGCAGCGGAAGCGGGAGGAGTCGGCGAATACGCCCGGCCGCCTCCGGCCCGACTTCCGGCTCCGTCTCCGCCGGCAGCGTCCTCTGCTGGACACCTCCGGGAACGCCTCGCCCGGCCTGGGCGCCTGCGCCCCAGAGTGGTCACCGCGGGCTTTTCCACACTCAAGGCCCCGGCGGAGTCGCAGAGTGGGTGCGGCCCAACTCAAAAGCCCAATTTCTTGAATCTCTTTCTCACTCCCTTTTTAGCTATTTTACTTTCTGTTTGTAACTGATGGGACCTTAAAATTTTTTGAAAAATGAAAATGTAATAACAGCATCAATAAAAAATCACCATAGTTTGTCGAGTCGTTACTCTTACGCATCTCATTAAAATCATCTTCATGCTGCGAGGTAGTACTATTAGCCTATTTAGTAGGTAAGACAACTGAGGCACAAAGAGGTTAGGGAAACTGATCAACCAAGGTCATGTAACAGCCGTGTTGCAAGGCCTAAATGAAAACCCCTATCTAGAACTCTAAAATCCACATTCTTTCTGCAGTTTTTAGAAGAAAAAAACTGCACCCAGGATTCTGCGTCATAGTACAACAGCATGGTCGTTTTGTTTACATATAAATCAAATCATTACATGCCTGCATTTTCAGCCTCCTTTTGTTTATATTGCTGTAGATCTTCAGAGTTGGTCATGGTTACATTAAATTCCGTTTTGTTTTGTTTTTTTGAAACGGAGTCTTGCTCTGTCACCCAGTGCAGTGGCACAATCTTGGCTCACTGCAACCTCTGCCTCCTAGCTTCAATCGAGGTGCTGCCTGCCAGCACCACCACGCCTGGCTAATTTTTGTATTTTTAATAGAGACAAGGTTTCACCATGTTGGCCAGGCTGGTCTTGACCTTCTGACCTTAAATGATCCGCCCGCCTCAGCCTCCCAAAGTGCTGGGATTACAGGTGTGAGCCACCCTGCCTGGCCTAAATTCCATCTAATGGATTTACCGTAATTTACTTTCACTCTTCCCTCTCTTAGAGGTATCTTTAAGGTTGACCAGAGTTTTTACTTACGTAATATAAAAACTTAGATGAAGACTTTGGATGTCTAGATCACTTCATGTTTTGCATCTTTTTCCTTAACATAAATTCCCAAGAAGGAATAATGGACTAAGGAAAGAAGGATTTTGTGACTTGGGGATATTTAATGTTAAATGGTTTTCCAAAAGAGCTGAACCAGTTTACATAGCCGCCGAAACAGGTGAGACTGCCACATCTCAAAGGCAGCAGGCATCATCACATGATTTAAATGTATTATTTGTTTCTATAAAAATGAAACAAGCATTTTGAAGACAACTCAAATGATAGAGAATATATGAAGAGTAAAAAAATTTACTATTAAATAGCTCTCCACCACTGCTAAACTTTTGGTGAAAAACTTTCTAAACATCTTTCATTTAGTCATTCAACAAACATGGTTGCATGGTTACAAAGTACCAGGCACTGTCTTAGGCCTCAAGGACTCAGCAGTGAAGAGCACAAAGCCCTGTCTTTGGAACTTACATTCTAGAGAAGCATAGCTTCTTTAAAACTCACCTGAGTATATTAACATGATAATTCTATACTCGCACATTTTATTTTATTTATTTATTTATTTTTAGACGGAGTCTCCCTCTGTCACCCAGGCTGGAGTGCAGTGGTGTGATCTTGGCTCACTGCAACCTCTGCCTCCTGGGTTCAAGCAATTCTCCTGCCTCAACCTCCCAAGTAGCTGGGACTACAGGCCCCCGCCACCACACCCAGCCAATTTTTACATGTTTAGTAGAGACGGGGTTTCACCATATTGGCCAGGCTGGTCTTGAGCTCCTGACTTTGTGATCTGGCCGCCTCAGCTTCCCAAAGTGCTGGGATTACAGGCGTGAGCCACCGCGCCCAGCCTATACTCGCACATTTTAAACTGTGTTTTGTTCATTCTACCATGTATTGTGGATATCTTGGATGACAATGGATTGACCATATAGGATTCCATTATATTTATTTGTTTGTTTGTTTGTTATTTTTGAGACAGATCTCACTCTATTACCCAGGCTGGAGTGCAGTGGGGTGATCTTGGCTCACTGCAACCTCCACCTCCCGGGTTCAAGCGATTCTCCTGCGTTGGCCTCCTTAGTAGCTGGGATTACAGGCATGTGCCACCAAGCCTGGCTAATTTTTGTATTTTTAGTAGAGATGGGGTTTCACCATGTTGGCCAGGCTAGTCTCAAACTCCTGACCTCAGGAGATCTGCCTGCCTCAGCCTCCCAAAATGCTGAGATTACAGTGTGAGCCACCACACCCAGTCCATTGTATTTATATACCAACTTTTTCCTCATGAATCCTTAACTGCTAACTGATTTGGGTTATTTTTGTTTTTTTCACTCTTATTAACATTACAGTGTCAGTTATCTGTGTGCATATATATTTTCACACTTACATAGTTATTTCTCAATCTAAATCTCTAGACGTGCAATTGCTGAATAAGAGGGCATTAATATTTTCTATTTTGATATATTCTGTAAGGATTTTATGAATTATTTTCCACAAATGATAAATCAATTTACATTCCCACTAATAGTGAACAGAGAGCCTGCAGGGGAGAAAAAGTAGTATCTTTTCCTCACCTATTGCAAGGTTCATGGCTGAGGCACCTATAATAAAAGACAGAATAACAGGGCGAGGAGAGGTGTCTCACACCTGTAATCCCAGCATTTTAGGAGGCTGAGGCAGGCAGAAGACCAGGTCAGGAATTTGAGACCAGCCTGGCCAGCATGGTGAAACCCCATTAGCCAGGCATGGTGGCGCACACCTGTAATCCCAGTTACTTAGGAGGCTGAGGCAGGAGAATTGCTTGAACCCAGCAGGAGGAGGTTGCAGTGAGCTGAGACTGCACCACTGCACTCCAGCCTGGGTGCAAGTGCAGCAAGACTTTGTCTCAAAAAAACAAATAAATAAAAATAAAATAACAGGAGAAAAGCACACAAATATATTTAATATAAATTTTAGGTGACATGAGAGCCTTTGGAAATGAAGACCCAAAGAAATGAAGACATCTGTATATTTGTAAGGTAAGTTTGATGAAGAGTGGACAGTTGTGTAGAAGTATGATTGGTCAAAGGGGGTGTGATGTGATGGTAATAAATTAGGGGGACTTAGTAAGGTCTGTTTGTTCGGATTCTTCTCTGTGTCCCTGTATCTTCATAAATAAGGGTATTTCTTTCCTTTGGGCATAGGGATAATATCTTTGGAATGAGAGTCTTACGACCTACCTTATAGGAAGTTCAGGGGATTCTTTTATAACTGGCTTCAAGCGAGAAGGGCCCAGAGAAGGTGAGAGTGACCTTCCTGCTTCTACCACTTCCTCAAAGCACAAGGTGTGATATTTTGAGGTTGCGTGTCCTGAACCCCATCAGATCTGTCTCCCAGTGTACTTTCATCGACCATTTTAAGCTTTGCTAACAGTTGCTTTTCCTTTGCATTCCTTTTATGATTAGTGAGGTTAATTTTTTTTTTCACATTTTACTGACCAGATATATTTCCTATTTTATGAAATTCTCGTTTGGCTTTGTCAATTCTCTATGTAATCTTCCCTCACTGACTAGTAAGCAATCTTCATATTTTAAGGAAATTAACTTTGTTAAGTATCACAGCTTCCCCCTCATTTATTTTTCTACATTTTTAGGGGTTTTTCTTCAAGATAAAAGCTTACAATGTTTAAATAGTTAAATGTATCAGCCTGTTAATATTTGTGACAAGAGTTGGATATATGATCCAAAACTCAGGTTGAAGTTTAGGGGGAAACCTGTAAAAGTAGTCTCGTAGTTTAAAGTGTATGTGACTGGTATGTTCTGGTTTCCAGTTCGTCCTAGTATAGATGCATCATCAAATTAAGGTTGCAATTGCCAGAAGATCTCAATTGCAGGGGATTCTGTGACTCATCATTATTCCAGGTGCAAATGAGCTTCAAGGCGCACAATGCCCTGCTGTCGGTCCCTCCACTCAGCACAGAGGAGACAAATTCCCCGTCAGATCTCTCTTCTTCTTCTCTTTTTACTATCGTAACCATTAATTGCTGAGGCATCAATCGAACCCTGAACTGTTGCTGTGATTTGATTGCCCAGCTGATCAAAGCAGCTCTTTGCCCCATATTGACAACTCATTATTGAACAGTAAATTGCCCATTCCATCAATCTCTTTGTAGCCATTAACTCAATTTGACTGGATTAACTAGTTTTACAAAGACCCTTCTTATAGCTTGAAATCTGAGGTTTTTGTAATCTCAGGGAGGAAAAACAAATATGTATCTTCTTGGTAGATATATATCCTGCCCCATGGAAATTAAAATGTTTAATGGAAACAGGCTATCGTGAGCTAAGGACATAGTTTTCTTTTTTGCTCTGGTTCTAGGGTTTATTTTAAAAATCACTTTTTCCTCATTTTTTAAAATCTGTGTTACAAGCCCTTTGCTATTAGAACCTGGTTTTATTTTGAGATCTCACCAAGCAGGGCCCTCCTCCTTTTCAGCCTTTGTACTTTTCCTTTATGTGAGATTATATGGCTCTGAAAAGGCTGCTCTGATTTAGGGCACTGGATTCCTTCATTGTGAGCAGAGCGTCGTCAGCCCTCTGTACAAGCCCCACGGGCTGTTGATTGTGATGACTACCATGCCCACTGCATAAAAAAATGTTCCTCTGAGTGTATAATTAACTTTATCTGCTTTGCTCACTTTTAATTACATGCACTTTCAGCTTTTTCATTGAATTTCAAATACTTTATGTGCCCGGCCCTGATGATAGCTTCCCTGTATATGTCCAAGATGGGTTTGTGCAGGCAGAGTTATCTCTGCTCCTGCCAGCATCCTTCCCGTTAGGCAGTTATTGATCACACCACACTGGATGGAAACTCTCCATAGAGCATCTGCTTGGAACGCACAGAAATTTCAGGGTGATTGTAGCATAATGATCAATTGATGTAGCACGCTCATTTCTTCCTCACTAAATTACTCCTTTCCAAAAGAGTATTTTGAAGGAAAAAGAGTGCTTACGAACACTGTTGTTTCTGGAGCAGTCTGGGTAATTGCTGTAAGCAGTATCAGTTTTCTTTTTCCATGATGAGAAGACAGTTGCACAAGGCAGGGAGAGTGAAATGTGTCCCCCAGGATGACACACTTCATGCAACCCCACCATCAGCGTAGACCTCTTACTACGTGCTGGGGGTACCAGACAGAGCAGTGGTCACAAAATTTATGGGGTTCACATTCTGGCGGGGAAAGGGTAGAAAAAGACAGAGAAGCAATACACCATTAACTAAATTATTCAGTTAGTGGCAAAATTAGTGAAGACATGAACGCATGAATGGAATAGGAAAGGTTTTTTTTGTTTTTTTATGAGGTGGTATTTGAGATTAGATGAAAATGATGGGCTTGGGTTAGGGTCATTTTTAAAGACAGTTACTTTGTGCCAATTTCCTTAGTTCGTTTAATAATTACCCCACTTTGTGTATAAAATAAGTGGTGATGAAGAGGTTTTTCTAGCTCGTTTTCCTCTTTGTGTTTTGAAAATCAGCACACAGTCATCTGCAGGGTGCTAAGGATACAATGATCCTGGGAACATGATGTGAAAAATCAGGAACTTGCAGCTGAACCAGGGCAGCCATTGAGAAGCGGCCATCCTCCCATTTCTGGTAAATTGCCTAAAATGTACATATCAATCATGTTAACCTGTCATACCTCTAGTTCCACCCACAGTCCATCTGTAGGGCTCGTCTTGGGTAGACACATGACACCCAGGGAAGCAGTTTGAACTGCAAGTAACCATCAACCTGAAGCCTACGAAGGGTCCTGGCATGAGAAGTGTTGTTCCAAAAGGAAGATCGGGGACACTCAAACTTTTACTTTTCAGAATTTGAATTAGAAACTGTGGCTAGAATCACGTTAGTAGTGGGTGTAGACACCATAGGGTCGTGAAATAGAGGGGAGGATGTTGGAGGAGAGCAGCCCGGGATATGTCAGAGATGGAATAGCAGGCTGAAATCATGGGCAAGGAGGGGCAGGAGAAACAGAGGTACGCCTTACTGAGCAAAGGAGCCCAGAGGGGATCTGAGGAGAAGCAGACAGACAGAAAAGAACCTAGCCACAGAAAAAGATGGCAAACCCAGGTGGATCATCATCAGCCTATGTGGCAAAAGAACTTAAGTCAACCTTACGTGCAAATCCAGCAGCGAAACCATCTTTACAACACCAATCCATGCTCCTATTCCTGCTCTTCCCAATGCTTTCAGTTTATACCTCTTGCCTTCGCTGACCACCCTATTTTCTTGAGTACTAATATTCCAGTATTTTTAAGCACTTGTTAAATTATACTCACAATAAATACTAGTCACTTACAGTCTCATAGGGGGTCTCTGCTCCTAAGAAGAACAATTTTCTGCAATTTAACAACAGTACCCATGCATTCACCCTTTGACACAGCAATCCTGCTTCTGGTAACTTATCCTGAAGCTTCACCTCCAAAAATTCAAAAATACACATGCACAAAGTTATTCATTGCAGCATTGTTTAAAATTGTAAAATATTGGAAGCAATGTAAATGCCCAAATATAGGAAAATGTTTGTATAGACGATGGTACTTAACACACGATGGGGTATTATGCAGCTGCTAAAAAAAAAAAGAAAGAAAGAAAGAAAGAAAATCTTTATGAGCTGATATGGAGCAATTTCCAGAAATCAAACGCAATTATTTAACAACAAAAAATGATAAAAAGGACTAGAGGAGAGACACTATAAAAAGCATAAATTCAAAAGTAACCACTGGAATATGGAATATCGAAAGAAAAAAAAAAAGAAGAGTGAGTCTCTGATTTGTGTAAGCAAACAAGTGAAACTACGACACAGCCACAGAGCGCTATGGTAACACATGCAGCGAGTACATTGCAATTTCTCAAGATAAACTTGAAGAAACCACCCTTCACGCATTGAAACAGCGCTGTCTCAACCACCCGCTGATGCAGCAAAGCATAGGAACAAGAAAGTGAACATTGGGAAAGAATGAACTAGTAAACATTTCAGCAAGAGGTGTGGTCTAATCATGGGACGAATCAGAACCGTATTGGACTTCCTATCACTCGTCTGTACTACTTAGTACTGTTTTTATTTTAACTAATTAATTAATACCTTTTTGGAGATAGGGTTTTGCTCTGTTGCCCAGGCTGGAGTGCAGCGGGGCAATCTCAGCTCACTGCAGCCTCGACCTCTTGGGATCAAATGATTCTTCCACGTCAGCTCCCTAGTAACTGGGATTACGGGGTTTGCCACCATACCTGGCTTTTTTGGGTACTTTTTGTAAAGACGAGGTCTCGCTATATTGCCTAGGCCAGTCTGGAACTCCCAGGCTCAAGCAACCCACCTGCCTCTGCCCCACAAAGTTCTGGGATTATAGGTGTGAGCCACTGCGCCTGGCCTGTTTTTATTTTGAATTTTTTTGTTTGTTTGTTTTTTGCAAGGCGCACAGGAGGTTGGTGGGCGGGTGAGCTGGAGGGTTTCGGGTTACAGAGGTTTGGAATCCATTCGTCTTCTCGCACTGCGATTTTTGCTTATTCACAGCCCCTTTCCTCGGAAAAGCCCAAGAGAAGTGTTTCAAGTGGTGACCAGCAGAGGGCAGCAGTATCCACCGCTTCCCGCAGAGCACGACGTGCTGGTGTAGATTGTCTTCCCGGCCCACCAGGCTTCGGGAATTCTAGGCCAGGTGGGTGCGGCGACATGCAGCCCTAGCAAAGGACAATGGTGCACGACAGAGGCACTGGATGGTAAGCACAGTATTTTCTAAATCTCACAGAAGAAAAATCACTGGTGTAAAAGCTGAGTCTGTCCTTTGAACTCCTGCCCTGATTTTAGTTACAAATGAAGCAAAAAATCCTTAAAGATCTATGTTCCTAAATTTAGACCTTGACCTCGACGATCGCCTCGGAAAACATACAAATCATTATTTCCTTCATTTAGTCAACTACCTATTGATTTAACCCCTACTTCCTGCTCAACTCAGCATCCCTTGTCGTGGGCAAAAAAAGCGAATGGACCCCGACCATTGAAACAAATAAATTTACACTTGGTTTGAAAAATTCCAAGTCAATGAATTTTAAAAAGTGAGTTAGTATCATACCAATTTAGATATTTTTAAAATAATGTTTAATAAGCAGGTGAATAATTAGCATTGGCCTAAGAAGGCAATGTTTTTAAATCACAGAAAACATATTTCAACTGTGGCTGTATGTAGGACTTTGTGATTTCTTTATTTCCGATTTCCTTAGTAAGTTATTCAACCTTACAGGGAAACTTTTTAAATTTTACTTTGGTCTTTTAAATTAGCCTAATAATAATAATGGTTCCAAAATCTTGTATAGCACTTGCTATGTGCTAGGTACTTAAGCATTCCCTGTATATTAAGTCATTTAATCAATGTAACAACTGGATCAGATAGGTATTATATTACCCCATATTACAGAGGTTCAGAGAGGTTAAGCAATTTGACCAAGGTCACACAGCTAGTTCACGACAGAGTAAGATTTGAACTCAAAAAGTCTGGATTCAGACTTCATGTTTCTAGCCATGATATCATATTCTTATTATTAAATATTAGCCACAACATGCTCTCCACGAATAATGGCCTTCTGTATAGAGTCAGTTCCTTCTCCCTCCCTTGAATTCCTACCTTCGAGCATTCTAGATTGATTGATTACCCTGGTCCTCCCTACCTCCCTCCTTTCCTATGAAATGCCATGCCGTGTCACATGAACCTTGACATTTAGAAGATAGAATTCTTTTGTTTGATTCAAGTCTTTTTCCTCAAGGAACATCACACTCGATTCTGATCTTTTTTTGGAACCCTTTGTTGATAATTTAAATGACTACTTTGTGACTTTTTATAGAAGCCAAATTAAAAATGCATAGTTTAAAAATTAATCACCCAAGTCACCCAGACTCAAAACATCTGTCATCCTCCCTCCCTTTTTTCCCCGAGGTAATTTTTCCAGGTCCTGTGGCTGCTTCATCCTGTATATTCCCTAAAATGTCTCCTAAATCTTCTTTCCTATTTCAGTAGTGATTCCAAGTGCTTCTTACCCCCAGCCTGGGCTTTTATAACAACCTCTCAACTGGTCTCCAGACCCCGATCCATCCCACAAACCACTGCCAGATGAAGTTTCTGAAAGCAGTGCTGCGGCCGGGTTGTATTTTATGCTCTGAAACCTTGCATGGCTTCGCTTGTCTATGGAAGTCAGTACTGAATCAATTAGGAGATAGTCTTTTCACTGACTTAGTTTTACTGCTCCCTGGTACACAAAAATACTTCCTTCTATAGGTAAATTCATAAAGACACACACACAAAAGTAGAACAGAGGTTACCAGCGGCTGGGGAAAGGAGAACGAGGAGTTAGTGCTTAACGGGTACAGAGTTTCTGTGGGGAGTGATGAGAATGTTTTGCAGAAAGATAGTAGTGATGGTTGCAATTAATCCCTGTGAATTATATGCTTGAAAATGGTAAAAATAAAATTAGCCAGGCGTGGTGGCTTGCACCTGTAGTCCTAGCTACACTGGAGGCCAAGGGAGGAGAATGGCTTGAACCCAGAAAGTTGAGACTGCAGTGAGCCATGATTGTACCACGGTACTCCAGCCTGGGTGACAGAGCAAGACCCCGTCTGTAAAAAATAAGAAATAAGAAAATGGTTAAAATGCCAAATTTTGTGCATTTTTACCATAATAAAAAGTTTAAAAAGTATACTTTATTCTAGCCCAATTAGATCAATTGCTGTATTCTCTCTGAACCCCATTCCCCTGCTTTTTAAGCTTTATATGAGGCAGGAAAATATGGTCTCTCCTTATTGCTGACAACTATTTCTCGAACCTTGCAAGGCTTCCTGCTTCTTCCTTCTGGTCAGTGAAATATCAGAATAAAAATTTCAGAATATCTCTGGTGACTTTTATTGCTTTTCCATCGCAAGTTTATAGGAACATTCTTTTCTTTCTTCTCAGTGAGCATAGGCTTCCTAAAAGCACACAGAAATAGAAAGACAAGTCTATTTCATGGACTCTGCTTTCTAATCAGATGGTCTCTTGTGGAATGTTGTCTCTGGGGAGGTCATAAATGGTTGTCACACCATGTGCTGTGAAGCCTTATCTTCTCCTTTTCAAAAGCAGTCTGCCTGGTAGGTTTCCTAAACCTTGTACAAGCCAAATTTTTGTTTAAAATGTTTAATATTCTTCTTTTTTATTAATAGAGAACACTGATTCCCACACATTCAGCTTCATTTTAGGAAGAAATAATTTAGCACCTAACCCATTATTTTCATTTTATTTATTGATTTAGAGACAGAGTCTTGCTCTGTGGCCCAGGCAGTGGTGCGATCTTGGCTCATTGCAGTCTCCACCTCCCGGGTTCAAGCCATTCTCCTGTCTCAGCCTCCTGAGTAGTGGGGATTACAGGCACATGCCACCATGCCTGGCTGATTTTTGTATTTTTAGTAGAGACAGAGTTCACAACGTTGGTCTAGAATGCCTGACCTCAAGTGATCCACCCATCTCAGCCTCCCAAAATGCTGGGATTACAGGTGTGAGCCATGGTGCCTGGCCTAATTTAGTGCCTAATCTGTTTAAAATGATGTTATAGTTATTGTATAGCCACTTCGTTGTCACTGAGAGAGATCTCAATTTGAAGAGCTCACGTCTCTAGAGGAACAGTTATAAGCAAGACTTGCTTAAAGAATTCCGCTCTAAGAGAGGGATGAGGGGCATTCTGGGGCCATGGCTGCCCGAAAGCAACCCTCTTTACCTCCATGCTCAGTTCTGCCTCTGCATCTCAGGAAGTCTTTCTACTGAGGCCTAAGGGAAGTGAGGTTCAGGGGAGACCTTTAACTCTCTGGAAGCCCAGGTGGAGAAAACTGGTGGAAGTATTTTTTCCCTATAGGCTGGGGAAGTACCTGGAGACCAGGCTTCCAATAGCCTAGGATGAGCACAAGACAGTGGAAGATGCTGGAAAGAATTTGACCTGCAGTCATCCATGACTCATGATGAAAGTTGATGTGGATGGTGCCTCCTGAAATTGTGTATAGTGACACCTGGTTGACATTGTTTTCCCATCCTTCAAACCACTCCTCTCATCCGCAACAGACATATACATACAGCAAAAAACTCATGGGAGTGGCCTAAGACTTCTCAACTGCAATACTGACAGCTAAAACATGATGGAGTCACATCAAAGGGAGAAGGACAGCAACCTAGAAATCCTATACCCAGCTAAGATATCTTCCATCTGTCAGGCTGAAAGACATTTGAAGATAAGCAAATAGAAACTATAGCACTCCAAAACCCCTTTCCAAGGAAATAATTAAGACTGAAAACCAACCACAGGTGAACCAGAAGAGGCATCTGAAGATGGAAGAAGATGAACAGAAGAGGTAAATTCACTCAACAGGATGTAGAGGGCCATTGTGGAACCACAATACTGACATTTATTAAAACAATGCAACCAACAAAACATTTATGTACCAAACTGTAGAAGCCCAATGCCTCAAGCAAAACTATTATAAATCCAAGGATAACTTGATGAAAGTACTATTGTAATCAGGGGCTGCTATATAGTTCCCTTAGCATATGCAGCAGAAAAAAAAGTAAGCAAGAACATAGAGGATTTAAAAATATAATCAGTAAACTAAATGTAACTTGTACTATAGAACCTTACATCCATTGAATAGCAGTATATTTCTCCATTATTTCAAATGCCCAGGAATATCTATAAAAAGTGATCATAAGAAGTGATGTAAATCCACAAATAAAACCTTAAAAATTCAAAAACATTGAGATTTTATAAGACATGATTTTCCAATACACAGTCTAACAAAATAAGACATAAGCAATTTTAAAATGGCCAAACATTTTACCCATTTGGAAACTAAAAGGTAGCTGTTGATAACCTTTGGATTAAAAAGAAAATCAAAAGAAAAATCACCAGCTTTCTAGAAAGCAATGAAAAGGTGTGCACAACATACAAAGTCCGTCAGACACAATGAGACCCAGCCTGGACGAGAGTTTACAGCCTTAAATGCCTTCACTGCCAAAGAACAACCAAAGAGGTGCTAAAGACTCACTTCTATAGTTTTTTAGAAAGAACAACATACTAAACCCAAAGGAACTAAGAAGGGGGATGAAATAAAAATAAAATACAAAGGTAATAAAATAGCATATCTACAAAGAGGAAAAATAAACTCAAATATTGCTTCTTGGCAAAGACCACTGACATCTACAGATAAGCCGCTTCAAATCCTGGTTAAGGAAAGAGTGAGCAAGAGAGATAAAGACAGTGAGTGTGAACAAAAACAGGCTAGATTAGAAATGTGAAAGGAGAAATAACCATAGATATAGTAGTGATTAAAATCATTTAAGAGACTATGATAAGCAACTCTATATAACAGTTTTCAAAACTTGGAAGGATTAATCCCTAGTAATATTATAAATTATGAAAATTGACCCAAGGAAAAAAGTTTAAACTTCTAAATCATCAAAGACAAGCTAGAGATATTAATAAAAGATCTAACATATATATATTTTTAAAAAGCCATAGATGTTTTGGAGACATTATAGATATTTGAATATGGACTGTATATTAAATGATATTTGGGGATTATTACTAATTTTCTTTGCTGTGACAAGTTAAGTATGACAAAGCCCTTATTCTTAAAACTTGCATACTAAAGCGTTTAAGGAAGAAATGTCCTGATGACTGCAACTTTCTTCTCCCCCACACCCACATATCCATACACACACACCCAAATATAACAATATCATTATAAAACTATAGTGATCAAAACAGCGTAATATTAGTGTAAAGACAAAGTGTTCAATGAAGCTGACTAGAGAGTCCAGAAAGAAACCAGATATAGGCAACTGGTTTTTGACAAGGGTGAAAAGGCTACGTATGAAGGACATGAGTCACTTTTCAATAAATGGTACTGGAACAAATGGATATCAAAATGGGTGGCTCAAAATCTCAACACACAACAGGCACACACACCTTTCCAAAAGAGTGAGAACCAATGTACCATATTTGCTGCTTCCATCTCAGTTTTCAGAGTCTGCTTCCACAGGCATTATATTACCTAGGGCTCTTTTGTGGTTGAAAGCCACAGAAATAGACTCTGGCAGACTGAAGGCAAAAGGAAATTTATTCAAGAGAGATATGAATGCCTACAGGATGCAAGTCAAGCCTGGAGAACCAGTTTTATTACGGTATCTCCAAGGAACGCCAGCAATTTGGCCACTTTAGGGAGCCAAAGTTGAGATGAATTAATTCTAGCATTTGTTCTACCTTATACCACCCCTTTCAAGATTCAGAGTCGGGAGAGAGAATCCAATTGGTCCATTTGGGTCCCATGCTTGTCCTTGGCAAGGCAAGCCCCCTGACTGACAATCCTCCAGGAGCATGCACTTTAGGGAGGAAGGTCATTGCTTCTAAAGGTATCAGGGTGTGTTGCCAGAAAAAGAAGGGGTGATGCTGGCCAGGGAAGAACGACTGTGATCACTGCTGTCTGTGTTCTGCTTGGAGTCTTTGCACAACTGGGTGATTAATTCTTCCTTAGACGGTGTGATCCTACTTGAGTTCCATTTAACAAGCTTGGGTGGGAAAGCAGTATTAAAGTATTATTAATCCACATTTTTTGAATTAATAATAGTCAAATTATAAAATATCTTTCTCTGAATCTCCATCTTATTGATCTGGCAGAAACTCAGCTGAGTCATTATTGCACCCAGGGGTTGGGAGGTGACAAGGCTGGAGCCCCGTGTCCTGGAACTGTGCCTGGAACAGCACTCTCTCTTCCAGAGCACTGAGAGGATGCCGTGAGAAGCCTGCACTCACTGAGCTCCATGAGCCCTTCTGGTCTTGAAGAATCTTCTCCACTCCTCTGCCTTTTTCATTTCGGCCTCCTCCCATCCTCTAAGAAACCAAACTTCCTTTCCTCTCCCTGAGCTAATCCCTTCAATGAACTTAAGATTTGGGAGAAAAGTCAAGGAGGGAGGTTGTTTTCTGGGGGCTTCTACATAAAGCTCTGAATACCAACCTCTTTGGTCAGTGTGTACAAGTCTGCTCAGGCTGCCATAACAAAATACCACAGGCTAAGTGGCTTAGACAACAGAAATACATTTCTTCCCAGTTCTGAAGACTGGAAGTCCAAGATCAAGGTATCAGCAGGGTTTTCTTCTGAGGCCTCTCTCCTTGGCTTGCAGATGGCCACCTTTTCCCTCTGGTTTTAGAGGGTCCCCTTCTATGTTTGTCTGTGTCATAATCTCTTCTTCTTATAAGGACACCAGTCATATTGGAACAGTGCCAGCCCATATGACTCCATTTCACCGTAATTGCCCATTTATTTATTTATTTTGAGACAGAGTTATTTATTTATTTATTTTTCAGACTCTGCCGCCCAAGCTGGAGTGCGGTGGCATGATCTTGGCTCACTGCAACCTCCACCTCCCAGGTTCAAGCAGTTCTCCTGCCTCAGCCTGCCAAGTAGCTGGGACTACAGGTGCGCACCACCATGCCCGGCTAATTTTTGTGTTCTTAGTTGAGACAGGGTTTCACCATATTGGCCAGGCTGGTCTTGAACTCCTGACCAGAAATGATCCACCCTCCTTAGCCTCCCAAAGTACTGGGATTATAGGCATGAGCCACCACGCCTGGCCGTGCTTTTGAATCTGGCTCTGCTGCTTATGGCCACTCTGTGGTCTTAGAAAAATTAACCTTTCTATGCCCCAGATTTTCTATCTATAAAATGGGTAATTATAATTCTGCCCAATCCTTAGGGCTCCTCGTTGGTTACAAGTGATATTACATGTAAAGTTCTTAGAACAGGGTCTGACAACTACTAAGTGCCCAGTAAGCACTAGCTATGATTTATTATGTAGCAGCCAAATTAAAACCTTACCTTAAAAATTAAGAATCATTGGATGACTTGAAGAACAATTTTATTCTCAAAGTTGCTACACAAATAGAAATCAATACCTCCCTAGCTATCTGAGTGCCAGATCTCTGAAGACCTAATCCATTTAAATTGAGCAGTTGAAACAGTAATCATGAAACCCTGTACTTTATAATAGTCAATGGTCCTTGGACTATTACTTAGCCTCCATAGACTGTTGCTTTACATACATTTCTAGCAGCCTTGCCTCTCAGGCTTTCCAGAAGCAGCAAATTAGGAAGTAAAGAAGGAAGGTGCTTAGAAGCAGGCACACTGACAGTAGCAAGAAGTGACAGCTGACAGCTTGACAGCTAAGGAAGAAGAGAGAAAATTAAAAAGCAGAGCAAACAGTCCCACGTGGTCCAGTTCCCCCCAAGGGCCTCCCTGCCAGGAACTTGATTGATGTTCTTCAGGATGACCTGCATCCCCAGTCAGTAATGGTCCCTCCATCCACTTGGCCGGCCGGCCTAGAGAAATCAGCCTCCTCTTCGGCTACTTCTCTTTCCTCCTAAAATTTAGTTGGTCACCAAATGCTGCTAATTCACTCTGAAATGTATCTGGTCAACACACATTTCCCAACACTCTACTGTAAACCCTTTGTTACTTCCTGCTGGACAATTGTACAGGGGACTCCTACCTGGTCTTCCTACCTCAAGTCTCAGTGTCTAAGGAAAGTATAATCATGGCAAGGATGGAAGTTGGAGACACACAGTAAGTGTTGCTGAGTATCCACTGTGTGTGAAGTAATAACGCCCACGGTTCTGTTCAAATTAAAAAAAAAAAAGCTCCTCTTGACATGTGCTATTAAGAGTATTAAAAGCTGCTATTTTTAGTTATTTTAGAAAATAAGACTAAGTATACGGATTCAGAATGAATTAGAGAAAGTGAAGTGATAGCTCAATAATTCAGATCCCAAATACCAGCCTCACTTCTTCCTTACCTCCTCTTCTTCATCCAAATGTATGGATAATTGAAGGGAAACTAAGGGGCGAGGGTGTGGCTTGGAGTGTCCCTTAATTCTTCACTTTGAATAGCACAAGGTTTGGTTTTCCTTTTCTATTTCAGTATCTCACGTTATTCTTCTGTTCAGAGACTATCATGAGCTTGACGAAACATTCATCTTGTTTTTGTTTTCCTACAGATATAAAATCTCTACAGTGGCTCTCTTTTAATCTCTCCCATCCTGATTTGCAAACCCTCCACAGTGGCGCTGTGGCTAGAACAGTTGGCTGTGCTGCTGTGCTCGCTGTTCGCATGTGTGTGGGTTTGCTGGTGAGAGAAGGCTCGCATGTGACGGTCTGCTGCTGCTGCTGGAATCATTTGGTTCTCTGTGCAGTAGGATGCAGTGTCCAGCACACATCTGGGGTTATTACTTTCCACTCACTTTATGTGAGGCTGGACTCCAGGAGAGGCATTAACACAAATGCAGTAAAGAATTTAAGATCTGTATCTTAAGAGAATTCTTATTATTTTCCCTCTACCCCTACTCTGAGCTGAATGCAAATGTACTTCCCTGTCTTTAATGCAGGCATTTCTAATGATCAGCATCCTTCTGATCATTAGGTAGATAAAGTGCCTCCCAATTATGAATCTTAAATGGAGCATTTTGCCTGCTCTGAAGCAATTTGCCATTTAGCTCGAAAACCTTTTAGTAAGCATATTAGTTGACTCCATTTAGGCAGGTACTTGTTCTGGTTGCTCCAGGAAGCACCCTTTATTAACAACTGCCAGATATTAACAAAATATTGCTATCAGCACATTGTCCTCACCTCTGTTGCCTGCACATATAGACTGCTGTCCTAGATTTTCCTTTGTCATCTGAGTATGCCCTGTAATTCCCCATTCTTGCTCAGAATCTCACTGATCTCTGCCATGTCTTGTCCTCAAATCAATAGTGTTCAGTGTCTGTATTCTGATGAATCATTCGACCGCCAAGCAGTGCCTCAGATGGCCATGTTGCCTTGCCCTGAGACAGACTGCCCTTACACGATGACATTTTCCCTGCGGTGTCTCACAGCTTTGAGGCATATATCATGGAGTGTCACAGAGCCAAGTCAGAACTCCGCTTCCCTGCCAAAGCAAAGCAAAGCAAAGCAAAGGGTGGGCATAGTTCCGCACACAAGTCATGCACCCAAGAAGAGGAGATTTTATTCTTAATATCTATTCACCGACCACCCACTCTCAGCCTTCCCTTGATTTCTCAGGATAATGCCTATTGAAACTCCAACCATATTCTGTGTTATTTTAATCTCTGTTGTGTTCACATTGTGAGCAAGAGACTGAGAGAATAAGAACACTTCTGCTTTTTTATTTTTTCTAACCCTTTGGGCTAATTTTACATTTACAGGGAGTAGAAACTGATACAAATAAAATACTTTTGCTTTGAATTGACAGGTGTTGCTTTTATTTTTAAGCGTGGCTTTCGACCTGAATTGTTCAAATAATTGTATAAGTCCAGCTTAAGACGCTCTCAATATTTTCAGACCTGCTTATATATTCAGTTTTTATATGTCTCCATACACAATTTTATTTTTTTGAAATGGAGACTCACTCTGTCACCCAGGCTGGAGTGCAGTGACACGATCTCAGCTCACTGCAACCTCCGCCTCCTGGATTCAAGCGATTCTCCTGCCTCAGCCTCCTGAGTAGCTAGACTTACAGGTGTGTGTCACCACACTCAGCTAATTTTTGTATTTTTAGTAGAGACAGGGTTTCACCATGTTGACCATGCTGGTCTCGAACTCCTAACCTCAAGTGCTCTGCCCATCCCAGTCTCCCAAATTGCTGGGATTATAGATGTGAGCCACTGTGCCCAGCCTCCATACACAATTTCTTTTCATCCTCATTCTTTTCTCTTTTTGTTGAATTTTCTCTTCTAATCGTTTAATAAACAATCTAGAACATATGTAATTGATGCCAGAGAAATATGCACTCCACCTCCTCTGAAAGCCTAGGAATACTAAGAAAATGGTTTATTTTTATTCTTTATTAAATAAATACTTTTAAAATAACATTTAACTTTTTTCCTATTAGACTTCTTGCTATTGTACAAGGTGAGACAATTAAAATGATCTGTAATTCTACTTCTCTGATATAATTATTGTTAACATCATGTATAGCCACCTCGTCTCTTATAAACAGAGAAAACATGGTAAATGCTTTCTGCACATTTTAACAGTCACATTTAACGGTAAAGTGAAGTCAGGATTTGGTAGCAAATTGAAATAGCCTCAATGTCCAATAATAAATTAACTCAAACTTTTTCCTGAAAAGCTGAGGCCAGTCTAATGGATCTGTCTGAGATTACCCCAAATACACAACTCCAAACTTCTAATTATGGCAAGTGTGGTGTTTTTTAACAAAAGTGAAACGTTTAGCCACAAAAGAGCACCAAGCTCAGAAACCTGCAAGAAGACTGGATTTGTACATCAGAAGCAAGAATTTGTGTCCTCTAAAAAATGGCCCACTAGGGAATTATTATTTTTTTAATTTTAATTTAATTTTATTTTTTAAATTTTTTGGGGGCAGAGTCTCACTCTGTCGCCTAGGCTGGAGCTCAGTGGTGTGATCTTGGCTCACTGCAAGCTCCGCCTCCTGGGTTCATGCCATTCTCCTGCCTCAGCCTTCTGAGTAGCTGGGACTACAGGTGTCCCTCATTATGCCGAGCTAATTTTTTTTTTGTATTTTTAGTAGAGACAGGGTTTCACCTGTTAGCCAGAATGGTCTCGATCTCCTGACCTCGTGATCCACCTGCCTCGGCCTCCCAAAGTGCTGGGATTACAGGTGTGAGCCACTGCGCCCGGCCAGGAATTGTTTTTAAAGATCCTTCTTCCTTGTATTACCATAAAGCAATTTCTTCCGTATATTTGGCTGATGTGTTTTTACAAGTGGTTATGATCTCCTATTGGGAAGCATGTATACATCACCTTTCTTTTTAAAAACTAGAGAATGTCAAGTTTTCTTCCTTGCTACAATTAAAACAACAACTTGAAAATATGAACGCGTGGTCAAAATTAGATAGAAATGGCTGATTGTTTTTTTACATTCGGAGGAGCGGGAGCATGATATATATTTCTTTACAACTTGGGGGCTTTTTCAAGGGTAGGTAAAGGTTTCAGCAGAGGTTCTCTGACAACATCCTTTACCCAAATATCTTTTTAAAAATAATTTGAATTTCAATAATTTGGGGGGTACAGTTGGTTTCTGGTTACATGGATAAGTTCTTTAATGGTGATTTCTGAGATTTTGGTGCACCCGATAAAATATGTAGTATTTTATCCCTCACCCTCCTCCCATACCTAATTATGGTATGTGTGGTAAGTGTTTTTTTAACAAAAGTGAAAAGTTTAGCCACAAAAGAGCAACAAGCTCAGAAACCTGCAAGAAGACTGGATTTGTACATCAGAAGCAGAAATTTGTGTCCTCTAAAAAATGGCCCACTAGGGAATTTTTTTTTTTATTTTTTATAGTTCACAAAGTCCATTATATTATTCTTATGCCTTACATCCTCATAGCTTAGCCCCCACTTCTAAGTGAGAACATTTGACATTTAGTTTTCCATTCCTGAGTTACTTTACTTAGATTAATGGCCTCTAGCTCCATCCAAGTTGCTGCAAAGGTCGTTATTTCATTCTGTTTTATGGCTGAGTAGTATTCCATGGTGTATGTATACCACATTTGCTTTATCCACTCATTGGCTGACAGACATTTAGATTGGTAATATTTTTGCAATTGCAAATTGTGCTGCTATAAAGATGTGTGTGCAAGTGTCTTCTTCATAAAATGACTTCTTTTCCTCTGGGTAGATACCCAGTAGTGGGATTGCTGGATTGAATGGTAGTTCTATTTTTAGTTCTTTAAGGAATCTCCACACTATTTTCCATAGTTGTTGTACTAGTTTACATTCCCACCAGCAGTGTAAAAATGTTCCCTTTACATCACATCCACACCAACATCTATCATTTTTTTACTTTTTAATTATGACCATTCTTGCAGGAGTAAGGTGGTATCTCATTGTGGTTTTAACTTGCATTTCCCTGATAATTACTGAGGTTGAGCATTTTTTCATAGGTTTGTTAGTCATTTGTATATCATCTTTTGAGAATTGTCTATTCATGTCCTTTGCCCACTTTTGATGGTGTTATTTGTTTTTTTCTTACTGATTTGTTTGAGTTACTTGTAGATTCTGGATATTAGTCCTTTGTTGGATGCATAGTTTGCAAATCAAATATCTTTTTAATGGGAATCATTAATCCAGTCTGGAAAAGAACACTGGTATTTTATATAAATTTTATATCCAGGGTAACATTTCTACCATTGGTCTATAGAAAAAAATAAAGGCAAGGAATACTGTTCCTCTGGTTCTACCCTAGAATAATTTGCTCTTTGGATCAGTATCTAGATAGAGATTGTGACTAAGCATTGGTTAAGTTTGGGAGGCTAGGACAAAATAGTCTGTGTTTATCCAAAAAGGAAGTTTTAAGAGACCTATGGGCTTCTTTGACTTGCACCCATGCTTATTTCACATATTTATAGACATTGCAGCCTCTATGTAACATCTATGCTCTTACTTAGGGCTATGTGGCTATGACAATACCTCACTCACCATCCTGCGGAACAAGAGCATCCATGGATTTTATCACGCAATCCACCAGCTGAAGCAGAACATGACCCATATACAACTGGGGTCCCACATGGCTAGAGCTCGGGGCTATGCCACGTTCAAAGAAATAGCAGTCTGATAGAAAATGAACATCAAAAGCCGCTTAAATCTTTACTCCGTCTCACAAGAAAACCCTATAAAGAAGAGATCATTTTTAGTGCAAAGTAAATTTCCTTTACAAAGCCTCCCAAGGTGACTCTCCACCTTCAAACTCTTTCACACTCCTAAGAGTGACTTCTACCAAAACACTATCTTCTCTCTCTACTCTTCAAAGACCTTCTGCCTATATCCAGACCCAGAGGGCCCTTCCATCTCTGTCCTCATCTTCACTCCCTTCCTTGTTCTTTATTCTATGAATCGATTCACCCTTGCCTGCTTCTTTGTCTTTTGCTTTTCATTTCTTCTATTACCAGGATTCTAAGCAACAAAGCAAAGTCTAAGAGCTGACCAAGCAATCAAAAAGTAAAAACCCAAGAAACTTTCATTTTT
The DNA here is from genome assembly GCF_037993035.2 of Macaca fascicularis. Lineage (NCBI taxonomy): Eukaryota > Metazoa > Chordata > Mammalia > Primates > Cercopithecidae > Macaca > Macaca fascicularis. Next base: position 127,127,124 of record NC_088376.1, read on the forward strand.
TGATGGCATTAACAGGGACAAATATGATCAGCTAATGGGATTATAGGTTTACCTGTTTCCTACAAGCATGCCTATAATTTTTTATTCTTTGCTTTTGTGTGTGTGTGTGTGTGTGTGTGTGTGTGTGTGTGTGTGAAAAAGCCAGCTTTCTTCCCACCCACCTCCTTGTTCCAAAGACCCTATTCTCCAAGGGAAATGCTACATGCCTTTCAAGAAGGCCTTTGCTTTATGCCCACCCATCTTCTCCTGTATTCCACCTAATTCATTCAACACGTATTTTCGAAACACAGGACTATGCTGGACCTCATATGAAGCCTGGTTTACAAGAAGTATAAGTAATATGCCAAAATGGTGACATATACACAAATGGCCTTGAGAGCCGACACTATGTCCTTTATTTTATAATTATGCTCAGGGAATATGGGTGATGTGGTGTGGGTCACTAATGTCATGTTCAAATGTAATTCCCATTGTTGGGTACGGGGCTGGGTGGGGTGAGAGTTTCTGGATCATAGGGGCAGATCACTCATGAATAGCTTAGTGCCATGCCCTTGATGGTGAGCGAGTTCACATGATATCTGGTTGTATAAAAGTGTATGGCACTTCCCACACCCTCTTTCCCCCTTTCTGGCCATGTGAGTGTCTGCCCCCTCTTCGCCTTCTGCCATGAGTAAAAGCTCCCTGAGGCCTCCCCAGAAACCAAGCAGATGGTGGTGCCATAGTTCCTATATAGCCTCCAGAATGGTGAGCCAGTTGAACCTCCTTTCTTTGTCAGCTACCCAGTGTCAGATATTTCTTTATAGCAATGCAAGAACTGCCTAACACAATAGGCAAGTAATATGTTAAGTACTCAGATAGAAGGTGTATTGAAGGAGATGGAGTCTAAGTTAGAACATGAAGAACATGGGAAGGAAAGGTGTTGCAAGCAGAAGAAACAGCATTTGCAAGAACTCTTCTCTAGAATACAAGGCAGAAAGACAAAGGGTCACAATGATTAGCTTCAAATACTTGGGACACACATGCAAGGCAGTTAAGGCTTGATCTGAGTTACTTCAGGGCTGAGAAATGGGATAAACAGGCAGGAATAAGGGAGTCCAAATTTACTCAGTCTGAAAAAGAACTTTCTTGTCCATGGAACAACCTGAATAATAGTGATGATAATACTAGCAAGTACATATATGCCACTTCTTATATGCCAAGTACTAAGTGATACATGCACTTTATGAATAAATATGTTTACTTTATATAATTTTTATATATGTCTGTATATATAAATATACAATTAATACTCACAGTGGCACTCTGCTACTACTATTCCCAATTTATAGGTACAGAAACCAAGGTATCAGGTAACATGTCCGAGGTGCAATCAGTAGCTGGTGGCTCCTGGATTTGAACCTCAGCAGTCTGGTTCTAGCATTTGTGTTCATAACTACCCTTCTATACTGCCAGTGGACCAGCACATGTACTGTTACTGAAGGCATCCAAGTAAAGGTTGGGTGGCCCTTTGATAGGATGCCTTAAAAGGGCTTCCTGCACTGACTGGGAGGCTGAGCCATATCACTTCTAAGACCTCTTTCTCCTCTGACCCTGTGAGCCTGGTAACTTAATTCAAATTGTCTTTATACTTTTAAGGTTCATAACTCACAACTCGTAACCACACTTCTTCCAGTCTCCTTTCTCCCTTCCACTCAAACCACGAAACTCTCTCAGTCCTAGCTGCACAATTTTCCCTCCACATACTCTTGATGCTTTCTCCCAATTCTTGGTTATATAGGTTGAACCAAGCCTTTCTGGAAATGCCTTTCCATCCTACCCTCCTGCCTCTCAGTTTCCTTCATATGTCTTGTCTCCGTGTTCCCCTCTCTGTCACGACATCACCCAGGTCGAGAAACTCATCCAGCAAAGAGAGCATTTACCTCTGAGAGTGGGGAGAGGAGACGCCCAGGGCGGGAGCAGGCAGAGAGATGGCTGGTCGGGTATTGCCTTTCACATGGCAGTTTGGCTTTATGGCCACTTTACTCTTGTGACTAAGAACTCCTCAGGTTTAAAGATCAGAACAAGAGGACAGAGGAAAAGGAAAAAGTGAGCCGCTGTGTGCCAAGCCTGGCCACTCAGGCTGGAGGGCTTTTAGCTGAAGGGCCTCTCAGACTTGGCACGAGAAGAGGGAGCCGTTTCCCCTGTCTTTATAGAACCAGGGAGACCTCAGACATTTCTGTTTGTCTTGTGAACAGCTGGTGACTCCTATGTGAATCTAATTAAGCATCTTCCTGGCTGCAAACACTACAAGTTCTATTTTTAAGATTAAGAACATTATCCTAAAATGTATCTCATAAAAGATTGGCTTCAGACATTTTATCCCCAACACACCATTTTGTGGTGCAGGCTAAATCTCATTATAGAAATTACTCCAACCCGAAGCTTGGCCAAGTCAATAACATTGATTGATGAGCCCAGGATGTCAACCATCTAAATACAATGCTTCAGACCAGACCCATTGTTCTTTAACCTTGTCATATTTGTGGTTAATGCCCCTTCCCCTGGCAGCCTCTCCCTAAAAGAATAAATGTCAAATGCAAACTGATTGCATTTGCTTCAGTCAAATGAAGCAAGATGCAGCGGCGTTTCAGTCTGGAATCTGTGCTGCCATCGGAACTTGGAGGGGTTTGGTTGGTTGATTCTGAGCTCTCCTTCAAGTGCACTTGTGGCGTGCTCTGTTCTGTCCCAGCCCCTAAGACCTGCAGCGTGACATTCCAAGCAAAAGAGACATGCAGATACCGGGATGCTCAATTTGGGAAAGTAAGAGCCAGAGTCAAAGAAAGACAATCACTGTGAAGTAAATTCCAGGGCTCCTGTGGAATCTGCCTTTATTCCCATAAATACATACTTAAATCAAGCAGTCCCTCTTAGAATTCTGTCTGAGTCCCCTCCTGTTTGTTTACCACCATTATTAAAGGGTATAATCACGTGGCAGCCTCTGTAAATAGGAGCAGAAATCAAAACCAGACAGATTGCTACGTACCCATAGTATATTTCACCTTAAAAATGATAGTAAAAAATACAATAGTTAAGCAAGGGCTATAGAGTGAAATAGGTATTTTTTTCTGCCTAAAGAAAAAGAGAGAGGAAAAAAGTTCAGCTAATTCAGAGTGGAAGGTTGAGTATTAGAGACCTCACATTTATTCAAATAGAGGATGGTGTGGTAAGGGGTTGTGGAGGGGAGGAAAGCATCGCAGAAATAGCATGGAGAAAAGAAAGCGACAGGATGACGGCACAGAGCCAGACTGTAAAAAGGGGGAAATTGTAAAAGAGACTGAAATTCTTCTTCAAAAATTCTTTCTTTTCAGCTGAGTGGAGCCATGGTTTCCTGTAATTATCCAGTCATGTGGCTGGCATGGATATAAGTGGGGCTTCTCTTTAGAAAAAGAAGAAGAGAAGGGTGCTGGGCCATAGCTGGGTCCTGTCTTGACAGTGGGATAATTTCAGCAGACCTCAGTCAGCAGCTCACCCAAGCCACAGCACAGACTGGTCTCAGAATTAGAAGTTTAGGTATTCTCAGTAATTGGCAAAAGGCTTTTGGATGGGGGAAACAGTTTTCCAGGACCCTACCGGTCCATAAAGCAGAAAGGTTAGCATGTAATGCTGAAAGGTTGGCTCCACCTTGGTCCTTGGTTGACCTAACAATACAGCCTCAGCTTCCATCTGTTTTCCAAGTTTCTCTTCTTGTCTGTGAAAAGGAGCAACCCTTGTACACAGAAGAAAGAGTGCAAAATGGAGCAAACCCTTCTTCAGGTGTAATCAAAGCTGAGTCAAAGAGGAGGAGAGAGATCAACCAAAATGAGCCAAACAATAGGAGATTTAAATAAAACCCAGGGCCCAGTGAGGCCACTTCAAGAAGTCAACAAAAATTACAAACATCACTGGAAAGGATGGTGGCCATTGAAAACTGCAGGCAAGAGCAGTTGTGGTGAGGAATTGGCTTGGGCTAGTGTAATAATTGTTCTTGATACTATGTAATTGATGATTTGGCATCTTGAAATCATGGGCCAAACTAACGGCTGAAGTTCTTTGTATTCATATTTCCCTGTGGTTTTTTGCAAGCACTTGGAATTGGTATTACAAATCCTCTGGCCACAAACTCCAACATCTGTGTTTTGCATCCTACCCTGTAAAGGATGTCCTCACCCAAAAACTTGCTGCCACTATAGTAATAAAGGCCACTGCCCATGCCTTCTCATTGTTCCTTCTGACTCTTGACTCACTCTGGCTGTTCTTGTGGCCCCTGCATGGCACTGTGTGCCCCCTCCTCTTGGAATTGTAACAAACTCTTCTTTCAAATGCAGTTGTCTCCATGCCTGTCATGTTGCCCCACCTGATTCAAACAAGTCCCAGGCACATTGTGAAACAGCTACAAAACATCATTTTGGATCCTCAGTGGTGTATGCATTTCTAAATTGTGTTTGTATGAGCAATGGTCTGTGAGACAGACTTTTTCCTTACAGCCTGTGTGATTCTGAAGGTGGAATTCACAAACCAGTTAATGATGATAACAGCTAACCTGGCTTGACAACTTGCAAACAATGAGTACTTCACATGACTCAACTCATTTCATCCTCATCCCAGTTCTAAGTGGTAGATGCCATCATTATTCCCATTTTACGCGTGAGGAAAGGCTCAGAGAGGGTGAGTAAGAAGCAGGAGATGACTCAGCCTGTGGGCAACAGAGCTTAGAGGCAGTTTGGCTCCAGAGGCAGGGTTCCTAACATTGTACTTACTCTTACCTCAAATTCACTTGCTACATCTTTAGTTCTTTCTCACTGTGACGGCCACATAGTCAGGAGCAATGACAAACATTTACTGAGGCCAAATGTATGCATTTCATTATCCTAGGCACCTGGAGTACCTGACTATGAGCAAATGAGTCCTACTTGGGGGATACAATGAAAATATAACAGACCAGCGTAGCTTCCACCGAGAACCAGTTGCAGAGACAACAGATGCTTGCAAAAATAAGAGAGAAAAAAATCATACGCTTTAGGGGAGCTGGAAAATTTGAGGGTAGGGAGGTGATTAACTTGTACTTTAAAGGAAAGAGAGGGCTAGAAAATGGGCAGCTGAGGGGAGGGCATTTCTAGGAGATGAAAAGTAGAGAAGAAAGGCAACATAGGAAGACTGGCATGTTTACAGTTTGGCTCTATTGATCCTTTTTTGATTTGAGTGAAGGAGTAGGTTGACATTAAAAAGGTTGAGGCCAATGACAAAGCCTCTCCTATTGTGATGCTCAGGGAGCGAGTGCATAGGCTGAGCTTTGTGGAAGACTCCTAAGTAGAGGGGAGGAGGTGAGCAAACTCAAGAGATTAGGATGGGCAGGAGGGAGCAGCCCGGGAGGTGGGATGCCAGAAAAGAGGATGGTGGGGGTTTACTGAGATTGGGAAGGGCTGAGCTGAGGCCCACTGTGGGCAACAGAGAAGATGGGAATGAGACTGGAACAACATGGCCTTTGGGTTCAGAGGGTTCTTGGAGTCCAGTTCCATCATGGATAAAGAAGTACCTGTAATTTGGATTAATGGTGTTATAGGAAACAGTATTAAAAACAACCACTAAAGATCTTGCCTTATTCTCTATTTCAAGTCCTACTAGAGGCATTTAAAAAGCTGGCATATAGTGGATTTCTAACAACTTGGATTACTAACACAACATGCTAGTGTTATATTTGTCAGTAAATCTTTTGCTTTAGGTCATTTTCTTTTAATTTTTGTTTTATTAGATAAGTAGAAAGTTATTAAAGAAAACAGAAATTTTAGGTATTAAAAAGGAATATTCTAAATTACATGTAATCCTACCAGCTGGTCATAATAAAAGTATTTTTTTGGTATTAACTAACCTGTCAGACATTATAAATGTTGTATAAACACACACGTGTGTTTATATAATACACTTGTTTTATAATGAAACAATCATAACCAGACATATGGCTGTATAACCTGCTTTAATTCATTCATAGCATACCATTACTGTATTTCCACGCCAGTAATTTTATATAGAGAGAGTTGGGCACAGTAGCATGAGCCTGTAGTCTCAGTTTCTTGGGAGGCTGAGGCTGGAGGATTGCTTAAGCTCAGGAGTTTGTGTCCAGCCTGGGCAATATAGCAAGACCCCATCTCTTAAAAACAATTATACATACATATATATACATATACATACACACACATATAAAAATGATGTATATATACATTTTTGACCTAATAGTTACATGAATGTCCCATGATTTGTTTGAATATTTTACTTGCTTTCTTTTTTTAAGTATTTCACATAATGTAATATAGCACTAAATATTTTTGAACATTAGTTCTGAGTACTTGTCTGACTATACAGGTAATTCTCAAAAACAGATGAGAAATGTTACTTCTGACTTTCTCCTTTGTTGCTTTCAAGATTTTCTCTTCAACTCTACACATCTGTTGACCATAATTTTCTCTTTGGTCTATTTCCTTTTATATAGTCTCACTTGAAAAATGACTACATGAATCTCCCACGGCAATTCCAAAATTCCAAATAATTTATGTAGATACTCTGTCTTCAAGGAGGGGGAACATACATTCCTACTCCTTCAATGTGGGCTATGCATAGTGACTTCCTTCCAAGGAGTGTGGCATAAAAGGAGGAACAAAAAATAAAAGTACCTTTACAGTGGAGCAACATGACAACAATATCATCCAGGTGATCAAAGCCAACATCAACAGCTATAAATCACGTTGATGTTATGTACTCCTGAAAAGATGTGATGAAAATGACACTTTACCTCTGTGGCCTTCCCCCGCCCCACCCTCCAGTAGCCCAAAACACCAGTCTTATGACAAAAACACCAGACAGCATTTTAATAGTAGGGCGACCTACGAAACAGGTATCCAATACTCTTCTAAACTGTCCAAGTCATTAGAAACAAAGAAAGTCTGAGAAACTATCACAGCCAAAAGGAGCAAAGGAGACATGACCAACTCACTGTAACCTGGTAGCCTGGATAGAATCCTGGAACAGAAAAGGGACAGCAGGTAAAAACTAAGGCTATCAGAATAAAGTACAGACTCTAGTGAATAACAATTTATCAATATTGGTTCATTGATGATAACTCATGTACCATACAAATATAGGATATTAACATCAGGGAAACTTGGAATTGGGTATATTAGAACCCTCTGTACTATCTGTTTGATTTTTCTGTGAATCGACAACTATTCTAAGTCTATTAAAAATGAGGTTAAGAGCGTCCTAAACGTGGTTGTTTTCTTGGTGCTGTCTGAATGCGCAAATGTACACATGTGGACTGGACTTCAGGCTACTGAATTCAGGCCTAGTCTGGGCCTCTCCTCACTGGTGAGGGTGGGTGTGGGGATGGTCCACATAGCAGAGTGCAGTCCTCGGCCAGATGGAGAGCTCAATGTGGAGGAGCCACCCTTATTTTTTCCTCCTGCTCAAATATGTGTCCTCATCCTAGAAGCTGCACATTCTTTCACTCCAGCAACACTAACAACAGTAAGGAGAAAAATTCTCAAAATTGAGTGAAACACTGCCACCACCAACCATATCAAGAAACAACACACCTGCAACAGCTTTCTCCGCATCGATTTAATTTGCTGTCGGACAAGCTGAAGCCTTCACAGGATGGAGAGTCCACCTGCATGACTAACCCTGCTGGAGAAAGCCTTGGACCTGGAACTTGCCCAGAGAGTTAGAAAAGCTGAGAGTGTGGCAGCAGAGTGCCACCAAGAATTCACTGTCTTCAAGAAGAGCAAACAGGAGCAATAATGCTATTACCATTGCTAACTGTGTAAAACACATATAAAACACACCAATAACTTAGAAGTTTCTTGTTCACAGGTAACTGAGTTTTTTAAAATATGGGTTACTTGGACTATTTCTAATAAAATAGCTAATATTTGCTAAGCTGAGCACTTACTACCTGCCAAGCTCTGTTTCAAGCACCAAATATGTATTAATTCATTTCGTCATCACAGCTCTATGAAGTGGTTATTATTATTGTTCCCATTTTACAGATGAAGCTGAAAGAGAGGTTAAGCAGCTCACACAAGGTCTTACAGAAGGGAGAATTCACATCATAATAGTTTGACTCCAGAACCCAAACTCCCAATCTCTATACCGTATAATATGTAACCTCACACACATATATGTGCACATATATACACACTCATATAAGTATATATGCATATATGTTTCTGTGAATGCACATAGCCACGTATCTTTAAAACATTCTAAAACTGGTAAATTCTTTATGATGTAAAGTTCTGTTCCAACTGAAACACAGAATAGAAAAGTTATTGACTGTTCAAATGTTCAGAACATTTGCAGATGATACTGTACACAAAACAGAAAAGGAATGATTTGATACTTAGAGATGAGTCGGTAAATAAAATGCCATTTTCATATCAGTTTTAGCAGATAAAAACCCTTTGAAGATTACTTGAATATTACACAGAAGAAAGAGCTCTCTCTTAGGACAACTGTTACCAGAGATATAATACTTAAGTACAATTGGAAAATTCTAAATCCCCATGGAGTTGGAGGCAAGTGGATTTCTCTAATGAGTGCTACTGCCAATTCCCTTAAGAAAAATAATAAAGGCCAGATTGATTTTCCCTTGGAGAGACTGAGTAGGCATTTCTTAAACCTCACTCACAGGTAGCTGACCTCTGACTTGGTATTTTGAATCTGTAGGTCACAGATACGTCATTTTCATTGCATGCTTATATAAGTATCCTACGAAATAGATGATGCTGGCATGTTGAAATCTGGTTTTTATTATTATTCTAAAAATAGCATATAATTTCAAATAACTTTAAGGTAGGGCAGAATTGTTTATTTCTGCACCATGTCGCCTAAGTAGGGAAAGTCCCCTCTCACAATAGCCAAAGGAAGCTTGTGGGGAAGCATTTTTCAGCAGCAAGGACAGGGATGAGAACTGGAGCTCTGCGATCCTGAGGGAAGGCTGATTGAAACAGCAGATAGGAGGAAGATTAGAAGCAGCCAAAGATAAACAGAACCCACGGGCTTATTCTGAGCATCTATGCTGCTGTGGTACACATGGTGGCTGAAATTTTCCCCAGGGGTGTGTATCACAAAGCTGCAGGTTTTCCCTCCATGATTAGGAGTACTGCTTCTGTTCACGTTACCATGGTGATACCAAGACCGATTAAAGGGAGTTCTCTGAGGCAGTGTGTTCCACAAACGTGTATTCCTGTATGTGTGCACGCTAGGGGTAACACACACACAAACACACACACACACACACATGCACGTACAAGTCAAATCTCATTCTGATTCTTTTGTTGGGTGGGAATTTGATGCCAGTATTTACTTATTTGAAATCTTAGTCCTCATAAGTAGGTCATCAGTTAGAAGTAGGAGAACATCCTGTTATACAGAAATGTTCATTGTAACTATGGGGCTTCCTGAAGCAAAGTTTTCCCTTCTCAAGACCAAAGGTGAAACATAGGTTGGAGAGAGGTGCCAGGGGAAAGGTAACTATGAGGACTGTCTTAAGAATTTTTTTCTTTGGTTTTTTTTTTTTTTTTTTTTTGGTAAAGTCTGTTGGAACCTTCTTGGGCAAGTCAGGAGCAGCCTTTATTGTGTGTCTAGGTGTCATGAATTCCTAAAAGGTGACATTGTGATGTGGTAAGACAAATTCAACCCCTCCGAGTTTGCATTTGGTTAATGGTATCTCCTGGGGCACAAGCTGACATCCTCATTTACCCATGTCTTTGTCTTTTCACTTGCTCCCAACAATCGCTAAATCCAACGCAGTGCCTTCTTGTAGCCTTTTAAATCTAAGCTCTTTCCTACATCCTCACAGTCTCAGCATTAATTCAAGCCCTCACCATCTTTACTAGGGTTACTTCAGTAGCCTCTCAGTGACACTCTCCAGTCCCACTGTTCCCTAGGCCACCACCCACGTGACCACCAGAAAGATCTTTCTAAAACAGTTGTAGTTTTGTCACTGTTTTAGTCAACACCCGCACCCCCGACCCTGCCCCACCCCGGCAGAGCTTTCAAGGCCATAATCACATTCCCAGGGATTTCTCCCATTAAAATCCTGAGGCCAGCTGAGGTTAGTATGCCCTTTGAGACTTAACCAAAATTTAGCTCACTCTTGAATTCTGAGGAAGGTCTAAGAATCTCCCAACAATTTTTCTTAATTCCTAGGGTTTATGTTCTCTTGGTCTAGCTTACTGAAGTTGATCTGTGACCCTGATATATTCTATACATTCTATAGAGATGTAACGTATTCTATGCTTATTTTATGGGCAGTATTATGGTAAATGTATTACATGTATTGTTTCATTTAACCCTCACAACAGCCCAAGAAGGCTGACACTATTATTAATTCTATTAGCTGGATAAGGAAACTGAGGCTTAGGGAGACACATGTCTGAAGACACCCAGACCATAAGTGGAAAGTGAGTAGACAGCCATGAGGGTCTGACTCTACCACCGCTCTACACTGCCTCACTTTCTCGCCCCTCATTTCCTGATCATTCATTTATTCATTTACTAATTCATCTTTGAATGAATGCCTTTTGTATGCTAGGTACTGTCCTAAGAATGAAGGCGGATATCAGGAAGAATAGGAAATGATCCCTGCTCTTAAAAGGAAACAGAAACATGCAGTATGTGGTGACAGCATTTCAGGAGCAAGGGCAGACCCAATGCAGGGTGCTCTGCACCAACCATAGCCCGGCTCAAGAGTTTAAAGCTCATTGCTCTTCAACTCACATTCAGAATCCTCCGTAACTTGCTCTCTTCTACCCACCTTCATCCATCCTGTTCTTCCTCTCTCTTCCTCCCTGGAGAGAAGGTTTTCTCTGCAAACATGCCAGATCATTCCTATCCTCTGGTCATAATCACCCCCAGTGTTTACCTGATTAGAATGTTTTCTGCCTCCCTCAGTCCTATCTATTCTTCAGCATGTGTATCAAGTCCCACATACTCACAGAAGGCTTCCCAGACGCCCCCCAGTGACAATGATTTCTTCTGCTCATGCATTTACATCACATCTTGCCTATTTGGATTGTTTTTTCCTCTTGTGATCTTGTTAGACTCGCAGCCCACTGCTTTATTTTCATGACCCTTTTTCTCCCCTTGGGTTCCTTTGCAACATTTCCCCCCTTTTCGGTAGGAACATGGCATGGCACAATGCTTAACAGTTTTGGCTGTTCAGCTGAACAAGCCCAGTTTGAATCCTGACCCCCTCTATTTGTTAGTTACATAAATGTCTCAAGACACACAGCTAAGTCTTGGTTTCTTCCTCTGTAATAATGGTATTAGTAGTAGTATGTTATAACTGCATGTTTGTGTCCCTCCAAAATTCATATGTTGAAATTTCCAATGTGATGGTACTTGGAGAAGGGGCCTTTGGGATGTAATTAGGTTATGGGTGTGGAGCACTCGTGCTGAGCTTAGTGCCATTTTTAGAAGAGACATGAGACAGTTTGCTTCCTCTCTCTGCTCTCCACTAAGTGAGGAGATGGCTATCTGTAAACCAGGAATGGGGTTTTCACCAAGAACCTGGCCATGCTGGCACACTGATCTCACACTTCCAGCCTCCAGAACTGTGAGAAATAAATGTTGTTTAAGCCACTCAGTCTATGGTATTCTGATATAGCGGCTGGAACTAATTAAAACATACTGTCTACCTCACTGAGTTGTTATACATACTAAAGGTTGTAACACTTTAGAAAAATCCAAGAAACACATACACATACATGCACACACACACGCGCGCGCGCACACACACACACACACACGCCACACAACCAGGAAGTCATCTATGATGACATGTGTCACCATATGTTGAGATGAAGTCTAGGTAACATCACAGTCTGGAGAAATAGAAAAAAGGTAAAGTCTAAGTAACGTCATAATCTGGAGAGAGAGAACTCTGAACATACAAACAAAGGAGCAATACACATAATTCAGATGTCAGCTGGGTCACCTTGCTTGACCCCGACCTGCTGTTCATAGATTTTGAGAAGCCTAATGTTGTCTCCAAGACTTCTTTAAATTCCTTGGGGGCTTTAGGTGTTTGTGAATCACCCATGGCCCTGAGCTCCTTGTTCTGTCAAATAACTCCTCTGTGGTCTCAGTTCCCATACCTTGCCAGCCCTTTCTTCTCAATTTCCATTAAGTGAATGACTCACACAAGCAGAGCATTTTCCTGAAAGTCTTGGAAGTTCTGTTGCAGAAATGCAAACTGCTCAAAATTTAATGCTGAAAATTTCTGTTCCTTAAACACCCCCAGCCATTTCCCTCTTAGTCACCTGGTCCTCCTCTCACTTCTTCCTACCACCACTTCCACTGTTGTAATGGAACTATTTCTAATACACGACCCTCTGCCAAATCTATGCTCTTATGACCTTATCTTGTTCCTTAGAATCTCATTAAGGTGTTTTTCCAGAGACAGTTGTGTCTTCCTAAGAGGAATTCTGGTCTCTGCTACTAATATATTTTAAAACTCTGCCACATTTAAATTATTAAAAATATCCATCCTAATCGGAACACTGGCATCTCTGCCACTGACTATGGGCACACCTAGGCCACTTTAGATCCAAAGAATGAGGAGATGAACAAGATGATTTCAACTGCCAAACTGTACATGGCAACCACATAGTTGAAAGATGTAAAACTCATTAAATCTGTCTGAAAGCAGTTAGGGAATATAATGCTAGCTCAGAACACAAGTTCAAGGTTTAAATGTTAGTTATCAAGGTGCTCAAGAGGAAGGTGAATATGTTGTCTATCACTGTGTATAACACATTACCTAAAAATGTGATAGTTAGATCAATGAACATGTATTAGGTCACAGAGTTTTGTATAGTTGGGAAGATGGGAGTGGCTGAGCTGAGTGGCTTTAGCTCAGTCTTTAAGGATGCAGGCAAGCTGCTGATTGGGCTCGATGTCAGGAGTAACTGAGGATTTCAACTTGGGCCCCCAGGAGATCCCATTAACCACATAGAAAATAAGAGGGTTTGAATTTGTCTTACCCTATCACAATATTTCCTTTTAGGAATTCATGACACCTACACACACCATAAAAGCTGCCCCCAGTTTGCCCAAGAAGGTTCCAATGGACTTTACAAAACAAACGAACCAACCATAATATTTAAGACAGTCCTCATATTACCTTTCCGCTGGCACCTCTCTCCAACCTGTATTTCACCTTTGAGGTTAAGAGGTGAAAACGTTGCCTCAGGAAGGCCCATAGTTACAATGAACATTTCTGTATAACAGGACGTTCGCCTACTGCCAACTGATGACCTACTATGAGGACTAAGATTGATTGGGGCTAGAGGACATGTTCCCAAGACAGCTCATTCATGTGGCTGTTGGCAGGAGGCCTCAGTTCCTGGCTGGCTATTGGCAGTTGCTAGTCACATAGGCTTGTTCACAAAACTGCTTGAGAGTCCTCACAACATGGCAGGTGGCTTCCCTGAGATTGAGCTATCCAAGAAAGAGCAAGGAGGAAACCATAATGCCTTTTATGGCTTAGTTTCAGAAGTCTCACATGGTCATTTCTGCCATATTTTATTAGTTAGAAGTGAGTCCATACATCCAACTCACAGCTAAGGCAATGGGAATTAGGCTCCAAGTTTGAAAGGGAATGTCAAGGAGCGTGGGCCTGCTTAAACCATCACTGTGAGAACACCTTTAATCTCTTCGGACCACCTCAGGTGGAATGGTTTTGAACTTCAGATGAAAACTGAATCAAGTATTGGAAAGTTTAGGGAGGACTCCTACTCTTTTCCTCTCGCTCTCCACAAGTCCTTGGGGAGTCCTATTCCTGTTCTGCAGAGAAAATCTGACAGAGATGGATAGGAGGCAGCATGGAGCGGAAGAATATAAATGTGGGACATGCCAATTTTTAATATTCGATGCCATCCAGAATTATGTCAGAAGCAGAGTGAGATTAATTGGGAAATTAAGTTTCCTCTTTTCTTATTCTATTTCCCTCCCAAACCCTTCTCCTTAGCCACGGAGGTTATCAAATGACACGCAGAGTTTTTTTCTCCATTATTCTTAGCACTAAGGACCCATTAGGCAGTACTGATGTTTCCCGGGATCAAACAATCAATCATTTCTTTCTCTGAAACGGGGACAGAGTGATTACACATTTTGTTCTGCTTTTAAAAAGCTATGGCTGGGGAGCTAGCATACACATGATAAAAATACTTTTCAATTGATACACAGTTATTATTAGAGCTGGTATTTACTTCAATGGTTTGTGTCACCATATTGCATTTACTGTATTGTGGCAACGGAGGAATTTTTAACTCCACAAACAGATTTCTTTTTTTTGATGCTGTTTAACTGCTCTGATTTACATCTGCAATTTCTAGACATGGTTTTCACCTCCTAGAAAAGATAGCCCTCTCCCTTTTTTAAAGTAAAGTTTTCATTTAAGGCAAAAAATTCCAGTTTTAAACCAAGTCCTAAGTTCAGAACTCTTTATATGTCTAAAACACTGATCTGGCATAATTGATTAATTCATAGTTTTGCCAAAGACCTTTACTGTATTTAGTGTAACAATGTCTGAAATTAGACTCAGCTGGCCAGAGGAATATTCTTTTTAAGCAATGGCTACTGTATAAGATTCAGTCATAATTTTGATGATGAACAAAACAGATGACTAACAGAATCAGAAAGCTAATGCCTGTATTCCAATTCCTTTATTAGGTCTCCTCTTTCATCTCCAACTACTGCATTTGATGCTATCTTACAACGGAGTTCGATGGTGACTTGCCAAGTCAAAAGACCATCATGTTGTCTCAGATGTGAAATCTCATTTGTGATAATAGGGACTGACCCAGTAAAAATAACTCTACCTCTGGATCCTAGTGAAAGAAAGGAAAAAAAATTAAAGGAAAGAGCACAAAGAGTTGTGATGTCTGTCTGGATCCCTTTAGTGAACTGCCCCCGAGACAAGCATGCGCACGGGAAGTGAGATTACCTGGGGGAAGTGAGAGTACCTGGGGGCACCAGGAAAAAGAGATGGCCTGAAGACGATAGCATGCTTCAAGCAGCCCCAAGGAGGATACCTGGCACAGTGTAGATGCTCATGAGATATTTTGCGAGGCTCATTAGATAATTAGAAGCTCATTAGGTATTGTGAAATAACTTAAGTCAATTTAGGAGAAATTAGAGTATTTGGGGCCCAGATCCTAAAAGATGGATATATTATTCTCCAAGTATAAATTAGGCATTTTGGAGAAATCTCAACTATTCCAGGAATTAAGGGTATATGTCATTACTACAGGAATAGTAACAACATTGTGGAATTTCATAGAATCTCCCCTTCTCATACTCCTCCTCAAATTTCAAGCCTTTAAAAATACGTTCGTTATTTAAGGTTATAAATCCTCTGTAGGCTCTTTAGAGAGAATTTGAAACACACATAAAAATATAAAGAAAAAAATAAACCATAATGCCTTTACTTGGGAACAGACATTGTAAACATTTTGACTTATTTCTCCCCAGTAATTTTGTAAGCACATGGTTACAGAACTAGGATAATACTGCATGTAAAGCTTCTTGCATCGTGCTTTTCAGAATTAAAAAAAATAACATTTTATTGTGATTAAAAAGTGAATATATGTTTGTTGTAGAAAATCTGGAAAAAAACAGAAAAGTGTAAAGCAAGAACTAAAAATAGCACTCCAATCTTGTCACTTCACAGAAGCACTGTTAATATTTTGGTGACCTTCCCTTCTGGGATTTTTAATTTTTTCTGGTCCTTAACAAACCTGTAGACTTACTTGAGAGAGCTGAGGCCACTTCTTGAGTGTCCAATTACCATTTAACCAAGATGGAAGTTAAGGACCCTTGGAAAAGTCAAGTAGCTTAATAAAAACTAAGTGGATTTCTTTTTCCAGTTGATGTTTTTTACTGTGACCCTTGAGGGTGGAGGGAAAGTACAGTACTATCTGGGAACAAACATGCTTCATGAGTTGCAACCTATCTGAACCTCCCAAGATGGAAGCCTTCATGTCCCTGCATTGAGAGGTGGGCTGGGCCAAGGGAAAAGACTATGGGAGACAACAATGTATGAATGGACATTCTGGGGTTAAGAGGTAGCTTGAGATGCTGTGAAAGCCTCAATCATCAACTCTAACTCAAAATGTCTCTGCTACCAAAAATCATATTTAGCTCATAAAATTTATATTGAACAAAATCACACTAACCAATGGCCCCTCTTTTCCTCCCATGGGACTTCTTTATTGTAATAAACTAGGGTCATATAGATTATTGCCAAGAGGAATGAAACTCAATGGTCTCATAAAAACAGAAATAAAAACCCCAAAAATCATTATCCTGAATCTTATGTTTCACTGAAATATAAGATTGAATATAAATTGAATAATTTTACCAAGGTGGCTTCCAGGAGGCATCATGGTATGGAACAGGCACTAGTGCAGCTCTGCCATGTATTTGTGTGTGAACATGGGCATGTTACTGTTACTCTGAGTTCTGGATTTATCATCTATAGATCCAGAGTTAAGTATGCCTACTCTGCATAGGTAGTGAGTGACTCAAATTGGCCAACATGGGAAAGTGTCTTGCACCTACAAAGGAGGCAGTGTTTGTTAGTTCCTTGTTCATGGACTGCCTCTCATGACAGCAAGTGTGGTTGGTATATTATGGGGCACTGGTTATGTGCATCAGTGTTTATTGTCATGGATAATAACATGACAATAAGCAACAGAAAACAACAATATTACAACCAAAAATAGAATATTACAACAAAAAATAGAATAACAATATTCTTTTTGCTTATTGCAGATCTGCAGAATTGGAGACAGCAAAAAAGATTTGAGATAGGAAGGATGTTTCGGTTATCTATCTTGAGTAAAGGGAAAGTTTATGACAAATATAGCATACCCTTGTCATTAAAAAGTTAAGCAACACATGAGTATATGAAGTAAATAATGAAGGCACTCTACCCCCATCATACACACCACCATGGAAGTAAACACTGTCACCAATTGTGTGTGCACAGTTCCAGAACTCTTTCTATTCATCACATGTACATGAACACATATACTTGTGGTTTCACAATATTTGCTCAGTATTGTGGTAATTTCTTTGCATTAGTGCACCA
Source organism: Macaca fascicularis (assembly GCF_037993035.2). NCBI lineage: Eukaryota > Metazoa > Chordata > Mammalia > Primates > Cercopithecidae > Macaca > Macaca fascicularis. The sequence goes on from NC_088376.1 coordinate 127,144,291, forward strand.
TAGGCCTCTCGTTTTTAAAAAGCAGCTGCAACAGTTTCCCAAAATTTGGAGTGAACCATAATGTAACTGACCAGTCTGAGAAAAGAAAGAGGTGCAAATGCCAGTTCTTTGCGTGCTGTTGGAGCAACTGTGAGCAAATACTTTAAGACTCTTTGAGGCTCACTAACTTCATCTGCATAATGGGCAAAAGGATACCATTGCCACCCATGGTGTTGCTACAGCATTATCACATATTTCAAAGCATTTGACAAACTATAAAGCAAAACCTGATGCTGCCTTTTATTTACTCCTGATTGGAGGAGGAAAGAGGAAGACTAGAGCCCATGCTAAAAGCGGGCACATTTCAGCTGTTTGTGCATTAATGTTTAATGACAGAGCTTTGGGAAAGTCAGTGATGAAACATTTATAACAACTTGTTTGATAGCAAAACTGTTTGCCTTGGAATTTTAATTTTAGTCAGTTCTATTTTTATATAACTCCAAAGACCTTCACTTCCCTCCTTTTTAGGGTAGTTCATTGTTCACTTGGGCAGAAACCGTTGGATTCAGAGGGCTCTTTTTACTAATCTAAGGGAAATGGCAAGAGGGTATCTCCCTGTCTGCCTTATGAAGATAATACAGAAATGAAGCTGGGATCTTCTTCAGTGCCCTTCAAAAATGTGGACTGGCTGGGCATCTGGATTACTTAATTAAAGTGGTTGATGCCAGTAAGTAGTGAGAAGATAAGAGGCTAAAGGAACAATCACTACGGGTCAGATGAATAAAAGCCCTTTCTGTGCTCTCTCTCTCTCTCTCATATAATACTGTGACATCTCACTTCTTATTAAGACAAGGCTATTCCATCCTCTTGACACCAAGATAGGCTTGACTTCGCCTCTAGAATGGCCTACAGCTCTATCTCTAGGTCACCAGCTCTTTTGCAAATGCCATGCTGATGTTTTCTTCAATTTTTTTCTTGGATGTGGCACTAAAAAAAGAGATCAAGACACAAAATCAAGGCCTTTGATTTTTAGGAGAGAGGAAAGGAAGTGGGGTGGCTCTAGTTCTCCAAGTTACTAAGGAAACACATCCAACCAGGATGTTGAAGTTCCAGGATGATAAGAAAGGATATTTACTAAGACTAGCTGAGACTGATGCATTAATGAACTCAGCATCAGACTCCACAACCACCCTCCATGAACTAAAGGTCAGAGTCAAGTGCACTTTGAGCTGAGCGGAAGGAATTTGGTTCTCAGACAGATTGCTCACTAAATCAGTTGTCCTCACAGTTCATTCAAGAATTTTTCAACTTCTTTGTTCTACCTTGGATAATAAAACGTATTACATAATTCACTGGCTCTTAATCAAAACATTGTGGATCTTCAAAATTGACCAAGTAAGTGCCCTAACTCGAAGCCCCTTTTTTCCTCTACTCTGTTGACTAATGAGTGTTTTCTACTTAATAGTTGCTGACACTTGGGAAATACTTTGAAAATATATTTGAGTTTCTTTCGGGAAAATGTTTCCATGATCAAAAAACAGACCTTCTCATTTTGTCAGGAACAAAAATCCAGTTACCAGAGCATTCTGCTAGCAGTGATGATATGCTCCTGCTGCTGCCTGTGGACCTGGCTCTACTCCATGTTGTATATTTTTTTAAACCAGGAAAGTTTTCCTAAACTGGAGGACTACACTCTTATCACAAATTTCAGGATGCTTTTCTGCTTTAATTCTCAGGTGTGGTGTTGTTTGTTCTGCCTCCTGGGAAGCCACTTTCAAACTCATTGTTCAAATGTCCTTGGAATGAAAAAGACGAACCATCCTGTCAAGGGAACAATAGTTTCTACTTAGGGGGAAAGTACATCTTGCCAATTTCAGTTTGCATTGTCCCAAACATGTTTGTAAAACTCTACCCTGAATAATCTGTGATGCATACAGTATAAAGTTAAACCCCCACATGGAATGACTAACAAAAGCAGATGCAAAACAGCAAACAAGGAAAGCAAACACAAAGATAAAACAGCATGTGTCAAATCCTATGTCAATCATAAGAAAATGTTTTTCACGTGTAATCATCGAAGATTAAAGGCTGGATATTTAAGGAATGCAAAGAAGGATGCCCTTCAATAAACAATTTAAATAAGGTGAGAAGGCTGTGTGGTGGGTGGAATGGGAAAAAAGAAATTTAAAAGGCAGACTTGGGGTTCAAGGTTCCATGTCTTCTATGAAACAGTTGGGTTGCAAGAGGTCATCTAACTAGTTTCCAAGACTCATTGTCACCATCTGTAGACAGAGACAATAGCAACAACAGGTCTCTATCTACCTTGTCAGGAACGAGGGAGGATCCAATGAGATAAGATACAGAAAGTCACTCTACAGTGCCATATAAATGTCTGCATTTCTGAAACAAAAGTTGGCAGTTGAAAGAGCAATGGCAAGTGAGTGGATATGACTGTGGAGCTGTGGGAGCAGAGAATGGCCTGCACCTCCAGTCTGACCACCCCTGTTTCCCTGTCCCTCAGGAAGGCCAGATCATCAGACCTTCTTAGGGGGTACAGGGGGGACTCAGGGGCAGGCCACTCAGCTATGAGGCTAAGCAAGGCTCTGGGACTTCTCTCCTGTTCACACTGATGGCCCTCTTTCACTAACTGTTTACAGGGAAAAATCAAGTGTATCCTAGCTTGAAAGAATAATTATTGAATTAGCAGCAGTAGTCCCCAAACTCAGTGATGCATCAAGAATTACTCTGGGGGTCTTTATTTAAAAAGTACTGATTCTCACACTCCCAGACCCCTGCTTACCTTACAAAATCTGAATTGTTGGGGCTCATACCCAGGAATATATATATTTTAATTATTATAATATTGAAGTATCAGATATCCAAGAAAAAGAGTGTCCCTAAATCCCAATCCCAAAACATATCAATTTAAAATTTTTTCAATTTTTAACTTCTAATCCCAGCCTATAGGCACATTTAGTACTTTCCTACTTTTAATGATATTGGAAGATTTAATATTCTACAATTTTCATCAACATTATCTGATGAATATTTTCATGTTTCAATTGTTTCTTTTTACCTCCCTACACCCCTTTCAGATAACTACTATTAAAACTTGTCGGCCAGGCACGGTGGCTCACGCCTGTAATCCCAGCACTTTGGGAGGCCGAGACAGGCAGATCACAAGGTCAGGAGATCGAGACCATCCTGGCTAACATGGTGAAACCCCGTCTCTACTAAAAATACAAAAAATTAGCCAGGTGTGGTGGTGGGCACCTGTAGTCACAGCTACTTGGGAGGCTGAGGCAGGAGAACGGTGTGAACCCGGGAGGCGGAGCTTGCAGTGAGCCGAGATTGCGCCACTGCACTCTAGCCTGGGCGACAGAGCCAGACTCCGTCTCAAAAAAAAAAAAAAAAAAATTGTCATGTTTTCTTTCCTATCTTTCTCTAGCCAATAGAAACACGCACATTTTTGGCCACTGCTTCTCTTACAACACATATCTCCACATCTTGCTTTTTCCACTTAATAATGCATATAAAAATCCCTCCAGGTTCCTAGGTGTAGAGCCAACTCATAGGTGCATAATAATCCATGGGGTATTTGTCCAGGTTCTCCACAGAAACAGAACAGAAAGTGCAGATAAATAGATAAAAAGAGAGATGGATTTATCAAGGAATTGACTCATGCAATTGTGAAGGCTTGGTTAAGTCTAAAACTTACAGGACTGGCCACAGGCTGGAGACCCAGGGAAGAGTTGCAGTCAGAGCCCAAAGACAATTGGCTGGCAGAATTTCTTCTGGCTCAAGGGAGAGAGTCTTTGTTCTATTAAGGCCTTCCTGTGATTGAATGAGGCCCACAGACATCACGGAGGGTAATCTGCTGTTCTCAGAGTATATGAATTTAAATATTAATCTCATCTAAAAACGCCTTTACAGAAACAGCCAGAATAATGTTTGACCAAATATCTAGACATGTGGTCCTGTCAAGCTGATACATAACATTAACTGTCATACATAGTAGGGACATAGCCCAATTCATTCATTTCCCAATTCATTTCTCTGTTAATGAACTTTTAGGGTTTTTTCCCTGTACTTTTTTCTTCTATAAACAATGCTCAGTTATAAAACACTTTTTATTTCCACTGCATAGAATCTAAGAAAAAGAGATTTGGGGGTTCAGCAGAATGGTTCTTTGTAATTTTAATGATGCTGTAGGATCACTTCTGAAAGGAGTTTTTATTGTTGTTAGGGTGACTCTGACACAGATGGGCCAGCTCTAATTATTAAGACTACAAATATACAACTTTTCATTCCTTTTTTTTTTTTTTTTTTTTTTGAGGTGGAGTTTTGCTGGAATGCAATGGTGCAATTTTGGCTCACTGCAACCTCTGCCTCCCTGGTTCAAGCGGTTATCCTGCCTCAGCTTCATAGTTGCTGGGATTACAGGTGCCCGCCATCATGTGGGCTAATTTTTGTATTTTCAGTAGAGATGGGGTTGGCCATCTCATGTTGGCCAGGCTAGTCTCGAACTCCTGACCTCAGGTGATCCACCCACCTCGGCCTCCCAAAGTGCTGGGATTACAGGCATGAGCCACCGTGCCCGGCTGAAAGTTTTTATTTTTATGTCAATGTGGAAATGCTGACATAAAACCTTCTCCAGGGCTGAGACCTTAAAATCTTTCTCATTTGAGTGTGATGATGACTTAGGTTAACCTATCTGATAACCAATGTTAATAACTTCCCACCACCCACAGGCATGAAAGGCAGAGCTGTGGGAAGAAGGCTTGGGGACTCCTGAATGGCACAGGGCAAGGATGGCACAAGCTCCTTAACCAGACTTCACTGTTGCCTTTGTAACTGCTGGATAATATTTTAAATATTAATTTATATATATATTTTTTCTCCCCACTCTGTCCTATTTTCCCTCTTCTTTAGTCAAACGAGGCTGTCAGGGGAGGTATATGCCAAAGATGAAGGTAGAGGTAGCCGGAGAAATTTCTTTTCTCAGGAAATTTCCTAAGTACTGAGAGGAAGAAGAGGGCGAGAAGAGGTAGAGTGGCAGAAAGAGCAGGGAAAAGAGACTAGATAAAGGGATTCACCCATGCTAGGGGCAGAAGAGGAGAAAGTGCTATGGAACTCTGGATGTCACTGAACTGCCGAATGGAGAAGGAAGGACAAAGGGTCTCAGGCAGATGGGGCCTTGACAACCTCCCAGAAGATTCCATGTTTTCTTTTTTTTTCTTTTTTCTTTTTTTTTTTGAGACAGAGTCTCACTCTATCACCCAGGCTGGAGCGGCACCATCTCAGCTCACTGCAACCTTTGCCTCCTGGGTTCAAGTGATTCTCCTGCCTCACCCTCCTGAGTAGCTATAATTACAGGCATGCATCACCATGCCCAGCTAATTTTTGTATTTTTAGTAGAGATGGGGTTTCAACATGTTGGCCAGCGTGGTCTTGAACTCCTGACCTCAAGTGATCTGCCCGCCTCAGTCTCCCAAAGCGCTGGATTTACAGGCATGAGCCACCATATCTGGCTAAGATTCCATGTTTTCTAAGTATAGTACCCCTCATCTAACCTTGGCTCAGCCCTAAAGACTACAGACTGTGGTACAGCTCTGGTTCAAAAAACAGTGATAATAACTGACATTAATCAATTTGCCAGAAGAATGGGAGGCTAGAAGTAGAAATTATATTGATTTAAGGCAGGGTTTCTCAACCTTGGCACTATGGACATTTTGGATAACTCTTTGTTTGGTGGGCTGGCTTGTGCACTGTAGGATGCTTAGCAGCATCCCTGGCCTCTGCTCACTAGATGCTAGTAGCATCCCCTTCCCAGTTGTGACAACCAAAAATGTCTCCAGACATTGACAAATGTCCCACGGTAAAATTGCACTTGACTGAGAACCACTGATTAAAGGAAACATAAAGAAGGGTTGTGTGCCCTGAGTTTATGGACAGAGATTCTTACCAGCTGTATGTACTGACATCGATTTTATGATGTACTAAGGGAGACCAGCAAGACATTGTGTTTGTCCCAGATTTGCCTCCCTGACAATGTTTTGCTTGGGCTAATTGGTAAACATTAGCTTTCATTCTCTGAGCAACTTGTCAACAAAGGGATGGCATCCAGAAATGGAGGGACATGCGTCTTAATTATACCTGCAGTGGTTAATGGGCCAGTGAGGCATTCCGGGTACTCTAAACCCTTGCTGACTTCTCCCAAGCTAGGGCCTGTCCGCTCTATCACTGTGCCAGGCTGCAACGAGTGCCAGTTCTGGAAAACCTGGCTGCCCTTCAGGGCCTTTTAATTTGACACTAATAAGCCTGATTTGGACTTTGTATTATGGAGCAGCAACCAAATATTATTGCCAAAAAGGGCAAATAGCTGATGTCAGCGGTCTTTTCTAGGCAAGAAACGAACGTGATATTTTCTCCGCCTCCTCTCTTCTCACTGAGAAGATGATTCCTGGAGATAATCCATTTGGTTATCCGTGGACGTGAACACAATTTGGAGGCAGCAGTCACTCCAGATGGCCCGCTGAAGCTGGGAGTCCTGAGTTAATTCCTGAGCCAAATTTCTCACTCCCTGGAGGAGCAGAGTGGAGGGTGTGTGTGCATGGGGAAGTCCAAGCTTTTCATATCTGGAAAAGAAGACTGGGAGAGGCCAGCATGAATGGCCACTGTCCTTGCCAAATCTGGATGGTATGTCTTAGGTGAGTTGCTAAGAAAACTTCCTGACTGTTGGTGCGGACAGATCTTGGAACAGACTGCTGAGGGCAGCTGCAGGATGACTCTCCCTGGAGTTCAGAGCTGCCTGGGTGGTTCCAATGCTCTTGCCTGACTCAGCTAGCCCAGACATCCTGAGTGACCTCTGAAGGTGTGCCCCAACTCACTGAGCCCTAGATCTGTGTGGGCGTCTGAGGGGTGAGAAAGACATGGGGCCAGTAACATAGAACTATGATGGATCGGTAGCTTCAATGGGTACATAAGGAATTTCAGAGAAACTTAGATATTTGGGTGTACATCTCTGCTCACTGGGAATGAAAGAAAAAAAAAAGAGAAGCAGAGAGGGGAGAGGGAAGAAGAGAAAACCAAAGGGAGGATTTTAACAAAGCATTATGCATAGACAATCAAGCAAAAGATACATGAAAGCCATCAAGATGATTGCAGTGACATTTGATTTAATAGAGTACAAAGGAAGAAAAGTAGGTTTCAGGATGATGGAATGGGACTGTTTCATCATATCAATTTTTAAAATATGTATTTCTTTTTGATTGCTAATTTATTACTGAAATATATCAGATTTTCAGCTTTTGTCTTGCAACTTGGGTCTTGGGGAAAACTCACTTGGGCTTTGGTCTTAGGAACATGTTCCTATTTTTTTTAATAGTTTGAGGAGAATTGGTGTGAGTCCTTCTTTGAAAGTTTGGTAGAAGTTGGCAGTGAAGCCATGCAGTCCCGGGTTTTTCTTTGTTAGGAGACTTTTTAATACTGAGTCAATCTCTGTACTCGTTATGGATTTGTTCAGGTTTTTATATTTCTTTCTGGTTCATTCTTAGTAGATTGTACATGTCCAGGAATTTATGTTTCCTCTAGGTTTTCCAATTTGTTAGTATATAGTTGTTCATTATAGTTTCTTATCTTTTGTATTTCCATAGTATCAGTTGTAACGTCTCCTTTTCCATTTCCAATTTTGTTCATTTGGGTCTTTTTTCTTGGTTAGTCTAGCTAGTGGTTTATAGATATTGTTTATCTTTTCAAAAAGCCAACTTTTCATTTTATTGATCCTTCATATTTTATTTTTAGTCTCTTTTAGTTCTGCTCTGATCTTTATTATTCTTTCTACTAATTTTGGTTTTTGTTTATTCTTCCTTTTGTAGTTCCATGAGGTGCATTATTAGGTTGTTTATTTGAAATGTTTCTACCTTCTTGACGGAGGCATTTATTGCTATAAACTTCCCCCTTAACACTGCTTTGGCTGTCTCACATAGGTTTTGGTATGCTGTGTTTCCATTTTTATTTGTTTCTATATATTTTTTCTCTTTCTTAATTTCTTCATTGACCCAATGGTTATTTAGGAGCATGTTATTTAATTTCCATGTATGTGTGCAGTTTTCACAATTCCTCTTGGTATTGATTTCTAGTTTTATTCCATTGTGGTCTGGGAAGATACTTGATATGATTTTGAGTTTTTAAAATTTGTTGAGACTTGTTTTGTGGTCTAATGTATGATCTATCCTGGAGAATGTTCCATAGGCTGATGAGAAGAATGTATAATCTGTAGCTGTTGGATAAAATGTTCTATAATTATCTGTTAGATCCATTTGGTCTAAAGTACAATTTAAATTCAATGTTTCTTTGTTGATATTCTGTCTGATCTGTCCAGTGCAGAGAAGGGGGTATCAAAGTTCCCAACTATTGTGTTGGAGTCTCTCTCTCCCTTTAGATCAAATAATATTTGCTCTATATATGTGGGAACCCTAGTGCTGGGTGCATATATATAATTGGTATATCTTCCTGTTGAATTTATCCCTTTATCATTATATAATGACTTTCTTTGTCTCTTTTTATCATTTTTGATTTAAAGTCTGTTTTATCCAGTATCTGTTCACTTTTGATTTTCATTTGCATGGAACATCTTTTTCATCCCATGTGTTTTTAGAGGTGAAGTGAGTTTCTTGTAAGCAGAATATAATTGGGACATTTAAAAAAATCCATTAAACCTGTCTGTATTATTTAAGTGGAGAATTTAATCTGTTTACATTCCAGGTTATTTATGATAGGTGAGGACTCATTCCTGTCATTAAAAAAATTGTTTTTTGGTTGTTTTGTATAACCTTTGTTCCTTTCTTTCTCTCGTCTTTGCCATTGCTTGTGGTGGGTTTTTATTTATTTATTTATTTTTTTTGGTAGTGGTAACATTTGGATCCTTTCTCTTTCTATGTCTGCTCTACTAGTGAGTTTATATTTTTGTGTATCTTCATGATGGTGGATATTGCTCTTTTGCTTCCTTAATAAGCAGTTTTTTTTTTCTTTAGGGCCAGTCTAGTAATGAATCTCCTCAGGTTTAGCTTGTCTAGGAAAGATTTTATTTCTCCTTTATTTTTGAAGGATAGATTGGCTGCATATATTATTTTTGGCTGACAGTTTTTTTTTCTTTTAGCACTTTCTCACATTCTTTCTTTCATCACATTCTCTCCTGATCTGTAGGTTTCTGCTGAGAAATCCACTGTTATTCTGATGGAAGTTCCCTTACGTGTGACTTGATATTTTTCTCTTGCTGTTTTCAGAATTTTCTCTGTCCTAGACTTTTGTAAACTTTCTTGATTTTAAATTTTAAGGATTTCAAAAAATTTAGAACCAACTGGTGTCCAAATAAAGTATGTCACAGGGCTGGATATGACTGTGAGTTATCATTTTCAACATCTGGTTTTATTTATCATATATGTTGAAATAAAAACAAAACTAGAGAAATACATAAAAACAGCAAGAACTATTAATAGTTGTTCCAATGTGTGCGCGTGTGTGTGTGTGTTTTCTTTTTTTGATGGAGACTTGCTCTGTTGCCCAGGCTGGAGTGCAGTGGTACAATCTCAGCTCACTGAGACCTCTGCCTCCTGGGTTCAAGAAATTCTCTGCCTCAGCCTCCTGAGTAGCTGGGATTACAGGCATCCACCACCATGCCTGGCTAATTTTTGTATTTTTAGTAGAGATGTGGGGTTTCACCATCTTGACCAGGCTGGTCTTGAACTCCTGACCTCATCATTCACCCACCTCAGCCTCCCAAAGGGCTAGGATTAAAGGTATGAACCACTGCACTGGGCCCCAATGTTTATTTACTTGATCAAATCATTCTGGTCCTTCAAAATGCAATATAAGCACAACCTCTTACTAAAAGCCTTTCTAGACATACCCTCCTCCTCTTCCCACTCCTTCATCATTCCATCCCATCTGCCACCTCTGTGGTCCAAGCCGTCATAATATCTTCTGATTATGGCATAAGACAAGACAGCTGCTAAAGCTCCAGCCATCACATCTGCACTCCAAGGAGCAGGTTAGGGGAAGGAAGAGAAGTGCGAAAGGGCCTCCTTCCAGATGAGGCAGTCCCTCTCAGATGACTTTCAGAAGCTGTACCCAAGAACTTCACTTACTTATATATCATTGTCCAGTCCTTGCTGCAAGGGAGTTTGGGATATATAATCACATCATTAACTGAAGTAAAATCAGAGATCTGTGTAGAGGGGAGAAAGGTTATTAGGTGGGCAATTAGCATTCTCTTCCATGACTTGTTTTCCTGTTTTTATTTTTTTACAAATACGGGAACCACTCAGACTGCAGTCTTTCCCTCTTACTCTCCCAGAGGAAGAGAAGAATGGTTATCAATGGCAAATAGCAGTTGCAGCAGAGCAACACCAAGAGCTGGCTTTTCAGTCAGGAGCAGACACTGTGTCTCCTCGTGGTTTTTCATGCTTTACACATTCAGAGAAACTTCTCTAGTAACAAACTATAGCAATGATTCCTGAAAGTATAATCTTTCCCTGCTTTTACTGTTGTCCCCTGCAATTCATTCTACAAACAACCATTGTTTCTAAATCAATTATGCTGTGTTTCCCAATTTAAACATCTTTAATGGCTCTTATTGTCTTTATGATGAGGCTACAAATTTTAGTAAGACCTAGAATGCCTGTGCGGCTTAGCACTGTCAACCTCCTTCCTCCTCCAAGTCCCATCCCTCTTGCTCTCGTTCTTAGCTTCACCTACACTGGCATTACTTCAATTCTTTGAATACGTCAGGTTCTTTTTGTCCTTTGCACAGGCTGTTCCCTCTGTCTTAAACTCTCCGCCCCCAACTGACTGATACTGCCAAGTGTTAGCTGAAATGCTGCCAGGTGTCATCTGAAATGTCATATCCTCAGAGAGGCCCTTCCTCACCATTTCAGTCAGAGCACCTCCTCCCCCAATTCTTCTTGGGCTCTACATTCTCACTAACAACCTCCCCCCGACAGTTCAGGACACTGCGTTGATGTGTATGATCACTTCTGGTGGCCAGTCTTCCTCACTAGACTCCATCTAGGGTAAGGACAGATGCACTGTTTGGTATGCCTGCCATGCAATCTAGTACCTGACAAATTAGAGGCACTCAATGAATACCTATTGCCTGAATCTCTAAAATAAGTAGTATGTTTGGTGCTATGGTACTTAAATAGGTAAATGGTATATGAGACTCAGTTAAACTGAGGATATAAATCCATCTTCTGGGGAGATGCCCTCTCTCCCCAAACACAGCACAAAAACTTACGAATCTAGGATTGTATCAGATCCTGCACAACTAACCACTTATCAATACCTAAAGTCACCCCTGCCTTTTTTTCCTCCTTTATTCTTATACAGAATGAACTTTCTAGGCTTTCCTAGTTCAGCTGTTCTATGCTGGGTGATGAATGTGAGGTGCCTGCTCCTTTATCCTCAATTCAGTTATGTGCATTAATTAAGCATAAATAATTGAGCATTGGGTGGGGGAGAGGGTACCCATTTGTTTACATCTTGGGATGTAGCTCTATTGCTCTAAAAAACAAAAATAAACAAATACAACCTCATGAAAATATTTTCCTTTAAATCTTTGCCTCCAAAATGCAGGAAAAAAAATGGGAAGGGAATTCTCAAGAGATGTTATCATGTAACTTTATCTGAGGATGCAAACTGAAGGTGAATGGAGAATACATAAACTAAAGAGCTGGCAATGTTTGCAGCTTGAGCAGGGAGAGGCATATCAATTATTGATACTTTTCCTTCTCTAGATGTGTGTGATTCATTCCATGCTGGCTCTAACATATGCAGGGGAAAAGAAGAGAGAAGAATGTTAAGATTTTCTCACTGGCCAGAGTGCTGATGCTGGTTTTCTGCTCCAATTAAAGTGGGACCTTGAGAGTGTGGGGGTGATACTCTTTGTCCAGATGAACTTTGGCAAAGTGATGGAGGATGGGAGGCCCAGATGTGTGACCCAACAGCAGATGTCAACACTGGGATGGTCCAGCTGAGTGCACGTTTATGCCTTTCCTTCTCCAAGGGAGACCTCAGGAGATAGATAGTATCTCACAGACTTACACCAGATGCTAATCAGATTATATCCAGATGCTCTGTAAACATATGTCAGCAGTTGAAAAGACCTACTCTAATTGAGGCAAAATTACTTTTTCCAATGCTGTAGGTAAAATGCACAAGTAAAAATGTAACTCTGTGGTTCTTTAAATACACCCTAAGGTACTTTTTCTTTAGTACACAGAAAGCCCAGGTTGAACAAATATTGTATGTGCTCGCAAGAAGTCTGTTGTAGAGAAGAGTGGAGAGAGAAAGGATGTAGGCAGCCTTTTCAGCTCCCTCTGCTTACAGATGCAATTTCTTAATGGTTGAGGATTCTATCATCCAATTTGAAAACTGTGCTTTAGTAAATGCTCTTTCTTTCTTGCTGATTGAGGAGCTCCTAATGTTAACAGTATAATTTATTACACACTGAAGAATATCCAACGTGTTTTCTTATGTATTTAGTGCAGAACTTGTGTTTTTCAACAAATGCATCAACCACCATTTGTTGAGGGCCCACTTTATGCACTGGGCAGTGAGGAAACATCAGTGAACAGTGTCGTAGACAGCTGTGAGCTTTCAAGGAGCTCACAGTGTCATAGGGGAGGCAGAGAAATAAACAGGAAATTACGACACACGTGGAAACACCATGATGGAGAAAGCTTAAGATGCTATGGGAGTATAGAGGAAGCTCGCCAGATGCAGTCTTGCTATGGGAATGGCTGAGAAAGCTTGAGGAGGAACAGATATAGGCTAAAGGGGCTGGATGAAGTAGAGGTGAGGAAATGGAACCCTTAAGACATGAAACATGCCACACAAGACTGTATCAGTGGCTATAAATTACACAAGTTCTGATTAGAAGACAAATAACTAAAACTGTGTAAAAATAGAATGGGCTTCCTGAGAAAACCCCAAGTTCCAATATTATTAGAGGTATGCAGAGACCAGATTAGCAGTTTGGGAAATTATAAAGAGAGATTTTTGTCCTGGGTGGGAGGCCATACCAGCCAGCTCCATAGTGCCAACCTCAGAGCCAAGCCAAATTTCCAGAGGTAGAGTTCAGAAATGTGCATTTGTTTAAAAGCTTCCAAGTTAGTCATCAGGCAAATCAAAACCACGGTAAGATACCAGTTCACTACCATTAGGTGGGAGAAGCCATTAAGATGGTTATTTTTTTTTTTTAAAGGGAAAACCACAAATATTGGTGAGGATGTGGAGAAATTGAAACCTTTGTGCATTGCTGATAGACATGCAAAATGGTATTGCTGCTGTGGAAGCTGTGTGGTAGTTCCACAAAAGTGAAACATAGAATTACCAAATGTTTCAGCCATTCCATTTCTAGGTATATACCCAAAGGTATTGAAAGCGAAGATTCAAACATATTTGCACATCCATGTTTGTAGCAGCATTATTCACACACCCAAAAGGGGAAAAAAAACCCGATTCCATCAGTAGATGAATATAGATAACCAATCTGGTGATATAGCCATACAATGGAGAATGATTCAGACATAAAAAGGAATGAAGTTCTGTTATATGCTATGACATAGATGAACCTTGCAGACACTCTGTTAAATGAAACAAAGACACAAAAAGACAACTACTATATGATTCCACTTATATGCAGTATTTAGAAAAGGCAACAGAAAATGGATTAGAGGTCACCAGGGGCCGGGGGGAATAGGGAGTTATTGCTTAATGGTTACAGAGCTTCTGTTGGGGTGAGAAATAGGTTTGGAAATAGACAGTGGTGATACAACAATGTGAAAGTACTTAATACCACTAAATGGTAGGCACACTTAATAATGGTTAAAATGGTAAATTTTATGTTATGTATATTTGACCACAATTTTTTTATAAAAGACAAAAAGCCCTCTGATTTTAAAGTAGTCAGTCCACAGAGCAGTTAAACAATTTTTTTTAATTTTTGATTTTTGTGGGTACATAGTAGGTATATATATTTATGGAGTACAGAAGACATTTTAGTACATGTATGCAATGTAAAATAATCACATCATAGAGAATGGGGTACCCATCCTCAAGCATTTATCCTTTGTGTAACAAACAATCGAATTGTACTTTTATTTTATAATGTACAATTAAATTATTATTGACTATAGTCCCCCTGTTGTGCTATCAAATACTAGGTCTTATTCAGTCTATTTTTTTTTTTTTTTGTGCCCATTAACCATCCCCACCTCCCTCCCCCTACCCTTCCCAGCCTCTGGTAACCAACTTTCTATTCTCTATCTCCATGAATTTAATTGCTTCCATTTTTAGATCCCACAAATAAGTGAGAATATGTGATGTTTGTCTTTCCTTACCTGGATTATTTCACATAATATAATGACCTCCAGTTCCATCCATGTTGTTACAAATGACAATCTCATTTTTTTATGGCTGAATCATGCTCTGTTGTGTATATGTACCACATTTTCTTTATCCATTTATCTGTTGGACACTTCAGTTGCTTTCAATTCTTGGCTATTGTGAACAGTGCTGCAATAAACATGGGAGTGCATGTAGCTCCTTGATATGTTGATTTTCTTTCTTTTGGGCATATACCCAGCAGCAGGAATGCCGAATCACATGGCAGCTCTGTTTTTGATTTTGAGGAACCTCCAAACTGTTCTCCATGGTGGTTGTATCACTTTACATTCCCACCAACAGTGTACGAGGGTTCATGTTTCTTCACATTTTCATCAGCATTTTTTATTACCTGACTTTTGAATAAAAGTCATTTTAACGGGGGTGAGATGATATCTCATTGTAGTTTTGATTTATATTTCTCTGATGATCAGTGATGTTGAGCGCCTTGTCGTATACCTGTTTGCCATTTGTATGCCTTCTTTTGAGAAATATCTATTCCCATAGGCAGTTTTGGGGGACCTCTGGACTAGCTTATAGAGCTTACAGTTCTAGATGTTTCACAGGCAAAAAAACCAAAGCAGTCATATGGTTTCTCCTGCATAGGGCAAAGGCAGGTGCAGATGATGTCACCATCACTGTCAACCAGAAAGACCCTGAGCTGTGTTGTGTAAATATCTGCCTCTTAAACAAAAAGACGCTGTAGGATGTACTTTTGGGATATAGCTAGCTACCTGTGAGCACAGATAAGCTCCAAACCTTTTTGATATCTGCCTAAGTGAGTAAGGGGCTTCCCTCTGATAAAAAACAGTTAGTAAAATCCAAGGTCTTTCTCCAGGACAGGTGGCAGATGGGGGTATATTTCAGCTCCTGTTGCCCGCTTCCATGGATCACTTATGGGTAATTTCATTTCTTAGGGTCAGATAGAAGCCAACACACGCCAGCATTCCCTTCAGTAGATACTCCAAATTTCATATGCACATAGGCACCTTGAATCTTCAGATTTGCACCAATCTCCCAAAAGTGGGAAAGGAAGAACTGGGTGCAGCTCAGTGTATTCAGTGTCCTACCCTGAGTTCTCTAAGAAGCAGAGCATGAGACAAAGGCTTGAGTGCCAGTAGGTTTATTTGGGAAGTGATTCTGGGGAGGAGGAGTCGGGGATGGGGATGGGGATGAGCTTCACAGAGAAGAAGAAAAGACTAGGTATACTAAGAGTTGTTACCTAGTTGGACACATCGATGGGCAATAAATAACCCCATAGAACATTTTGAGAAGCATATAGCTGAGAATCCAGAACAATTCATCCAGGAATTGAAGGTGTATCAGCTCAGTTCCCTACTGTTAGGAATGGCCTCATGGGCATTCCATGCTTTGGCTTGAGTGTGCAAGGAGTCAGAGCTGACCCAGGACAGGAAGCAAGAGGCAAGTAGCCCCGGGCCAAGACCCAAGAGAATGCATTGTCAGGCTGCACCTACATGAAACTGAAGGCTGGGTTGACCTCAGGGGCATATTAGCAGGTGCAGTAAGAGGTAGGGCCAAGGTGATGTGAAGTGGTATACAAGAGGGGTGCAGTGTAGTAAGAAATAATCCTGCAATTCTAAGCAAGTGTGAGACTACTGCATGGATCCAGGGTCTTCCCAGGGACCTCCAAAGGGCTGCTCACGAAGCTCCAGACCAGTGTATAGACATGTCTACAGTCAGGGGGAAAAAACAGGGGTTTGATGGGGAGAAGAGGCAATACTGCTCATAAGAGGGTAATTTTTACCTGTTTCATTTATAACTTCAACTCCTGCAAACCACAGCAAATTAAACAAAAATAAATTTTATTCTTTTCATTATCCACTTATCCCAGAAGGGATTCCTTTCCCAGAATTTCTGCTTAGTTTCTAAAATTAGAAGCACTCATTTGCTTGAGGTGGTTGCAAACTTAGCTCAATGGTTCTCAAAGTGTGGTCCCAAACTAACAGCATCATCACCTGGGAACTTCTCAGAAATTGACATTATCAGACCCTACTCTAGACTCTTTGAATCAGAAACTCGGCGGGGTGGGGCCCGGTAATCTAGTTTAATGAGCCCCCCAGGTGATTCTGATGCATACTCAAGTTTGAGAATTGCTGCCTAGAACACTAAATCCATCACTTGCTCTCAGCCAGGTTTTTAGGACTTTGAATTAGAAACATGGGCATGAAATAACAAATCAATCTTCACTTTTATATCAGCAAACACTAAATATGCTTGTATTACATTCCTAGGACTGCCAGAACAGATGATCATAAATCGGGTGGCTTAAAACAACAGAAATTTATTCTCAGTTTTGGAGACCAGATGTCCAGAAAGTGTCACCAGGGCCACCGCCCCTTCCAGGGTTCTAGGGGAGCATCCTTCCTTGACTCCTCCAGGGCTTCTGGCATCCCATGACTGTGGCTGCATAACTCCAAAGCTGCCTCGTCTTCTCATGGCCTTCCCCTCTGTGTGTCTCTGGGTCTGTATCTCTCTCCTTTCTCTTATACCACCAGTCATTGGATTTAGGGCCCACACTGAATCCAGAATGAGCTCATCTGGAGATGCTTAACTTAACACATCTGCAAAGGCTCTATATAAGGTCACATTCACAGCTACTGTGAGGTTAAGACTTAGGACATATCTTTTTGGGGATCAAAATTCAACCCACTACAATGTCTAATGCAGGAATCCAACATCTTGATAAAATTCATTATTAGCCTTTTTAAAAAAAACAGATAAGCAAACATAAAATCCACAACCACTTGATCACTTTTTTCTCCTCTATAGGCAACACCAACAGAATCATATGTAACTAGGATGTCTATCTACCAGCTTGGTGTACAAACATTACCACTCCACACTGATGTTGACTCCTTGTCCCTGACTGCTCAAATTAGCCCCTGTCCCTCCCTCACCCCATATGCTAAAGAAACATATTAATTAATCATACCCAATGCCTGGTTGCTTACAGGTGATGCTTGCCCCAGTGAAGCTGAAGGTCACAACTACTGCTTCAAATACTCACTGCCCTGGAAACCGGCCGCCTCTGCTCCAAAGCAAGGGCTTGCTATGTGCTGACCTTGCGTCCCAGGCTCCACTCCTGCTGCTTGTTCCAGTGTCTTGCTCTCTGTCTTCCTCCAGTCTGACTGCAGTGGGGTTGGCAGGGGTAGAGGAGGGAGTGGGGATGTGGGTGAGGGTCTTTTCTCCCACATTACCGAAGCATGGCTACAGGCTCTCTCAACTTATGCATAAGCTCAGACATACTCCAGGTCCTCCCGCTGAGCCAATTCCGTATTTCTGTGTGGCACAGGGCCACCCAGCTGGTACAATTCCAAGGGGCACCATTCACATCATATTCTCTGAGAATGGTGCCCTCACACACCATACACAACTACAGCTCTGACATAGCCAGGAAACTGATTCCTCCCATGGAACCCCTTAATGCCTCTTGGCTTGACTCACCTCCAGCCTTACTGTGAAGAAAGTTCTCTCATCCCCCAAGAGTGACTTATAGTCCAAGTTCACCAGTAATGGGGTCATCCGTTCCCTTCAGGGAAAGCTCCACCCCAGGAAGACAATTCCCAAAAGCTCTGACATTCTAAGAGATCCCAAACTAAATGCTATTCAAGCTTGCCCAATCTTATCATCCTTGTTACAAGTATAATAATTAAAAGACATTTGTAGACATTACAGTGTTGGGAACAAATATAGCTTTTTAAAAAAGGAAAGTAAACTTACGTGCTTGCCAAGTCTCAATCAAAAGGTGCCATATGGAAATGGTATAAATATGATTGGCCTCCAGCACCGGCCGACTTTGAATCTCCCAGGGGCCCACAGATGGGATGCCACATGGATTAGATCCAAAGGCTTGGTAATTTGGTCCTCGTCCTTTCCTAGACAGTTCTCGCTGGAAGAGAGTGAGAGGAAACAATATGGTGTTCCACTGGAAAATAAATGGAGGCTTGTCTGTCTGCAGTGCAACCAGAGTTTCAAAAAAGACCTCCTCTTCTCCCACCACACTTCTAAACTAGCCCCAGCAGAGGCTCCCAGGTGTAGAGGCGGGTGATGAATGTCACCTGAAAATAAAGAAGCTGACTAGGAGTGAGGGCAGGAAGGAGTAGTAATCAGAATCAACCACACCGGCCCATTTTATTTCTTGCCTTAGCTAGGCCTACTAGAGCTTCATTTGTACCCACTCACCTCTTAGTAAAGGAGCGCTTCTCTTTGCCTTTCAGGTGTCATACCTTTTTCTATCTGGGGCCTAAAGAGAGCAACAAAGTGCTCACGTGCACACAGTTGTCAAGGGGCGGAGCTAAGATCTACAAGGTGAACAGTCGGAATCTGTGGCATGGGCCCCTGGAAAATGATCCTGGGCTCCCAGAAGGCCACAGCTACTGAAAGAGACATCCCATTGAATGCCAGCAAAATACTCTCCCTCCTGGTTGGTTCCAGGTTGTTCTTCCCATTGCCCATCTTCAGTAGTTTCACCACCCTGCCTCTTTTCACCACTCTTTCCAGCTTTTCTTCCCACATCTTCCCATCTGATGCCAAATGTCCTGGGCAAACACATGGAACACTTCAGGATCTCAACTTCCCTTGCTCAGATTGAAGCCAGTTTCTCTGACCTCAGGATTCAGGTTTTTTTTTTTGTTTTTTTTTTTTTTTTTCCTACACCAAAATTATACTGCATATTGCTGCCAGGGTAAGCTTTCTGCAAAACACATTGAATCCATCTGTGCTCCTGCATAAGAAGCTTTGAGGCTCCTCACTGCCCAGAAAATGAAGCTCGAGCTCCTTTGCATGACACCCAAGACCTTTTGCTATCTACTCATCTATCTCCTCAATCTTGTCTCCTAGAACCTGGGATCCAAGCCACACTCAAGTCACAGTCTTTTCTGAACACATCACAGCGTTTTATGCCACTGAACTGTCTTTTCACTCCATCTCTGCCTGCTGAACTCTTACACATCCTTCAAAAGAAAGTTGAATACTTCAAGAAATCATTATGTCTATTTCTCTTGTTAGATTGACTGATCAAGACTAGAGCTATATCCTTTTAAATATGTCTGCTGCCCAGTGCAATCGCTGGCACACAATAGGCTCTTCATGAGATTTTATTAAGAAAATTTTACTGAGGACCTACTATGGGTCAGGCTCCCTGCTAGGCCCCAAAGGCATAGAAATTTAATAACCAACACTCTAAGGATGCTCTTTGGGGCAAAATGAGGAATGTCCTCTCTTATATCACAGAATTCTCACTTTTTATAATTTACTCACAGCACCTAAGATATGTATTAGTGGTAATACATGAATGTTTTTCCAGTCACATATGCCTCATTCTAGCCACAAGCTTGTTTCTAAGAAATAGGTAAGTGAGACTGGGTTCAGTGGTTCATGCCTGTAATCCCAGCACTTTGGGAGGTCGAGTTGAGTGGATTGCTTAAGCCCAGGAGTGTGAGACCAGCCTAGACAATAATGGCAAAACCCCATCTGTACAAAAAGTACAAAAAAATTAGCCAGGTGTGGTGGTGCACATCTGTAGTCCCAGCTTCTCCAGAGGCTGAGGTGGGAGAATCACTAAAGCCAGGAGGCAGAAGTGGCAGTGGGCCAGTGGCAGATAGCACCACTGCACTCCAGCAGGGGTGACAGAGCCAGGCCCTGTCTCAAAAAGCAAACAAACAACAACAATAAACCAAAAACAAACAACAAACAAACAAAAAACAAAAAACCCAGAAATAGTAAATAAGTGAAATTTTTATAAAACTTTCACATAACAAGCCCTTAAACCAAAAATGTTGTTGGTGGACTTATAACAATACATTAAAGCTATCTGCTTTGGTAGATACATATAATTCCTGAAAAAAACAGATCCTTACAAATGTGTAGCAAGTGTATCGTGTGTGCGCACACATGCATGCATGCAGGCGTGTTATTAACATTCTTTGGTGTACAATGGGGCAGGTTGTGGGTCCAATTATGTTCCCAGGATCCAGGTGCAGCTGAATGCAGAACCTCTACCACACAGGTGTCATCCTTGGCTACTTAATTGTTAAACTACTCTCCTTTGTGACGGCAGATGATGGATGCAAGAGAGAGAAGGTCTATTTACAACCAACTTTTCTTTCTCATGATATTGCCTCAGAGAAGAGAGTAAGAGGAGCAAAATTAAATATTCAATAGAAATAGTAAAATGGAATTGATCTGCCTACACAAAATATAGATGATTCCCTTAATTTCACTCCATTGAACATGATCTATACAAAAATTAACAAACACCTACTGCTTAGAAGTCTGCTCCTTAGTGCAATCATTTGAGAAGGTTATAGAATATTCTAGGCCCAAACTAGAAATGGGCTTTTCCCTTGCTGCAGTCATAATTGTTGACAAAGACCCATTTGGAGAAGGCAGGGAGATATGTCCTATCCAGATTTCAAACTTGTAGACCTATCAGTGTTGGGAACTGGAGGAGCCTGTGTCCTCCCTCTTCTTTCTTTTCCCTCTTCCCTGTAGCTGACTCACACTCTCAGCTGAAATCTGCGTTCAGAACGTTCTGCATGCTTGCCTTGCTGAACGTAACACAAAGCCTCCTTTTCCAAAGCACTGTCAACATTTTGAAGTGTTTTCACTCATTATTATACCTGTTATTTACCTGGATGACCTAGCAGACAGAAAGAAGCCTTTGCTGTCCCTCGTGGGTCATGGGCACATGTTCAAGGCAGGGGAGGAGGCAGCAAGAAGAGGAAGAGGCCCCAGGAAGAGAGCAAAGGAAGACCTAGAGATCCCCCACATCCCTGCTCCTTGGGATCCTATTTCTTTCCAGGCTTCTACAGTTTGTTCTTTACAGGGCACTCTACTCCCCACTCTAAGGATTTTATTTGCAGCTTGCAAAGCTGAAATCTTTTTTGTGCCCTGGGTTGGTGTGCCCTGGGTTATGATGCCCAGCTCTCAGCCTCAGCCTTTTAAAAAACAATTCACTTACAGGATTGTTTGGATGGCATTAATTTGCAGAACAAAGAGCTGGGAAGAGGAGGAGGTGGAGGAGGACTGCCCCAATGATGTCAGGAAGACTTCTCTCTGGAGAGCGCATGTTTCTGGGTGACATGTATCTCCTGGGTGAGGTTGGGTGTACTCAAAATACTGGCTGAGCATTTGAGAGGCCACAGAGGTGCAAAGGCAGGACTGGAGACTGGAGAAAATCTCCCTCCATCCCAGCTCCTTAAGGGTGGTCAGCTTGTATTTACAGCTGTTTGGTGACCCTAGGAGGGGCTGAGGGAGGAAAGCATGGCCAGGAGATGGGTCATTAGCAGCTGTGCATTTGTCCTGCTGCCCTTCTGAGTGTTGCTCAATGCTTGGATACTGCTCTGTGTGGTCTCATGCAGTGCTCTGAGCAACAGATCGAGGAGGAAGGAAACTTTTCTTGAGTCCTTTGGCCAATTCAGTGCTGACTTCAGTTAGGACTGTTGGGAGCATTTCTCTAGAGACGCGGTGAACCCTTTGAAAATACTCAAAAGTTCTGAGCTCCTGGCTGAGGACGTTTAACACAGGGCAGGTTAGCAGTTCATCTCCAAACCACCCATGATAGAAAACAGCAGGGAGTGGACCTAGGAAGAGATCACGAAAAGCTCTCAGAAGGAAGCAGCACAAATGCTCATTTCTTAAGAATGAGGTTGGGCAAGGCAGGAGGGTAGGAACCATCTGCTCAAACAAGAACTAGGGGGGTGGGAATGTCCAAGGGGAAGCAGCAGAAAGATAAAGCAAGGCAGGCAGGTGAGTCATCAAGGCCTCTGGGGAAGTGGAATTTATTGAGGCTACACGTTGCTGCACTATGGACCTTCTGCCATGCTTTAACTTTTATACCAGGTAACTAGATACCTGAGAAATTTCCTTTTACAGGCCAAACTCTGGTTTTTAAAAAAAGATACTTAAGAAAAGGAAATCAGGTCTCCATGAAGACAGGATATTTGCCTGACTTATTGTTTTATCCTCAAACTTAGAATAATGCACGCAGTGAGTGCTCCATAAATATCTGAGGAATGAGCAGGCTGTCCAATGCATTCAGTGTAGTGACTTTCTTCTACAGCCTGTTTTTGTATGAAAGGGGAAAGTCTCCCCCATCTTTCAAAGGGAGCGCTTGGGGTGACGAAGGGCTCTATGCAATCTATATAATCTTTGTATGGGTCATTTTAATTGTTTAGTTATTTTATTTCAGCAAATATTTATTGAGCAGTTACCTATACTGTACAGATACTAAGCTTAGCATATGTGAATACAATGGTAAGCAGAATAGACTGTGTGCACCATGCAGTCTCATAAGCTGTAGTTCTCTGAGACCATTATTAGGATTCCAGGTTTTAATTGACTGATCAGTTTAACCAAGCCAAAGTAACCTACCAAACCAACAAACAAAAGAACTACATCCAAAGCACTGGCCCCTTCGAACTTCAGAACTTCTCATGAACATCAGATGATACACATGACTCAATCCTCTAGGTTAGAAAGAACCTTGAGAGAACATTTTAGACTGGCCCTTATGATTAGTCACAATAGGCTGGGTTATGCTGCAGTCAAAAATTAACCCTGAAATCTCTTCAATTTAAGACAACAAAGGTATATTTCTTGTTTAAGCAAAGCTCCTTATGGATGGCTGCTTCCACACATTGACTCAGAGATCTCATCTGCTTCTATCTAATGATTCGGCATCTAAATAAGTGACATCAATGTCACCATGACTTGAGATCAAAGATTGTAGGCAAATGCCTAGAGGCTGTCCACTGTCTTAGTCTGGAAGTGACACCTCCACTTCCCCTCACAGTTCTTTGGCTAGCACTAGTCACATGACCACATGCAACTGGGAGGGGGCTGGGAGGTGGGTGGGAACACATGGATATTTGATGAGCGGTAAATGTCTCAGCCACACTCATTCTTTACACAAAACTCCCCCTGAATCATCATTCTGAAGAATTGAGAAACAACCTTGAAACAATAGATGAGATTTAGAGAATAGATTTTTCAAATATATGAGTCAATTTCTTTTCTAGCTCTTTATCTGAGACTAATTTTGAAATTAAAGGAATATAGTTAGCTATTCCTCTTTCTAGGTCAGAGGAATTCACTACTGACTTTGTTGTACATCCATCATTCTTTGATTTCTTTCCTAGGCCAGGAAAACTTCATCTTATGCTGCATATTTTCAGGTGGTAAGGTTTATTTTTTCATCCTGGTAAAAAGAGATAACACTCTAGATTGTAAATTTGTTTTAATATCTCTCAAAACTCTACGGTAGTAGCATTACCTATCTTCTGAGTGTTTCCTTTGCAACCCTTTGTCTACTGGACTCCTATTTATAATAAATATTTAGTGGATTGTGTCTGAAATGTTAGAATAACATTTGCTTTTTCTAGATTCACTTTTTGTTACTGGACAGAAAGCATCAACTTGTTTCTTTGTATTTCTTCTGCCATTGGGGCTTTTATTAAATTAAGTGTCGTAGCATCTTATTTATTTCTAATTCAGCTGCAGATTTCTGCCTAAGTGTGCCTTGATTGTGTCCTTGCTTGCTCAGGCACATTCTCCCATAAACTATAGTCCTGTAATTAGCCCTAGACCCATGAAAGAAATATGTTGAAATATGATAATTTATTCCATTTGCTAATATAAGTTTATTCCTTGGTAGCATTTTCCAGAGCCACATGGATTTGATTATTCTTAAATCTTCACTTCCTAGTGATGGTTCTTTCATTATATTATAAATTATCTGATTATAATTCAGTGGCACAAACTCTTGACTTCGTTTTTTTTTTTTTTTTTTAAACTTGTAGTTGATAGTACTTGAAATGTTGGTAGCTTCATTATGGAATCCAAAGGCACTATTACTCTTTGAAATTGGAAAATGCTATTGCCTAACTGGAGTTTATTAGAAAAGAAACCAATTTGGGGGAAATTCAGTAATGCAAACTTGATCTCAGACGTAACCACTAATAGGAACTTTGAGTGAAATTTTGCCTTGCAGCAACTTATCCAGAGGGAAAAAGACTTCTCCTTGGAAGGAAGGCTGAAACTTTTTTTTTTTTTTTTTTTTTAGTGTTTCACACTCAAAGGTTTGTAAGGTTAAAGCCATACTACCTCTTCTTCCTTTTAATTTACTGAACCAGAATTTTTAGGAATTTTTCTTTTGACACTGTTTTAAAATTTTTTGAGCATCTACTATGTGTTAGGCCCCAGAAGAAAAGACAGCTGGGCTCCTTACCCCCATGGAGTACTGGTTCTAACGAGGGGGAAAAGGAAACTCAGAATTACAAGATGTTGCTGGCAGATATGCAGAATCCCATGGGAGCCCAAGGCAGAGATCCTATTTCTAACTTGCTGAGACCAGACTTCTCATCCTAGACGCATATCTACGTTGAGACCTGAAGAATGAGAAGTAGTTAACCAAGTGATCAATAGGTGGAAAGGGGAAAGTAGAAGTGTGAGTACTTTAAGCGGATGGAACAGCACGTCCAAAGGTCTGGGTGCAAGGGAGAGATCATGATGAGAAACTGAAAGATCGATTTGGCCGGACATTCATGGCATTTATTCATTGTATGCACATTATGCAATGCTTTCCAGCAGTTGTGGTTTGTTTGAGAGGGTAACAAGACAGAGAAGGTGCCAGGCCTGTGACCTTGTCTACCATAAAGGATCCTAGAGGGTTTTGGGTCTTGACTATGACAACAGACACAACTTTCCCACAGCTATCCTCTTACCTGCCATGATGTCACCAGCTGGATGGAATTCATACAGTCCATGAAGTAATAGGAAGAAGACCTCTGTGGTCCCTGTAGCCTGGGAGAAAAGAACTAATTCAGGGTCAGAAGCAACACAGTCCTGAGGGAGTCTGGGTACTGAGTGAAGCAGAGATGAAAACAAAACAGGACAGAGTGGCAAATTTGATTTACCTAATAAGAGCAGGCAAGGAAGACTGGCAAGTGTGACAGAAAAGACCTGGGCACTGAATGTGTTTGGGGGTGGAAGTTGAGAATAGGAAAGAGACAACTCAAGAGACAAGCTGGCATTCACATGCAGGGTAGTGACAGGGGCAGCAATGGTGAGAGAGACTTGTTAAATGTCTGCTATGCATTAAGAAATTTACCTCCTCCTTTAGTGTTTCCTTGATAGACGGGACAGATTTGAAATGCTGAATATGGACTTATAATACTTTCTGGTTGTATTTGTATTTCTTTGAATGCAGTGCTTGACTGAGACTGGACCAATTGGTCCAAACCTGGGACTCGCAGGGTTGTAGAAACCTTCTCATGTG
The DNA here is from genome assembly GCF_037993035.2 of Macaca fascicularis. Taxonomy (NCBI): domain Eukaryota; kingdom Metazoa; phylum Chordata; class Mammalia; order Primates; family Cercopithecidae; genus Macaca; species Macaca fascicularis. Next base: position 127,170,014 of record NC_088376.1, read on the forward strand.
ACTGTAGCACCAACTTGCTAAACAGAGTGCAGACAACTGTTTAGAAATATAGCCAATAGAAAATCTCAGTTCTTCCTCTTGGGTTATTACTAGGATAGTTCCTAAAGGTGATACATTTGTAGATGTCTGCCAAGCCCATGATTTTCTGCATCCAAAAAACTCTTCCCTCACCCAAAAGAACTAGCACTCTGGCCAGGCACGGTGGCTCACACCTGTAATCCTAGCACTTTGGGAGGCTGAGGTGGGCAGATCACATTGGGAGTTTGAGACCAGCCTGACCAACATGGAGAAACCCCATCTCTACCAAAAATACAAAATTAGTCGGGCATGGTGGCGCATGCCTATAATCCTAACTACTCAGGAGGCTGAGGCAGGATAATTGCTTGAACCCAGGAGGCGGAGGTTGTGGTGAGCCGAGATGGCGCCATTGCACTCCAGCCTGCGCAACAAGAGCAAAAAACTCCGTCTCAAAAAAAAAAAAAAAGAACTAGCACTCTGCCAGCATGCTAGCACCTAGCACTTCATCCCTGTTCCACCACTGGTTGATCAGACCAGGAATGAGTACCTGACCCAAACTGGGCCAATCAGAGTATTTTTTGAGACTAAAATATTAAATGAAGAAGATGGCAACTTGGGAGCTGTGGAGAACCACATATGTCCATGAATTTCCCAAAGCTGAAAAAGCAAAATAACAAAGGGAAAAGATTAAGCAGACTATGGAAGAGAAGCTGAGCTTAAAATTTAGGGTAGAAACTTTCTGATCCCTTGGTGGCTTTTCTATTTCAGGCTCTAGGCCCTCATGAAGCTGTTTCCCTTAGCTTCTTGCAAGATATGCAGTATCTTTCAAACAAATTTTCTTTCTTTTTTTTTTTTGTGGCCCAAGTTAGTTCAAAGTAAGTTTTGATTACTTAAAATCCAAAGAACTTAGCCTTAAAAAATTGCCCTTTATGGCCCAAATTCCTTAGGTCATTCAATTTACATTCTAGTATTTCTAGATCCATCTGTTTGCGAACTTCTTGGGTGTTAAGGACACAAGGCCGTCCATCAGCCCTGATGACCTGTTTTATCTTCAGAATCAGCCAGCCGAGCAGGAGAAACAAGTATGTGCTAGTATTTTGCTGAGAAAGTTCTTAAATCATCTCATCTCCTGCTGGGTATAATTGTGTCATTTAATAGCTTAACCATTTCCCCCTAAACTTCAGCCTGGGTTTGCTTTTATTAATCTATTGCATCTTCTAACGAGCTTTCCTTCTTAGGTTCATGACTGGATGTCTGTCTCAGTCAAAATTAGCTATATTTAGAATTTAGGCTGGGATGGGTTTTCCAAAGGGGCTGATGTTTCTCGTTCTAATCTAAAAGTAAAACCAGTATCTACTTTACACATAGGGCAGATGAGTATTTGAGAAGCAGACCCTTCAACCCCAAAGCTCTGTAACACAAACTGGACTGAGCCCTTAGCACACAAGGGCTCACAGAAAATAAAGGCTTTCCCGTGATGAAAGGGGTGGCCCTAGATCGCCAAATGTTTATGAAAAATGTGATGACCCGGGGCCCTGATGAATCAGACTCTCTAGGGATGGGGCTAGGGATCCTGAATTTTCCGTAATCTACCCAGTTAATTTTGATGTGTGAAAACCATTGGCTCTGAGCCCAAGTAGCAATTCTCAAATCCAAACATAATTGTTAGATTGTGTTTTACAATAAGCTCACTCTCTTCTTCAGTGCAGCAGTGGTATACATCTATCATAAAAATTAAAGCCAGTTGAAGTACATTCCTTTTTTGATGACTGCCATTCCTGAGAAAAAGTGAACCCACTCCAGCTCCTCTAAAATTGGACTAGAAGCTACTGGCTCAAGTCTCTATATTCAGACCAATAAGATTGTTAGGTTCTCTTGAAGCATCAGGGACTAGCGGATGTGTTTTTGTTTGCTTGTTTGTGGTAGGGGCAGGAGGCAGACAAATGTCTAGGCAGACAGGGGTGGGTCTCCAGCAAAACCCCACCTTCCTGGCCGGAAATAGTCCCGGGTAAATCCTCGAACTGGAATGAGAACGTGCCTTTGCACTTGGTGCATTTTCCTCTGATGTTTTTTTCTTTTTCTTGAGATGGAATCTCACTCTGTCACCCAGGTTGGAGTGCACTGCTGCAATCTTGGTTCACTCCAATCTCTGCCTCCTGGGTTGTCTCAGGCTCTTGTCTCAGCCTCCCGAGTAGCTGGGATTACAGGCATGTGCCGCCACACCTGGCTAATTTTTGTATTTTTAGTAGAGATGAGGTTTTGCCATATTGGCCAGGCTGTTCTCAAACTCCTGACCTCAGGTGATCTGCCTGCCTCCGCCTCCCAAAGTGCTGGGATTATAGGCTTGAGTCACTGTGCCTGGCCACTTTCCTCTGATTGATCCCCACCCTTCACTTAGTTTACATATATCTACCCTTTCCTAATTGGTTTTCTACACTATCATGCCCACCTTTGAGTGGTGTCTTTGCTTTAACCTTTTTTGCATGCTCGCAAACCAATCAGGATGCACTGCTTATTCTGAGCCCATAAAAAACCTGAGATCCACTGAACCAGAACCTCTTTGAGGAGGACGAGGAGTTTTCATTAAGTTCTGTGGGCATTTTTTACACGTAGTAAAGATTCAGGCCTTCTTCAAATGTCTCTAAATCCTATTTAATGCTTACATTAAAAAAAGATAAGAGCATTCTTAGACTAGATATGGCTCAGTCATATTGGGAACTCTCCTGCCTTCAGGTGAGTTCAGGGGACCACTGCCTTCAGGGGACCACTGCTGCATCCCCTCCCTCCCTGCCAACAGCCGTTGCATCACTCAAACTTCTTGCTTAACTCACTCTTCGAGTGTGTGTGTACCTAATCCTTCCTGGTGGTGAGACAAGAACCCAGGCCTAAGCTGTGGAGCAAAAACACTCAATCATTTGTTTATTTGCTTCAGAGACTTGGAAGAAAACAAGAAATGCCAAGGCAGAATTTCTTGAGCTGTGATTCTCAAACTACCTAGATCATAAAGATATAAAGGGCCTTGTTATAAGAGCAGATTCTGGGGCTCTACCTCAGATCCACCAAACCAGAACGTCTTTCAGGAGGATGAGGAGTTTTCAGTAAGTTCAGTGGGCATTTTTTACACATAGTGAAGATTCAGGCCTTCCTTGAATGTCTCTAAATCCTATTTAATGTGTATAATAAAAAAAAGATAAGAGCGTTATTAGACTGGATACCACTGGTATCTAGTTCTTGCCAGCCTCTCTGTTTGGGTAGACTAGAAATACTAATGATAGTAATAACAATAGCTAATGTGTTTTGAGCTCTTATAATGACAGGTAGCACTAAGAGTTTTACAAGTATTGTTCCAGTACATCCACACAATAACCCAGTAATGACTCTTCTGTTATTATCTCATTTAATAGATTAAGAACTGAGGCTCAAGGAGGATATGGACATTTCCCAAGATCAACAACTAGCAAGTGGTTGAGATGAGATTTAAAATGTTAAAGGAACATGGGGCCAAAATAAAAGGTGCACAACTGGCATTTAGTGCATATGGGATCCTTCATATGTTTTCATTGGGATTGCAAGGAACACTTGAGCCCGAAGAAGAGGTTACATAGGTATGTGTTGTCACAATACATAAGCACAATGGAGAGGGGTGTGTGAGGGACCAAAATCAAATGGTAACCCTAGAAGGGTACCTCCATGGCAGGAACTAGGATCTGTTTGGAGGTGAGGAAGTCCTGAAGACCAGCTCCTCTGGGTCCATTCTGGTCTCTTGTCTTTGCTCTTGGATCTGCTCTCAGCCTAGACTTTTGCTTACCTGTTGCTTCTGCTTCCTCATCCTTCCTCTTACCCTGTTGCTCCTAGGCCTGACTCCACCTTCTGGTTCCTCCTCATACATTCTCTTAGCTTCCACTGCCACTGTCAGCTGCCTCATTCTCTCAGAATTTCTTAGTTTATAATCTTATTTAATCTTATCAGAGACAAGGTCTCTCGCTGTGTCACCCAAACTGGAGTGCAGTGGCACAGTCATAAGTCATTGCAGCCTCAAGTGATCTTCCTGCCTCAGCCTCCTTAGCACCTGGGACTAAAGATTTGCACCACTATGCCCAGCTACTGGTTTTTGTTTTCGTTTTTTTCCCATAGAGACGGGGGTGGAGGGGGTCTTGCTGTGTTGCCCAGGCTGGTCTTGAACTCCTGGCCTCAAGTGATCCTCCCACCTCAGCCTCCCAAAAGTACTGGGATTATAGACATGAACCACTGTGCCTGGCCTATATTCTTGAGAGAGGGAATCTTATTAGTCCGGTTTATCATGCTTATAGGATTGCTGGTTAGGTGCTATACTTGACTACAATCATTTTGGCTGAAGAGGAGAAAGAGGGAGGCTCTATGTTAAAAATCATGGTTGCCTGCAGGCCATGCTCTACAGAGGTCTGTAAGCAGAACAGGCACAATTGCCATTTCCAGCTCAAGTTTTTGTTCAAAAGCTCTTAGAATGTCTTAGAATGAAACAACTCTTATTGTCTGCCACTCCCAAGACCTCGTGATTAGTTACCGTGGGTAAGACAACTGTTCCCGATGTCTTGCCTTGTTGAAAGTAAAGTTTGTAAGCTCCTTTAAGGTAGAGATTTTTGTTTGTTTTACACGTTGTTATATTCTAAACACCTAGAACAGTTCCTGGCATAGAGGAAGTCTTTCATAAATATTTGTTGAATGAATGCATAGATGATATTGTAGCATCTAGCAACTCCCTAATGTTATGGATGAGACATCGGGAAATTGAATTTACATGCTGCCTTGGTCCTGGCTCCCAGTCAACGTTAATGCCACCCTAACCAGAACACAGACGTGGATGTAATTCTCCAGACAGACCACTTATTATTTGCTTAAAAGCAAACACAAATATTTTTGGGTCATCTCCTGGTTTCAATTCTTGCTAATAACTGAAAATTAAGTGTGTGGCCTGGGTAGGAATCGGTTTCAAGAATCCTCAAGGAACAAAGATTCTATGAAGGCAATGCACTGAAACCAGTGGTTCTCAACAAGGGGCAATTTTGCCCTCAGGAGACATTGGCAATGTGTGGAGACATTTTTAATTGTGGTTAAATAAACATAATATAACATTTACCATCTTAACCACTTTTAAGTGTACAGTTCAGTAGTATCAAGTTCATCTGCATCGTTCTGCAACCCGTCTCCAGAACTCTTTTCATCTTGCCAAAATGAAACTCTATACCCATTAAATAATAACTCCCCATTCCCTTCTCCCTTCAGTCCCTGACAACCAATCACTCTTCTACGTTCTGTCTCTATGAATTTGACTCTAGGTGCCTTAGATAAATGGAATCATACACTTGTCTTTTTGTGACTGGCTTATCTCACTTAGCAAAATGTCCTCAAGGTTCAACCACATTGTAGCATGTGTCAGAATTTCCTTCCTTTTTAAGGCTGAATAATATTCCATTTTATGTATACACCACACCTTGTTTACACATTCATCTTGTGGACATTTGGGTTGCTCCCACTTTTTGGATATTGTGAATGCTGCTGCTATGAATATGGGTGTACAAACACCTCTTTGGAGACCCTGCTGTCAATTCTTTTGGGTATAGCCCAGAAGTAGCATATGGTAGTAATTCTGTTTTTAAATTTTTTGAAGAACTGCCTGTTTTCCACAGCACTGCATCATTTTACATTCCCACCAACAGTGTACAAGGGTTCCAATTGCCCCACATCCTCACCCACAATTGTTATTATTGTTAACAGTTGCCATCCTAATGCTTGTGATGGGAGACATTTTTAGTTGTCACAGTTCCTGGGGGCTGCTACTGACATCTACTGAGTAGAGGTCAGCGATGTTGCTAAACATCCTACAATGCACGGGACAGCCCTCTGCAACCGAGAATTAACCAGCACAAGATGTCAATACTGTTGAGGTTTAGAAATCCCGATTTAAACAATCAGGTTAATCTTTCACAGTAAAACTCATCCCTCCATACCTGTGTCCCTTCTTTACTTTGTTGAAACGCTCAAAGGCAGAGACCACCCCTAAGATCTGGAAAGTGAGGGAGGACGGAGAAGAATGGCACCATTTCTTTTATTCAAATTTTATTGGAAGTTTACAAATGTATTACAGACATCAGTAAAACATCATATCCATTTTACAGGGCACGGATCTCAAGCAAAGTGTTCAGAACAGTCTCTGGCAGAGCCCACACCAAAGGCCTGTTGCAGACCTTCTTAACAAATAGCTTGACACTCAACACAGAACACAGACTCTGGCCTGCCTCACCTTCCCAGGCCCTTTGAGGTTTTGTTTATGCACTTGAAACGAAAGCAGGAGATGGGCAAAGCAATCCTGTGGAGGAAAGAATGAGTTTAGGAGAGGAAAACCTGTCAAAGTCCTAATTTGCTAAAAAAAAAAAAAAAAAAAAAATTAAAAAAAATGGAGGACTCATAGTCCTTAGAATGTTAAGTCAGGGTCCATGATCAAATCATGACCCTTTATGGAAAGATATGAAAATCAGCTAGGTAGGTTTGAGAACAGACCTGATTGGTAAGTAACTCCCTCTGAAAAATTTAGAAAAGCTTGGTCAGTGACCTGTTGAACATCAATGGCCAAATGCTGAGCAGAGTGAAGGGATATCTCAGAGAACTCTCAGAATAGAACAAGAAGATTTTTCTCTATCCTATGGATTCATCATATTCAAAACACAGAAATGTTTTCCTAACACTACGTGACTTTCCCCTCCTTTATATTTCCTTGAGGAAAGCTAGTTTTGTCAGCAGGAAGTAAGCTTATAAAATAGTATGGCTCCCAATAGTGAGTCATATTTTATGGGAGTCTTGTGTTGACTAGGCTACTATTATGAGAAAATGGAAAAAGAATCCAATTTTTTCTTGATCTTAACTTTGAGGACTATTTCTAAATGGTCATAAGAATAAGCTCTGGTATCTGCTGAGGCACCAGAGGGACAAACCACTGGAGACAAGGCAAAGGCCATTTCCACTTCTCTTGTGCTTAAAGAAATGTACCTCAAAAGGTGGTGATCTGAAACTGCCTTCAACAGCTGGCAGTGGAGGCTTGGCTACTGAGTCCTGCATATGCAAATGCTGTCTGCAGAGCCCATTTTAAAGCCCTGAAGGTGCAAAACAGTTGCTAACAGCAACTGTCCTGGCATGAAGTATTCAGATAACTGGTTCAGTTTTCCACTTTCCTTTGTCATGGACGGATCTTCCTTCTTAGGCTTAAGCGTCTGTTTTCTGTTAGAAATACACAAAGAACACTTCTCCTTGGAATTTAAATATGTTATTATTATTGTTTTTTTGTTAGAAGGTGGGATTAGATGAAGAATAAGATGAAGTCCTACCTCACCTCTGCAAAATGAAGACTGCCTATAGTAATTGGCAGAGAACATGAAAATGGCAAAGGAGGTGAAAGAGATTTTTTATCCTTTAGCCTAAGAAGTCAGCTTCCTTGAGCCTCCACAACCTGGGGTGGGGAGGAGAGGGTGAACTGGAGTCTCCGTATTACTTATAAATATTGGTTCCTAAATGTTCCTAACTATGCTTCCTAAACTGTTTTTGTTCTATGGCAAGAGAACCAAGGGTGGAAAGACAGATACGAATCAGTTCACAAATAAGATTTGTTAGCAGACTAATAAGATCAGTTCTGATCAACTGGTCCTGGCTGGTTGGAGTGTTGCAAAGATCTGTGAGGCTGCATCCACATTCTCAGCGAGAGTATACAGTGATGCATTAGTTGTATCTGCTTAGCTTGCAGGGAGCGCAGAGCACATGCCACGTATATGTCATCACAGGCCCCATCTGAACTCAACAATAGCTAGTAGTACCCAAGAAGCAGAAAGCTGCCGAAGAAGGAAGAAAACATAATCTTGTTATAGTGCAGGAGCATCCTACAGGAAATGAGGATTAGAAAGCACTACTCCCAGGTCCTGTGTTAGAAACACAAAATTGCTCAGCTGGTTGGGGGTAGAAAGAAAGGAATAAAAAATAAAAGGTGAAAGTGGAAAGAAGGGGTCAAACAACCCACACCAGGACTTCTCCCTTGGACGTATGAAAAACCAGCAAGCATGGTTCTGATCTCCCTTACCTCATTTACCTTCACACTTGGTAGAGATCCTACAACTATATGACAGATGGAAAGTGCCCTGAATACCATCCTCAATGCCACCTGGCTGCTAAGAAGTCTTTTCACAGTACCAAGGGTGGTATGGATGGGCAGAGCCTCTCAGGAAACTGTCAATGACTTATATTTCCTGGGCCTGGGAACAAGCCAGCTATGTTGCTACTGAATTGAGCAGCAATAGGAAATGAACTGAACTCCGAAGCTGCAGTTCTAACCGCAAGACAAGAAGATCAATATTAGGAGAGGTGGAAAAATAACCACCAGGGCATTGGAGAAGACAGAACACTGGAAAAAGATTACTCTTCTGGAAACCAGTCTGTTGAAGATGGAATTATGATCTAAGAGGAAATGAGTACAGGCCCCACTCACAGGAGGAGCTTGTCCAATAAGAGTTAATGGTTTTGATGGAGGAATTAGGTGAGGACCTTAAGTTCTTGCCTCAGGGAAGAATGCACTGGGAATGGGATTCTGGGATGTGATGTGTGAGCTATCACTAGCAGGTGGAATTCCAAATACAATGATGTCCTTTTCCTCAACAGGGCATTCACTTGGAGGTTCTGCCATCATCGCAAGGAACTGGCCTTCCGCATTCAGCATTCTCTGTAAGGTTGCATTTGGGGTAAGAAGAAATCTGCAATGGTAGAATAGAGGGAGGTAATCTTGCTAGTAGACAGTTTTACCCTGAAGCTTGTATGTCATTTCATCTCAAGCTTTGAGCAGTTCAGTCCCTGGATGCTCTCTGGGCATCTAGACTTATGCCTCTAGACCCCTCTGGGCACTGGCCATGTGTCAGTTTTTAGGCCACCTTCTTTCTGCTGATGGTAGTTGAAGCTTTCTTTGAGAAACGTAAGAGGTATTCTGAGAAAAACAGAGTTAGGAAGCAACTTTTACTGGGAGAATTTCTTTCACTGGATTTGGGGCCACAGAGGACAGACATATTTTCAACTGTTTGCTAAGATAAGTGATCTACTTTTCCCCTTCTCTTTTCTTTTTCCAAAATTGCCTTTTTAGTTTCATCAATCAAGGAACTTAAAACTCCAAATTGGACCCGCACAATTTCTACCAGAAACCTGCTACTTTAGTAGCACGGTGTTGCAAATTATTTCTTAATCAGTTTGCCAAGCAGTTTACAAACTTACTATACAAACGTAATAGAGTTAATTCTCCGGAGGCTCGGATAATTAATGAAGCATTTAGATATGAAGATAGCATGCGGAAAACAGCCACAACCAACATGTGCATTGCTTTTTTAAAAAAATCAGTGACAATGACAAATGTCATATTAATACCTGAAAAGCAAATTATTTTAATACATCCCGAATGGAGTGCCATTACCATGTCCTTTACAGCCTTCCTTTCCTCAGACCCATCTGGGACGGGGTCTGAAATACTGCTTTTGACATTCTCTCCATAAAAAATACTAGAAAATGTTTACTACTATACTGAAAAGAGATCACGCTCACCTCACCATGGCAGATGGCCACTGTGATACACCGGGCACTACACTGACAGTACATCTCACTACAGGTGGGTCCTCCAATGGATTATTTCAACTGCCACAATCCATTAAGGGGAGGAGGAGGATGGAAGAAACCAAGCGCTTCATTTTTAACTGAAGCAAGGTAGGGAGTTTTATTTTACTATAAACAGCACAACCGTTAAATGTCTTCATTAAGCAAACTCACTTTTGAGCCCAATTTCTGACCAACGGTCCTCAAAGTTCAAAATGGAAATCCCCTCCCGACAAAGCCTGTTTTTCAAAGTCACTGCACCACTGAAATCTCAGTAGCCCAACCTTCCTGAGTAACCCAGATACTCTGGTTACTGAGCTGGTTACACTGGATTCTTTCTACAACCTCTGGGAGCTCTTCGAGACGTGGTTGTCACCTGTCCTCTGTTTCATTTCCAGTTCTTCTTTTCCCTGACCTGCCTTCAGATTCTCCTTTAACTTCTACCCTTGACCTGCTTTCTGTTTTCAAATAGCCTTGTTCCTTCTCCAGGCATGACATGTCACACACCGTCCCTCCCAGAGCCCCCTCAGAATCCTTCTGTCCCTCAATCCCAAATGCTTAAGTTCATTTGCTTTGAGGACAACCGGTTGTCAGGCTAAGGCAGCAGCTCTGTCTGCCTTGGTAAAGGAAAGCAGATAATACAATCCAGGAAACATGAGCACCAGAACATAATGCCACATTCAAAACAACGTCATGCTGACATCACACAACAGCACCACTCACAGTCACTTTCACTTTCCCCAAGGGATACATCAACATTAAGTAACTTCAACATTCCCAGCAGGGATGGCATTTCTCACAGAATTTTACTGACACTGGTTGGTTTCTCTAATTGGCAAAAATTACATTTGCAATTTAAAAAAAATTACTACCACTTTGTAGAAAATAAATTCTACTGAGGGTGGGAGCAGACTTAAGGATGGCTCCTTAAGATGGAATGGAGCATAAAATGCTTTGGGTCTAATAGTTATTTTTTTTCAGCCACAAAAAGCCAAATTGAATATATTCCTTTGAAAAAGGTCTCACTGACATGTAACAAATTTGTATAGAAAAAAAAAAAAAAAAAAAAGGTGGTACCGGGCCACCTTTTAATACTACTCAAAGACAATGGTGGATGTGCATGCAAGTCCCCACTGAGTCCTACGATATAGAAATTCCTTTGATATTACAAAATACAAAAATATTTTATCAGAACTCTCATTTACATTGCATTTACAATGGACATGTAAATAACTTAGTCTTGGGTCCTGGCTAATAAACAAATTACTTACTGAAAAAAGGGTCCTAAAAGTAAGAGAACCAGAGAGGATAAAAGCGAGCAGGAAACAATTTGCCATCTTGCGAGATGGCAACTCAACACAGAACTGATGGGAAGGAAGTGACCAACCCTGGCCTCAATAGAGTCTACTGTGTTTCCAAAGTGAAATGTGCAAATAATATTCAACATGCCAAGAACTGTGACTACCTATTGAGTCAATCTGTAACCTTGCCTCCATCTACTGACAGCATTTTCCCTTTTCTCCCCCATAAGCCACCCCTAAAAGCGCTTTAACATTTAAAACAGTGCAAGTTTCTGAATTTACATTCTTAGCTCCCATCTTCTCCCATTCCCTGATCCTAATCATATTAAGAAATGATACAGTTTTTGCTCTTCTGTCTTTTCCTGCTGTGCAACTGTCCTCTGCCACCTAAGGTGGAAGATTTGGGGAGGCCGTAGGAGCTGTATTTGTGCAGTAGCTCATCGCTCGTGACGTATCGCAGGCGCGCTGGCTGGGGGATGGGTTCTCCTAGGAAATAGCCCTCGTTGTCAGACTCTGAAGAGGAGGAGCAGGTGGAACACCAATCATACTCCGCGAAGTAGGGTCCCCATCGGTCCCCAAAGGCATTCTGCAAAGCCAGGTCCGACACAGTCCTAGGGCACTGGCCGTACAGGTCCCTCCGGGACCCATGCCCCATGCTCTCCTGGAAGCTCCGCTGGCGCATGAATTGGTCATAGTCCTCCCTGGCTCTCAGAGGGGGCCTATCTTTTAACCGAGAGATGGCCTCGCGTTCGCTGGCCAGGTGGAGGGCGTTGTCGGAGCGAGAGCGTCGGGAACGCCTGGACCTGTGAGGTCGGAAGCGGCGGTTGTCGTCACGCGAAGTAGCTCTTCTCCGGGTGCGTTCGCTCATGGGCTGGATCCTCACGCCCTCCTGCCCTGGCAGCTTGCTGCCCGCCATCCCTCCATCAAAATCAAAGCTCTGATGCATCCTTCCGTGGGACTGCAGGTCTCTGTAGCCAATGGGGTTGCTGAGCTGGTGGAGGTTTCCCTCCATCTCCTGGTACTGCTGGGCGGAGAGCAGGCTGCGAACTGACTCTGCGCTCCGGAACTGCATGGACGAGTTAAGAGTGCCCATGTTGCTCAGCTTCTCAGACACATTCATTCCAGAGTCTTTGCTGAGGTCAGGCATGGAAAATCGGGATAGGTGCTCCTGGCGCTTGGCACCACCATCAGCAGAGAGGCCTGGGGGAGAGAAGAGGGGACCACAGAGATTAATACAGATGTGCAGCGATAAGATTACTGTCACCGCTGGTCATCTATATAGGGTCATTACATACCATTGTGCACTTGTGTACTGCACAAAGACCCTCTCAGGGGGCACATGTGCCCCGTGAGAGGGTTCTCCCCACTTCACAGCAGGTCACTATCTACTTAGACGGGGCACTTGCTTAAAATGCATCCAGAGATGTATTTTACCAGTTGCTAGTTATTCCAAAGGCTCATCAAAGTTACTAAGAGCCCACTGTGTATCTTATGCATGATGCTTCCTCTATATGAAGTTTCACTTTGCAAAGTACTTTAATTACATTTTTGAGTCTAATGATGCACTATAAGCTCTGTAGGACAGATATTTTGGATGAGGAAACTTTAAGCTATAGAAGCTGGATCATGCCCAAGCTGTTTCTGGCAACACTGAACACTGGTTCCACAATACTGGGCCAGTTCACTTCTCTGTTGGCCTGCAGCAGTTTCCTGCTTTGCCTGCTGCCCTTAGTGGCAGGTGGCTCCCTATCAAAAGTGTCTTGGACACTAAGTGACTCCCTAGGTATAGATAGAGAAATATTTACTCTCTCAGACCATTCAGTGAATGCTCCAAGGTTGTAAATGGGTCCCTAGCAGCCAGAAGATGTGGGTGGGACCCCAGGGGACCTCTCTGTCACATGGGTAGGGACTTTTAAAAGTAAAGCAGTGGGTCTGATGCTCTCTAACAGCAGGTGCCCCAGCAATGGACCTCCATTTCCTAAGTGCTGTCAAATGAGCTCCTGGCATCCCTCAGATGAAAACCATTTTGAAGGTGGTGGGAGATACTGACTCCAGTAACTTTCATTTTGCTCATCTTCAAGCAGAGCTCTCTCAGGAGATGTTTAAGAATGGGCCAGGTGGCAAAGTCTCAGCATTTTCCACTCATTATATGTTGCAAGGATCAGCCATTTCTGGTCATAGACAACATGCCTTTGGATTGCAATGGCCCATTATCGCCCCTGCCACTGATTATTCCTGTCTTCTACTGAGGCCTCCAGCTTCCTCTTCTGTGACAAAACCTAAAACAGTGTTATGAGCACTTTGCAAAATTACTTGGCAATATTTACTAAAGCTAAATACACAGACACATATATGAATTATGAATAAAGCCGCTCTGAATATCCTTGCCCATTTTTTGTGGACTTACGAATTTCTGTTGGGTGTATGACCAAGAGTAGAAACTCCCCAATTCTCCGTCTTCACTCTTGGTTATAGAGTAAACAGGAGTTAGTAAGAAGGTCCAAGAAATGGACAAGGGTATTCAGAAAAGCTTTCTTGTAATAGCCCAGAAATGGAAACAACTGAAATGTCAATTATCAGGAAAATGGATAAATATATTGTGGTCTTTTCTACCATTCCCCACTAAAAGGAATCCAGTCTCTTCAGAAAAATGGCCAATACCAGGATAAAGGCAAGGAAATTAAAAGAAGCAGGATCTTGTTATGCCATAAAGTAGGAAAGTATTAAAAATAAGATATGGTGGGGGTTTGTCAGAAGAACACAGGGCCTATCTTGAAGGGAACCCCACTGGCCAAATCTGACCAATTTGAGCATTAAAATATTTAAGGGAAGTAATGATTTATAAACCACTGAAACAAATAGGAATTCACAAGTCCATACTGATAACAGATAAATAAAAACATAAATAAATAAATAAATAAATAAATAAATGGGGGAAAAGAGAAGGCTCTATGTATGGTGGAATGCCAACCGCTGTCAGTAGAGTAAGTTCACAAGGAGGAAGGGGGTGCTAGATTTGGAAAATCATTTTATAACCATTGGCGGTAGAGTGCTTCACACAAGAATCAAAAAGTGTGCTACATTTAGGGGGTAAAATTTGATGGGAGAGAGCATTGTTTTAAAGTGTTTCCCTACACATTGCTTATTAGTTGCAAGGGAAGAATTAGTAACTAAACAGTGGTAAAATCAGACAACACCTTGACCTGAAGTTCAAACTTAACATCCCTGGTGAGATGCAACTGCACCCTGTATGCCTCCAGTTGAGATGTACTGAGAAGGGCACACTATCGTTTATGTAGTATTCCAGTCAAGAATGCATTTCCTGAATGTATTCAGGAGGAAACATTAGACAGATCCCAAAAAGGAGGGACATTTGTTATGAAAAAAGGGACTGTAGTCTTAAGACCAGCCAAGGCTGAGAGAATGTTCTAGATTAAAGGGTACAAAGGAAACATGGCAATTACATATAATACCTGATCCTGGACTGGAACCTGCTCAGTAGGGAAAATAAATGCTGTAAAGCAGGGGTTCCCAGACCCCAGGCTATAGACCGGTTAGGAACCAGGCCACACAGCAGGAGGTGAGTGGTCGGTAAGGGAAGCTTCATCTGTATGTACAGCCACTCCCCATTGCTCCAATTACCGCCTGACCTCTGCCTCCTGACAGATCAGCAGCAGCATTAGATTCTCATAGGAGCGTAAACCCTATTGTGAACTGCTCATGCAGGATCTAGGTTGTGTGCTCCTTATGAGAATCTCATGCCTGATGATCCATAACTGTCTCCCATCACTCCTAGACGGGAACGTCTAGTTGCAGGAAAACAAGCTCAGGTTTCCCACTGATTCTACATTATAGTGAGTTGTGTAATTATTTCATTATATATTACAATGTAATAATAATAGAAATAAGGTACACAATAAATATAATACACTTGAACCATCCCAAAGCCATCCCCACCCCCTGACCCCAGTCTGTAGAAAAATTGTCTTCCACAAAACTGGTCCCTGGTGCCAAAAAGGTTGGGGACTGCTGCTATAAAGGAAAATTTTTGGTCAGCTGAAAAAAAAAAAAAGGAACATGGGCAATAGATAGAAGTATTATGCTAAGTTTACTGTGGTCAATGAATAATGGTGATAATGTGGGAGAAGATCTTTATTCTTGGGAAATATGTATAGAAGGATATGGCAGTAAATGGCCCAGATGGATGCAATCTGCTCTCAAATGGTTTATAAATAAAATGTGTGCATGTGTGTGTGCGTGTGTGCATGCGTGTGAACATGAAAGAACAAATGTGGCAAAAGGTTGACAATGGATCAATCTACGTAAAGAGTACATTATAGGTGTTGTTTGTTCTATTTTTGTAACTTTTTTGTAAGTCTGAAATTATTTCCAAATAAAAAGTTTCTTTAACATTGGAATATATTCATGTGATATGATGGTTTTTAATTCTGAAGGAAATTTGGAAACATCTGGACACATTTTTGGTTGTCACTATTAGGATGGGATTCTACTGGCATCTAGTAGCTAGAGGCCGGAGATGTTGCTAAACATCCTACAATGTGCAGGATGGCTTCCTTGCCCCCATACAGAATTTTCCAAACCAAACTGTCAACAGTCTCACAATTGAGAAACCCTGATATGATGGAATATTACACAATAATGAGAACGAATAACTACACCCAAGAACATGGATGTATCTCGTAGAAAATGCTTGAACATGCAAAAAGAATATGTGCTGTATGATTCCGTTATATGAAGTTCAAGAACAGGCTGAGGCTATCTATAGTGATACAGGTCAGGGCAGTGGGAGGCGGTATGAAGAAAGCTGCTAGGGCACTGCAGTTGTACTATAGCTAAATCTGGATGGTGACTGTAAAACAATACACATGTGTAAAAATTCACTGAGGTGTAGTTTTAATATTTGTTTGCTTTATTTTGTGTAAGTTATATCTCAATAAAATGGAGTAAAAGTAAAGCAACGTCTGGCCAGGTGTGGTGGCTCATGCCTATAATCCCAGCACTTTGGGAGGCCAAGGAGGACGGTTTGTTTTGAGCTCAGGAGTTGGAGAAAAACCTGGGCAACATGGTAAAACCCTATCTCCACTAGAAATACAAAAATTAGCTGGGCGTGGTGGTGCATGCCTGCAGTCCTAGCTACTCAGAAGACTGAGGTGGGAGTATCACCTGAGCCCAGGAGGTCGAGGCTGCAGTGAGCCGAGATCATGCAACTGTACTACAGCCTGGGCAACAGAGCGAGCCCCTGTCTCCAAAAAAATAAACAAGTAAATAAATAAATAAAAATAAAACAATGTTTGTTAAAGGGTCGAATTTTAACATTGGATATTCCTATAAAGAAATTAATCTGCCAAATATCATAAACTCCAGTAATTTTCTGTTTCAATTTTATTCCTGGGATAACTGTCAGGGCAATAGCAGTTGGGCCCTCCAATCGCTTGCTTACTCTGCTGCTTATCTCTGACATACAAATCACAAAAGCTGATTTACAATAGCTTAATCACTTCCAGAGCCACCCCACTATGAAAGCAGAGAAGAGAGGATAACAACCTAAGATGATGAATGAGTGGTTTGAGTGGATGAACTCTAGTAAGGAAAGAAAACATCTTCAAACTCACGTCTAGAAACAAAAAGGTGGACACAATGATCTTCGCAGGGTTTTCTACCCTAGCTCTTGAGTAGAATTAGGGTCAGCATAAATAACTTAGCAAATACTATTAATTTGCCAGCATGCTGTTCTCCCGAACCTGTCTTTCATAAGCCCAGAAGTGCAGTGTTTTTGAGAGCATCCTGCTTGTGAACAGATTCCTATTTCCGTGAGGAGGTGACCTCCAAGAGGAGCAGCTTCTATTCTGTTGGGAGGTGTACTGCCTTCTGGTATCAGGCTTCTGCATCCTGGGAAAGCTCGGGATACCCTGAGGCACCCCCTTGAAAAAGAAAAGAGCTTGATCAGAGCAGGAGGGCCCTGTTGCACAAGCCCAGCATCTACTATCAGTTTTACCTAAATGTAAGCTATTCATTCCCCTGGAGTATGTGTGGGTGGGACTGGAAATACTACCTGCTCACTCTAAAGAGGAGAAATGCCTCTCTTCTGATTCATTAACCCAGATTTTCCTCCAGGGTCTTCTTGCATGCAGGGCATGAACAGAAAGGCCAATGTTGACCAAAGATGCACAATGATTGTGTACTTGCCTCTAAAAAGGGGAGTTCTGTGGTTACTTTCATTACTGGCAAAATCCAAAGTCCTTATGCAGACCTTAAGGCCCTACGTGACTTGGCTCCCTTCTCTGTCTCCAAGATCATCAACTAAACACTCCTCCTCTCTTAACTCTGCTTCAGCTGTGCTTATATTCCTCCCCCTCTCCCCAAACACAACAAGCTCATTCCAGCAGGCCTTGGAAAACTCTCCCCTTTGCATGCCTGACTTCTTCTGTTTGTTAAAGTCCTTGTGTAGATATCACCTCCTCAGCAGTGTCTATCCTGAACACTCCTTCTAAAGCAGCAAAGTTAGTTGTCTTCTGGCCAACCACTCACTATTGCACTTGACCCTTTTTTAAACTACCCACCCTGACTTATTAAGGTCGTATGTAAGTTTGTAGCTGAATGAATCCCCTGGGAGCAGGGATCTTCTCCCCACTCTTCACTGTATTCTTGCAGAGCTAGCCGTGCCCAGCACCCTTTGGTGCTCAATACATACTCACGGAATAAACATAAATGGATTCTCATGTTATCCACAGCTTGGAAAAAAGCAATCACCCTCTGACCTGGAGTGGGTCAGTGCTGTGATCCACATGGGTGGGGTTCCAAACATCAGGAACAAAATATCACGATCACACCTGTCAATCTCCGTCTCTGGCGATTCATTATATAGTCCACCATCTGGGGTTTCTCCAATTTTAAACTCAAAGTACACGTGATTTATAATGAGCTCCCTGCACTGCAGAAACGTTTTCTCCTTATTAATCACAGCTCTGGTGATGTGTTTAAATTAGCAGCTGATACTGTCTCCAAGGTGGAACTGTATTGTCACAGGTCACACTCCAACTTGAGAAACACTCCTTCCCCCTCTAACTGCGAACAGAACTGGAGACCTACCTTCTGGCTGGGTGACTTGGGGAAATTTTTAGACCTCTTGAGATGCATCAGTAAGATGGGCATAATGACAGGATATGAGTACTAAAGCTGTAGTGATGATTAGATGAGGAAAACATATCTTTCCTTTTTAAGGTTCATCACGACTATGATGCATCTGTGTAGTTTTTGTTTCGTCTCTGTCTTCTTGATAGATCAGCAGCTCCATGAGGGCAGAAACTGTGTTCCTGTTTGCTAGCCCTGACCTCAGTACCTGGTATTCAGTATGCAGGAAGAAGGTTTAGTAAGGCCTAAAATTCCCCAAGGAAAGAAAGCATGCCTCAAGACTGTAAATGCCCTCCAGACATTTACAACTCATACTGATGATTTAGCTCCCTTTCAGTAGGGTCTTTCCTATATTATTTATCTATTATTTATGTGCTGGGGCAGAGACATGAAGAAAATGGAATTGTTTAGAACAGGGGTTTGCAAACTACAATGGCCAATGAACCAAATCCAGCTCACTGCTCCCCTCCTGTTTTTGTAAATAAAGTTGTATTGGAACACAACCACAACTATTCATTTGCATATTGTCGAGGGCTGCTTTCCGGAGTTGGGAGTTGTGACAGACTGTATGACCTGCAAAGACTCAAATATGTTACAGGCAAACAAATACTCACTGACTGCATGATTGTATGGATTAATGAATTTGAGAAACAGGGCCTGATGCAGTGATATTCACTTGAACACCAGTCACTGTTGTAAATTATCTGTGCCTCTAAACCATGGCTGGGATTCCTCCTCCACACAGATGAAGTTCAACTCTCCATTTGTCTGTGCTGAACAAGACCCAGTGTCAAAATACTGCAAATCAATAGAGTCCAACCTAATGGGGCTCTAACATGCCCTTACTCTCCTGTAATAAACACATTTTTCTTTTCTTGTTGCTCAAGCCACGGGGGGTGTGTGTGTGTGTGTGTGAGCTCAAGCACACGTGTGATAGGGAGGTGGGAGCTGCAAGCTAAATTTGCCAGAGAACTCCGGCTGCAGCACATAGTCTAGGGCAGTATGAAGGCCCCCACATCCTCTGGAGGATCTGGCAGAAGAATCCCACCTGATGGCAAGGAGACACAAACGCCAGGTCATTTCCCTCTCAAGCAGAGCTCTGTTTTCTTAATTAACGGAGAGGAATTTTCCCCTGCCAAATAATGCAGGTTTAATGAGAGGTGCTCAGGGTGATGACAGAGTTAAATGCAGTGATTTATCCATATCCCAAGGGTCAGTATGACTGGGAGCTCTGCAAACGTCCACGCACCACAGGGGTGCAGGTTCCCACAAGATCCATGGCTGTGCTTCTACAAAGAGAGGTCAGTATCCAGTTCAGCCTGCTGTTCTCCGTGGTTTAACTGCCAACATGAAGGTGTAGTTGGGGCATTCTAATGTACACTGGCATTTCTGTCTGAGTAATGTTTCCCTCTCTACAAATAGGAGGTCTCACACAAACTGGCGTCTGCAAGAAAATCAATGTCCTTCAAAGAATGCTCAAGGTCTGATGGAACAGAAAGAAAATCTTTGCTGGCTTCCCTCCCCCATGTCTTTGGGGGCAGAAGGTATGCATGCAAGTCCAGAAAGAAGAAAAAGCAGACTAAGATTGAATGGCGGACCTTAGGCACATCTCTCTGTTCCTTATTTACTGTCCTGTCTCATCGCACTCTGCACAAGAAGACAGAGAGCTGTGTTTCTGCCAACTTCAAAGATACATTACCAGGCAAGGTGGCTCACTCCTATAAGCCCAGCACTTTGGGAAGCTGAGGTGGGAGGAGCTCCTGAGCCCAGGAGTATGAGACCAGCCCTGGAAACATACTAAGACCCCCTATCTACAAAAAACAAAAAACAAAAAGTTAGCCAGGCGTAGTGGTGTACACCTGTAGTCCCAGCTACTGGGGAGGCTGAGGCAGTAGGATCACGGTTACAGTGAGCTATGATGACACCACTGCACTCCAGAGCCTTTCAAAAAATAATTTTTTTAAAGCATTCACATTTCATATTTCTAAACGAAATAGTATCTATTCAACCATGCCCTCCAGACATTTACAACTCATATTGATGATGTAGCTCCCTTTCATTAGGGTCTTTCCTATATGATTTTCATTTTCTTTTTTGCTGAGATAGAAACATGAAGAAAATGGAATTGTTTAGAACGGGGGGGTTGCAAACTACAGTGGCAATGGGCCAAATCCAGCTTACTGCCTGTTTTTGTAAATAAAGTTGTGTTCGAACACAACTACGCCTATTCATTTGCATGTTGTTGGTGGTTGCTTTCCAGATTTGGGGAGCTGTGACAGAATGTATGATCCGCAAAGCCTCAAATATTTACTTTCTGGCCCTTTACAGACACAGGTTGCCAACCTCTGGTTTAGCATCCTGCAGCAAGCCTGAACAGCCCCAAAGTCATGGGTGCTACACAGTTTAAGCCTCTCAGACTATGCAAAAAGTGTCCCGAGGTACGTGTTTGTTTGTTTGAAGCATGTGTGGCGGTAGCTTGATCAGGTCCCTTGGGATCCTTTTTCCAACTAAGTCAATCGATTTCATCAACACCCTGAACTTCAAATTGGCAATAGCTGGAGAGATACTGTCATCTGGGCAGTGGAGCTTAAACGCCACCACATGTTTCTTAGTGACAGGGCATGGAATGGCTCAAACAGAGTATGACAAAGAAGGCTGGGGGTGGGGACAGAGAGTGGGACAATATGAATGCACTCGACAGTGTGATCTGTGGACGAGCCACAATGCTGTCCCTTGGGAGCTGGTTGAAACCGCAGACTGTCAAGCCCTCACCAGACTTGCAGAATTCAAATCCACATTGAACAAGATCCCTGGTGATTCCTGCGTTCATGAGAGTTAGAGGAACACCAAGATGCTGGGAGTTTCAAGGACGATTTTCTTTGCAACACAAGGGTGCTTCTACTCAAGGAAACAAGACCCTCATAGCCTCAGAGACTCTAATTCAGGGTTTCCCGACCTCAGTACTGCTGACATTTCGGGCTGGATAATTCTTTGTTTGGTGGGCTGTCCTGTGCACTTCAGGATGTTCAGCAGTATCCCTGGTCTCTACCCACTAGATGCCAGTCGCACATCCCTCTGGTTGTGACAGCCTGGAAATGTCTCCAAACAGTGCCAAATGTCCCTGGAGGGCAAAATCGCCCCCAACTGAGGACCACTGCTCTAACATATCCTGTCCTTGACCTGCTGCTTGACAATAGCCCAAGGGGAGCTCTGTTCCTGTCCACCGAAGTGCTGCAGTGAGTTAAACCTGCTCTACCCCACCCTGCAGACAGGAGCCTCGTCACATTGGGGGTTGTCGCCCCTTCTTTCTAAAGAAGGATTATCAGGGCTCTGCCTGGTTGGGTGTGGTATGTCCCTAAAACTGGGGAACTTTAAAAGTTATTTTCTCTCTAAACTCTTCTTAGAAAATGCACATTCCTTTCTCTCAGTGGGTATCAAGAATTCCCCAGTTAAGGCCTTTGCTGTCTCATTTTCCTGGCAGATTTGAAGCTTTTGAAATCCTGAATTTTTGATGCATCTTTTTTACTTCCTTACTCCAGTCACCGACCTATCTAGCAGGTCTCAGGTGACCAGCAGATCACAAGTTGGCTCGCAGTCAGTTACACATCTGCCATCTGCTCTGGTGCTACCAGGAGCAGTGCTGGTAGTCTAGGGAACAATTTCCTCTGCCAGCTGCACTGGGGAACGGGGAGGGAAGGGGGAGGCCAAGCCCTGGGGCAGGGGTGGGGGAGGGGGGTAGTATACATAACTTCTTACTTCACACTCCCACCCCCCAGGCTTGGCCTGCCTTCTCTCTCAGGGACAGGCTGTTTAGGCCCAAACTAAAGAACAGCCTCTTTACAACCAGCTGCTTCCAAAGAGGGTCATGGACTGATTTTGGTTTTCCCAACAAAAGCAGCTTTGTTTTTTAGCAGCATTCATTCTAGGGACTTGCCTTTGAACTGGAGGTTGGGGAGTGACAAGCATTATAATGGGACTAGAATCACTTCTCTTACAGACCCAGTACAGTTACAAGGACAAGTCGGATAAAAACTTGAGTGTGGACTGGAGGTTTCTTACATTCTCTCTCTTTACTTGCTCATCCTATTAACTTTCTGATAAACCAGTGACCCCAACAAAGATGGAATCAATTTTAACTCATACCACTTGTAAAAGTGAAGGAGGAAACCAGGAAGGGACATCTTCCAGAATCATGTGGAGTCAGCTTTAATATCTACCACTCAGCTCCGTGGGGGATTCTGGTTGTATTGCCACAAAGCATTTGCTAATTGAAAGGACGCACAACAAATTCAGACCAGTTGAAGACTGTTTGCCAGAGTTTGCTCTGGGTTTACACTGACCCCATGCTGCTTTCTAGAACCCATTAGTCTGGGTCAACAAGCAGACCATGCTGTATTTACTTGGGAGACACTTGACTACACGAGGACAAAAGCTAAATGGCTCCCAAGTGGTACAGAGTGGGCAGCCAAGAACCTGGGGACCCACTGAGTTGCTTCAAAGATCTCTGACAAAGCCCTGCTATTGCCAGGCACTGTGAGCACAACTGTGAAGAAGGCCCTTTAAGAGGACATCGTAGAAGGATATGACCTAGTGCAGAGAAAACAGATAACCAAGTCAGCATAGCAAGGTGACCATTATAGATAATAATCACTAGGAAAGAAATAAAGGGGATGCTATGGCAGAGAATAAAGACTGGACCTACTTTGAGTGCTGGAAAAGAAGTCTGTGTTGGTGATGACTATGGGGAGACCTAAAGGATGAGAAGGAGCCCACCGAGCCAAGGGCAGGGAAAAGTGTTCCAGGCAGAGGGAGCAAGAATATTTTGTACTAGAGAAGGTGCCACATGTTCTAAGATGTAGCAGAAGGGCAACGACACTGGAGCGTTGTGAGCAAGGACAGCAGCAGGAATCAGGCTCAGAAGGTGAACAGGAGCCACACGAAGGTTCTTCCTAGGCCACTCTGGGTTTTGAAAGTGTCTTTCATATGCTGCTGGCAAAATTTAAAAAAGTAACTGAGAGGCAGCACAGGGGACTGGTGACAGCATTGGCTTTGGAGTTCGCCTTCCAGCTCTGTCCCTTGAAGCTGTGCCTTCTCAGGCAGACCTGGACTGTTTTATGCTCAGTTCCCTCATCTGTGAAATGGGAATAATCACACAACCCAAGGGAGAAGGTATTAAATGGGTTAAAACACAAAGTACTTAGAACAGTGCTAGGGCGGGCGCACCAAATGAAATATTCAATCTTCTTACTGTCCTTTACTCCATATTTATCTGTCACTTTTAAAGCGTTTTTATGCATGTTGTCATATGTGAAATTGCTGGGCATTGTTATGCAATCTAAGTCGGAAAGGGGAGTTGGGATAATTTGCCCAAGGTCATACAGAAGCTACCTAAGAACTCTTCTCCCACCTCCTGCCTTTTATTATTGTGAATATAAAAAGTAAAAGGAATGTGGCCAGAGTGCTAGCAGTCAGAGATTTGAGGGCAGGAGACAGAGAGAGAAGTACAGATACAGTGACACTTCCCAGCTTCTAACTAGCAGCTACAATGAAAAAAATCCTTTTTATTAATGTATAGTTTTCTATTGTATAAATATGAATTACATGCAACAACATGGATGAATCTCATAAATATAAAGTAAAAGATGCCGTGATAGAAAAGAACATGTACAGTATATCCCATTTATATGAAGTTAAAACCCACCCCAAATCATCTATGCTGTTAGATGTCAGAA
The DNA here is from genome assembly GCF_037993035.2 of Macaca fascicularis. NCBI lineage: Eukaryota > Metazoa > Chordata > Mammalia > Primates > Cercopithecidae > Macaca > Macaca fascicularis. The sequence continues at coordinate 127,193,865 of NC_088376.1, forward strand.
TAGTGCTTACTTTGGAGAGAAGGGAAGAGCAGCAGCTGCGAGGTGGCATGAGGGAGCTTCCAGGGTGCTGGTCACTGTCTGTTGCTTGACTTGGGAGATGGTACCATGAATGTAATAATTCACTGAGCTGTCACTTATGATTTTTGCATATTTGTATTTGCTATACAGCTATATAATGTTTAAGAGAAATTATCACTGAGAGGCAAGAATGCACTCATGACAATGTAAAAGGTAAATATGCAGAACTCACTACCCCTACCCTAACACACACACACTTCCTCAACAGCATGTCTCGTACACTAGACTTGTATGGCTAGAACACATGGTTCCAACTGGTGGCCAATACACTAAGCTTTATTTAATCTCAAGGGTTAAATTTCCTTTTGCCTTTTTAAGTTGGGATACACCAGAACCTTTATCACCTATGCTCTTACCCCTGGCCACATTTAGCATTTATTATACCTGCTTGTCCACATCCCTCCTTTCCCCATTAGACATATGCATTTCCCACTGGTGTCAGCCAACTTGATGAGGTGGGTTAGATGTTTGGATAAAAGTGGTTTATGGATTTAAGAGGCAAAATACAATGTACTCTTTTAGGCTTGGGATCTTTGCTTCTCAAGATCTCCCTTCTCTATAGCTGGGAGTTGACAAAGTGCCATTCGTGGGATAGCAGTTCATGACCTCATGTACAACAGAATCAGTTACTAGACTGGCTGACAGATGGATGAATGGGTACAATGGACAAGAAGATGGAATAATTTGTAAATGGACGGGTGTATAGTGTGAAGGGTAATAAAGGGTGGGGATAAATAAATGTAAGGATAACTGAATTAATCAATCAATGGGTGCAACAGTGATGTAGGTACAGGAGAGACAAAGTTTTGGGCTCTCAAAAAAAGTTAATCTCCAAGTGGGACCTAATTAAAGAGCTTCTGCACAGCAAAATAAACTACCAACAGAGTAAACAGACAACCCACAGGATGGGAGGAAATATTTTCAAGCTATGCATCTGACATATACAGAATCTATAAAGAACTTAACTGAATAAGCAAAAAACAACTCCATCAAAAAATGAGCAAAGAGGGAGAAGGCAAGAAGGCAAGTTGTCTTCAACTAGACAAAGACAAGTGGAACAGCTCCCACGGAGGGATTGAGATGACTGGCATGCTTTTAACAGATCTTCAGAAGGAGGGAACTAAGAATGGACGGAGGCAAGACACAGAAGCTGGGCTGAAAGGGGAGAAAGCTGGGAACCCTGCATGGGCTACCCTGCAGCAGGACTCACTTTTGAACAACAACAGCTCAGGGGATATGGGTGAGTTGAACTGGCAAGAAGCAACCTGCTATCATCACAGACCTCGGGAACCCTAGAAGGAGGGGACCCCTTGACCACCATGGACCCTTGAGGTAGCAGGGAGAGCTGTTTAGAGAAGTGTGGGACAACAAGCCAGCTGATGTGGAGCCCAGAGGGTTTGGTGTGGGGGTGTCTTTAATGTAGCATGGCCAAGGATGGCCATCCCCCTGTACTCGACTTGCTCCCATAAGAGACTTTAGCCCTAGGAGAATTGTTGGATCTGATCGCTGCAGGATGGTCTTGCACATCAGATGGGGCTGGTCTGACCTGAGCACCCCTTAGTCTGTTGGCCTCTTCCAGGGCCCCAGCCCGGCCAAACCTGCTTAGAGGGCAGTCTTGGGTACCTTGGGGGCCCACAGCATAGCTTCTGTGCCAGTGAACCTTGCCTGACTGGTAGAGAATTCCAGTGAGGTGTGGCCTATACAGCCATGCACATGCTCCCTCCCCATACTGCAGCTTTCTCAGGGCCCATGGCACATGGGTTGGCACATGTCTGCACAGATAGGTTTTGCTTTCCTTGCCCCGCCAGCACACTGGAGTGCAGTCTGCACCTACCCAGCCCCCAGCCACCATTGCAGATGGAGCTTTGGTGGGTACCGAGCCAGCGAGCCCCACTCCTGCCAGCACCCTGCCGTTATACTAATACTACACAGAGAATAGCAGATACCCCACATCCTCAGTGATTGCTCCTGCTTGCAGGGCACAGAGAAGGCACCCAAACCTGCCCCAGCCAGCACCCTTCCCCAAGCCAATACCATATCCAGTACAACCACATGCATAATCTCCAGCAGGGGCCCCCCACTCCATCCAGCAGTGCTGCCACTGTCACTGTGGTGAACACCCACAGGGATGTAGGAACCCCTTCATCTGCTAGCACTTTGTTACAGCTGCCACACCTTGGCACTCCCCGTGCAGTGGACTCCCAAACCTTGCGGAGCCAGATAACAAAGCTGGGGCCCAATATAAGTCCCCCAGAGTTAGAGCACAGTCTAAGAGTTGGGAGCTGGGTGTTGGCCCCCTAAAATCTCCCCAAAATGAAGCCAGTCAGTTGAATCCATCTTATACCAAAATCAAACCCTCAAAGTCATCAAATAGGATTAAGAAAAAAAAAAACAAAAAACAAAAAACACACCCATCCAAAGGTCAGCAACCTCAAAGATTGAAGGTAGATAAGCCCACAAACATGAGAAAGAATCAGGGAAAGAATGCTGAAAATACAAAAAGCCAGAGTGCCTTCTTTCCTCCAAACAACCGCTTCACCTTTCCAGCAAGGGTTCATAACCAGGCTGAAGCTAACATAGCTAAAATGACAGAAATGAAATTCAGAATATGGATAGGAACGAAGATCACTGAGCTCAGGAGTACACTGAAACCCAATGCAAGGAAGCTAAAAATAATGATAAAACAATGCAGAAGCCGACAGACAAAATAGCCAATAAAGAGAAAAATATAACTGACCTCATAGAGTTAAATAAAGCCATTACAAGAGTTTCACAACGCAATCACAAGTATTAATAGAATAGAGTAAGTGGAGAAAAGAATCTCAGAGCTTGAAGATTGGCTTTTTGAAATAAGACAGGCAGACAAGAATAGAAAAAAAAAAAAAAAGAATGAAAAGGAATGAACAAAACCTCTGAGAAATATGTAATTATGTAAAAGGACCAAATCTATGACTGATTGGCGTCCTTGAAAGAGATGGGGAGAATGGAACCAACTTAGAAAACATACTTCAAGATATCATTCATGAGAACTTCCCCAACCTAGCTAGAGAGGCCAACATTCATAAGATACTTCAAAAGAAGATTATCCACAAGACACATAATCATCAGATTTTCTGAGGTCAAAATAAAAGAAAAACATGTTAAAGGCAGCTAGAGGGAAAGATCAAGTCATCTGCAAAAGGAAGCCCAACAAACTGACAGCAGACTTCTCAGCTGAAACCCTCTAAGCCAGAAAAGAATGCTGGCCAATATTCAACATTCTTAAATAAATTCCAACCCAGAATTTCATATCCGGCCAAACTAAGATTCATAAGCAAAGGAGAAATAAGATCCTTTTCAGATAAGCAAATGCTGAGGGAATTTGTTACCACTAGATCTGCCTTAAAAGAGCTCCTGAAGGAAGTACTTAATATGTAAAGGAAAGACCTTTACCCGCCTCTGTAAAAACACACCAAAGTACACAGACCAGTGTCACTATAAAGAAACTACATAAACAAGTTTGCAAAATAACCAGCTAACATAATGATGACAGGATTAAATCTACACATATCAATACTAACCTTAAATGTAAATGGGCTGAATGACCCAATTAAAAGACACAGAGTGGCAAGCTGGATGAAGAACCAAGAGCCATTATAGTATGCTGATGTCAAGAGACCCATCTCACATTCAATGACACACACAGGCTCAAAATAAAGAGATAGACAAAAACCTACCAAGCAAATGGAAAACAGAAAAAAGCAGGAGTTGCAATCCTACTTTCAGACAAAACAGAGTTTAAGCCAACAAAGATCAAAAAAGACAAAGAAGGGCATTACATAATGGTAAAGGGTGCAATTCAGTAAGAAGATCTCACTATCCTAAATATATATGTTCCCAACATAGGAGCACCCAGATTCAAAAAGCAAGTTCTTAGAAACCTTCAAAGAGATTTAGACTCTCACACAATAATAGTGGCAGAATTTACAGCCCCACTGACAATATTAGACAGATCATCAAGAAAAAATTAACAAAGATATTCAGGACCTGAACTCAGCTCTGGATCACGCAGACCTGATAGATATCTACAGAACTCTCCACCCAAAAACAACAGAATACGCATTCTTCTCATCACCACATGGCATATATTCTAAAATAGATCACGTAATCAGAAGTAAAATGCTCCTCATCAAATGCAAAAGAACTGAAATCATAACAATCTCTCAGACCACAGCACAATCAAATTAGAAATCAAGAATAAGAAATTCACTCAAAACCATACAATTACATGGAAATTGGATAACCTGCTGCTGAATGACTTTTGGGTAAATAATGAAATTAAGGCAGAAATTGAGAAGTACTTTGAAAGTAATGACAACAAAGATATAACATACCAGAATCTTTGGGACGCAGCTAAGGCAGTGTTAAGCAGGAAACTTACAGCACTGAAATGTTCATATCAAAAAGTTAGAAAGATCTCAAGTTAACAACTTAACATAAAAACTAACAGAACTAGAGAATCAAGTGCAAAGAAATCCCAAAGCTAGCAGAAGACACAAAATAACCAAAATTAGGGCTGAACTGAAGGAGACTGAGACACAAAAAACCATTCAAAAGATCAATGAATCCAGGAGCTGGTTTTCTTGAAAAAAATTAATAAAATAGATAGACCACTAGCTAGACTAGTAAAAAAGAAAAGAGAGAAGATTAAAATAAACACAATCAGAAATGACGAGAATATTACCACTTACCCTACAGAAATACAAACCACCATCAGAGAATATTATGAACACCTCTATGTATATAAACTAGAAAAATCTAGGAGAAATGAATAAATTCCTGGACACATACACCCTTCCAAGACTGAACCAGGAAGAAATTGAATCCCTGAACAGATCAATAATGAGCTCTGAAACTGAGGCAGTAATAAATAGCCTACCGGCTGGGCGCGGTGGCTCAAGCCTGTAATCCCAGCACTTTGGGAGGCTGAGGCGGGTGGATCACGAGGTCAGGAGATCGAGACAATCCTGGCTAACATTGTGAAACCCCGTCTCTACTAAAAATACAAAAAGCTAGCCGGGCATGGTGGCGGGCGCCTGTAGTACCAGCTACTCGGAGGCTGAGGCGGGAGAATGGCGTGAACCCAGGAGGCGGAGCTTGCAGTGAGCCGAGATCGCGCCACTGCACTCCAGCCTGGGCGACACAGCGAGACTCCGTCTCAAAAAAAAAAAATAAATAAAAATAAAAAAATAAATAAATAGCCTACCAACCAAAAAAAGCCCAGGATCAGATGGATTCACAGTTGAATTCTATCAGGTATCCAAAGAAGAGCTGGTATCATTCCTACTGAAACTATTCCAAAACATTGAGAAGGAGTGACTCCTCCCTAAATCATTCTATGAGGCCAGCATCATCCTGATACCAAAACCTGGTAGAGACACAACAACAACAACAACAACAACAAACTTCAGGCCAATATCCTTGATGAACATTGATGCAAAAATTCTTAACAAATTATTGGCAAACCAAATCCAGCAGCACATCAAAAAGTGTATCCACCACAATCAAGTAGGCTTTATTTATCCATGGGAAGTAAGTTTGGTTCATCATATGCAAATCAATAAATGTGATGCCTCACATAAACAGAACTAAAGACAAAAACCGTATGATTATCTCAATAGATGTGGAAAAAGATTTTGATAAAATTCAACATCTTTTCATGTAAAAAACTTTCAATAAGCTAGGTACTTAAGGAACATACCTCAAAATAATAACAGCCATCCATGACAAACCCATAGCTACCACCATACTGAATGGGCAGAAGCTGGAAGCATTCCCCTTGAAAACCAGCATAATACAAGTATGCCCTCTCTCACCACTCCTATTCAACATAGTATTAGAAGTCCTGGCCAGGGCAATCAGGCAAGAGAAAGAAATAAAAGGCACTCCAAATAGAAAGAGGGGAAGTCAAATCATTCCGGTTTGCAGATGACATGATCCTATATTTGAAAAAACCCCACAGTCTCAGCCCACAAGCTTCTTAAATTGATAAACAACTTCAGCAAAGTCTCAGGATCAAAAAATCAGTATGCAAAAATCACTAGCAATCCCATACACCAACAATAGTCAAGGCAAAAGCCAAATCGGGAATGAACTCCCATTGACAATTGCCACAAAAAGAATACATTACGTAGGAATACAGCTAACTAGGGAGGTGAAAGATCTCTGCAAGGAGAACTTCAAACTACTGTTCAAATAAATTAGAGATGACACAAACAAATGAAAACACATTCCATGCTCATTGATAGGAAGAATCAACATCATGAAAATGGCCACACTGCCCAAAGTAATTTATAGACTCAATGCTATTTCTATTAAACTACCACTGAGATTCTTCACACAACTAGAAAATACTATTTGAAAATTCATATGGAAACAAAAAAGAGCCCAAATAGCCAAGGCAATCCTAAGTAAAAAGGACAAAGCTGAAGGCATCACGCTCCCCAACTTCAAACTATATTACAGTGCTACAGTAACCAAAGCAGGATGGTACTGGTAGAAAAACAGACACATTGACCAATGGAACAGAATCGAAAACACAGAAATAAGGCCACACACCTATAACTATCTGATCTTAGACAAACCTGACAAAAACACATAATGGGGAAAGGACTGCCTACTAAACAAATGGTGCTGGGATAACTGGCTAGCCATATGCTGAAAATTGAAACTGGATCCCTTCCTTACACAAAAATTAACTCAAGATGGATTAAAGACCTAAATGTAAAAAACCCAAACTATAAAAACCTTGAAGAAAACCTAGGCAATATCATTCAGGACATGGGCACGGGCAAAGATTTCATGATGAAGACACCAAAAGCAATTGCGACAAAAGCAAAAATTGACAAATGGGATCTAATTGAACTAAAGAGCTTCTGTATAGCAAAAATACACTATCAACAGAGTAAACAGACAACCGACAGAATGGGAGAAAATTTCTGCAAACTAAACATCTGACAAAGGTCTAATATCCAACATCTATAAGGAACTTAAACAAATTTGCAAGAGAAAAACCAAACCACCCCATTAAAAAGTGGGCAAACAACATGAACAGATACTTTTCAAAAGAAGACATATATGTGGCCAGTAATCATGCAAAAAACTCAACATCACTGATAACTAGAGAAATGCAAATCAAAACCACAATGAGATACTATCTCAGACCCATCAGAATGGCTATTACTAAAAAGGCAAAAAATTATGCATGCTGGCTATTATTAAAAAGGCAAAAAAAAAAATACAGATTATGGTTGCAGAGGAAAGAAAATGCTTATGCACTGTTGGTGAGGGTGTAAATTAGTTCCATCATTGTAGAAGACAGTGTGGCAATTTCTCAGAGACCTAATAACAGAAATACCATTCAACTCAGCAACCCCATTACTGGGTATATACCCAAAGAAATATAAATTGTTCTATTATAAAGAAAGATGCAGGTGTTTATGTTTATTGAGCACTATTCACACTAGCAAAGACATGGAATCAACCTGAATAACCATCAATGATAGACTGGAAAAAGAAAATGTAGTACATATATACCACAGAATACTATGCAGTCATAAAAAAGAATGAGATCATGTCCCTTACAGAGACATGGATGGAGCTGGAGGCCATTATCCTTAGCAAACTAAGGCAGAAACAGGAAACCAAATACTACATGTTCTTACTTATAAGTGGGAGCTAAATGATGAGAACACATGGACACATGGGGGGGAACAACACACACTGGGATCTATTGGAGGGAGGAGGGTAGAAGGAGGAAGAAGATCAGGAAAAATAACTAATGAGTACTAGGCTTAATAGCTGGGTGATGAAATAATCTGTACAACAAACCCCTATAACACAAGTTTACCTACATAACAAATGTTTGCATGTAACCTTGTGAACTTAAAATAAAAGTTAAAAGAAATGGGCAAAACACATGAAAGACACTTCTCAAACGAACACATAGGAGCCGCCAACATACATAGGAAAAAATGCTCACCATCACTAATCATCACAGAAATGCAAGTCAAAAGCACAATGAGATACCATCTCAGACCAGTCAGAATGGCTACTATTAAAAAGTCAAAAAACAACAGATGCTGGCGAGGCTGTGGAGAAAAGAGAACGCTTATGTATGATTGATTGGTAGGAATGTAAATCAGTTCAGCCACTGTGCAAAGCAGCTTGGAGATTTCTCAAAGAACTTAAATCAAACTACCATTCGACCCAGCAATCACATTACTGGGTATATATCCAAAAGAAAATAAAGCATTCTGCCAAAAAGACACACGCACTTATGTTCATCACAGCACTATTCACAATAGCAAAGACATTGAATCAACCTAGATGCTCATTAATGGTGGATTGGGTAAAGAAAATGTGGGGCATGTACATCACGGAATATGATGCAGCCATTAAAAAGTATGAGATCATGTCCTTTGTGGCAGCATCGATACAGCTGGAGGCCATTTTCCCAAGTGAATTAAGGTGGGAACAAAAAACCAATTACCACATGTTCTCACTTATAAGTGGAAGGTAAACATTGGGTACTCATGGATGTAAAGATGGCAACAAGAGACATGTGGGCTACTAGAGGGGAAGGAGGGAAGGAAGCAAGGTTTGAAAAATTAACTATTGGGTACGAGGCTCAGTACCTGGGTGACAGGAGGAATCATACCCCAAACCTCAGCATCATGTACTATACCCAGGTAACCTGCACGTGTACCCCCTGAATCTAAAATAAAAGTTGAAATTATAAGAAAAAGTCAACCTCTAATAAAATAGAAGCTATGGAATAAAGGTCTTAGGTGAGAATTAAGTTTCAGATGATCATTACTGTTTCTATTATTGACTTGCATTTATAGAGCTCTTTATAATTTTTAAGAGCATAAAATGCATTGGTGCTTCCGGAAATCTGGAAAGACAGCAGATGGATCTTCGTTTGGCAGATGAGGAAGTGAAAACAGAAAAAAGATGAGCACCTTGCCCAAGGTCATGGGTGAGGGTAGGAATCAGTGATGGAGGCAAGAATCAAACCAGGTCTCCAGATTCTAAGGCAAGCTCTTCTCAAGCTTCAGAAGGCATGCAAATCACCCAGGGATCTTCTTAAAATGAAAATCTGAATCCACTAAGTGTGGGATTCTGAATCTCTGACAAGCTTCCAGGAGATGCTAATATTACTGGTCCACAGACCACATTTGGAACAGCAAAGGGTCTGGGGTGCTTTCCTTTATCTCACGAGTGTGGAAAGAAAGCCTCGCTCCCCTTGTTTCTTATAACATATCCAGGAAGGCATGTATCATAGAGACCAACCAGGGGGTGTACCTGAGCATGCCACACTCCCAGGCTTCTGGCCAGGGAGCTAGGGAACCTCAGGAGTAGGAAGAGAAAGCATGGCCTTGCACTATGCCGTGTCCTACTTCTCTCTTCAGCAAAAGTGAAGCTGCCACCAACCCATTATCCTGTCTCTGCCAACAAACAACAAAGCCAGGACTGGATTCTTGGAGAGCATAAAGACCTTGAACAGGGCCATGAAAACTCCTTTTCCTGCTCTTGGTCTCCGGTTTCTGTCTCAGCCAGTCTGCGCCCTTCGTCTGGCTTCCTGAGGCAACGTGGGTTTGGCTGGGCTCCCCCTCTGCACAGATGGAATAAGCAGCTGCTTACCTGGTAGGAGCTGAGGACCTGGAGAGTCCTCCAGGGCCCTCAAATCTATTTCCTCCCACCTTGCAAATCTTTGTATCGATCCAGCTCGTGAGCTAAGGAAGTCTTTCCAAACTATCCTCTCTGGATTATGCAAAAAACGATTGGGTTGGCAATTAGGTTTGGGAATTTCTACAGCACTTCTCAAAAACCGGCTTCAGTGCAGTAGGAATTTTCAGAAAGAAGATAGAAAATCCATTGTTTTCCATACTTTGGAAACAGAACTCCTTCTCTACCCAGCCCCACCCTGACTCAAAAACATGTTTTGAGAAATAGTTGGTTTACCAACATTGATTCCTGTTAAAATCCAAACATATCTGCTTATAATTTCTGTCTCAGTTACTGTAACTCAGCTGTGTTCAGCCAAACTGGAGCCTAAGGCAAAAGAAAAAAAAATCAGTAAAACAGATCCTGTATTTACAAATTGTATTTTTTTGTTAGCCACAATTCTTTGTATGAATTTTCATGCTTAAAACGTTCCTTATCTTGATGGCTAAGTTTTTCGGCACCCCTTTAAATTATGTAGCCACAGGGGAGGCTGTTGCTTGCCTCCACCTTGTCCCATGCTGGTCAGATGGGCCACTTCCCTTACACCTTAGTCAAATCTTTGATTTTCATTTGTGAAGTTCCATGTGTTGTATATTTGCTATAAACTGTGCTTTCTAGGGTAGCAGAAAAAAAAAAAAAAAAGACTAGTTTGGAAAGTAGAGCACACTGCCATAAATACCAGTGAGATCCTGAATAAATCACTTCTCTCCTCTGAACCTTGGCTTTCTTCTGAACCGCTACAGCAACGCTCCAAGCTCCTCCCAGCTGAGAGTCTGTGATTTTGATTCCAGATACCACCCATTATCAGATCAGTCTGGATTATGGTTGAGGAATATCTGCAGAGTATCTTTGCAAAGGGAATGTTATCTGGCAAAGTAAGTTTTCACACAGGGAGTAAAAGGGAGGGAAAGAAGAGCTATGGAATGCTGCCAGAGAGGTCAGAACTGAAAACACTTAGGAGGTTCCTAGACAGCCAGGGGGTAGTTTGTTGACAGAAAGGAAAGTAAATGAGAGAAAGGGAAACCTAAACCCATGGTTTGTCTACCTCATCATCTGTCATTAGTCAAAACCTGCCACCAGGTCTCAAGTAGGTGTCCCCTCTAGCTCACCCTTTGCCCCCAAAAATTCATAACCCAACGGCCAAGGCTCACTTCAGGGTGTCGTCTGGGAACCACGGCTGTGTCAGAATCACAGAATCACCTGGGGTTCTTATTCAAATACAAGTTCCTCAGTCCTGTCCCAGACCTAGTGAACCAGAACTTCTGGGAGTGAGGCCCAAGAATCTGCATTTTCAACCAGTTTGTCAGTTGATTTTGATGCCTTTAAAGATCCAAAATCACTGCTTTGAAGTCATGTGGGTGTGAACAAATGATCAGGTTTCCCAGCACTGGCTGCCCTCACTTGTGGGTGACCTTAGAATTCAGACTCTGAAAAACTGCCTGTTAGGTAACTCTGCCTTGTCAGTGCCAAGCAAGGTGTGAGGATTCTGTGACCTGCCAAAGCCCTGGGCCACTGTCAGACGCAGGCTTTCCAGGACAATTTGTGTTACTCCTCCCGCCAAATCCTGGCTGGTGAAGACTGATGACTTAATTCCCTGCTCCTGTCACTAAATGTGGTCTCCGTGCCAACCCAGCCAGGGTAGATGGTGACCCAGCTCCCCTGGAAACTGTTCAGATGGTCGGCACCTGAGAAACCCAACAGGATGCTAGAGACCTGGAAGAGAGGGAGGAACTTTGCTTGGTTTGCCTCCAACTCTTGGCCATTAGAGCTGTTCTCTGCTCTATGAGCACCTACAACCCCAAAATATCAGAGCAGGTGTGTGAACACTCTGGGAATGCTGTGTGGATCCTGTCCTCAGCAGGATCTGTGGTTCTGTCAAGCACCCAACTCAGAGCTTCTACCCTTTTGATGGAAGTGCAACTGATCCAGCCTTTAGAAGGACCATTTGCTATTATCTGTACAAATTTATAATGTGCACACTCCTTGATCCAACAGTCTTATTTCTAGGAATTTATGCTATGGAAAAATCAAAACATCCAACAAGAAGAGGTGGGTTAAAATAAATAGGATACAATGGAATAAAGCACAACTTCAGATGACTTTGAGCTATATGGACCAACAGTGAAGGATGAACAAGGTACAAGTTGAGTACCTCTAATCTGAAAATCCAAAATGTTCCAAAATCTGAAACCTTTTGGGTGACAATGATACTCAAATGCTCATTGGAGCATTTCAGGTTTTGGATTTTTGGATTAGTGATGCTCAACTGCTAAGTCATATGCAAATATAGATACCATGTTTTATTGAGCATCACTTTATTGCATCTTGCAGATACTGTGATGCTTACGAATGGAAGGTTTATAGCAATCCTGCATTGGGTAAGACTATTAGCACCATTTTTCCAACAGCCTGTGCTCACTTTGTATCTCTGTCACATTGTGGTAATTCTCACAATATTTCAAACTTTTTCATTATTATTATATCTATTATGGTCATCTATGATCAGTAAGCTTTGATATTACTATTGTAATTGTTTTGGGGTATCATGCATTGCACCCATATAAGATGGTAAATAATATCATTAAATGTTGTATGTGCAAAAAAAAAAAATGTTGTATGTGCGTGTGTTCTAACTGCTCCACCGACCCACCATTCCCCTATCTTTTTCCCTGTTCTCAGGCCTATTTCCTGAGACAAAATGATATTGAGATTAGGTCAGTTAATAACCCTATAATGTCTTCTAAGTGTTCAAGCGAAAGGAAGAGTTGTGCACCTCTCACTTTAGATCAAAGGCTGGAGATGACTAAGCTTAGTGAGGAAGACATATTGAAAGTCAAGACAGGCCAAAAGCTAGGCCTCTTGCACCAGTTAGTCAAATTGTGAATGCAAATAAAAAGTTCTTGAAGGAATTTAAAGGGATACTCCAACACGTGCATGAAAATAAAGTGACCTAGCCTTACTGCTGACACAGAGAAAGTTTTCGTGGGCTGGATAGAAGATCAAACCAGCCACAACATTCCTTTAAGTCAAAGCCTAATCTAGAGCAAGGCCCTAACTCTTCCAGTCTATGAAGGCTCAGTGAGGTGAGGAAATTGCAGAAGAAAAATTAGAAACTAACAGAGGTTGGTTCTTGAGGTTTAAGGAAAGAAGCCATCTCTATAACATAAAAGTGCAAGGTGAAGCAGCAAGTGCTAATGGAAAAGCTGCAGCAAGTTATCCATAAGGTCTACATAAGATCACTGAAGACGATAGCTACACTAAACAGATTTTCAGTGTAGATGAAACAGTCTTTATGGAGAAGATACCATCTAGCACCTTACTAGCTAGAGGAGAACTCAATGCCTGACTTCAAACCTTCAAAGGACAGGCTGACTCTTTAGTTAGGGGCTAATGCAGCTGGTGACTTTAAGTTGAAGCTACAGCTCATTGACCACTTCAAAAATCTTAAGGTCCTTAATAAGAATGCTAAGTCCACTCTGATTGTGCTGTATATATGGAACAACAAAGCCTGGATGACAGCAAATAAGCTTATAGCATGGTTAACTGAATATTATAAGCCCACTGTTGAGACCTAGTGTTCAGGAAAAAAAAATTTCATTTCAAAATGTTACCACTAGGCCGGGCGCGGTGGCTCAAGCCTGTAATCCCAGCACTTTGGGAGGCCGAGGCGGGCGGATCACAAGGTCAGGAGATCGAGACCACAGTGAAACCCCGTCTCTACTAAAAATACAAAAAATTAGCCGGGCGCGGTGGCGGGCGCCTGTAGTCCCAGCTACTCAGGAGGCTGAGGCAGGAGAATGGCGGGAACCCGGGAGGCGGAGCTTGCAGTGAGCCGAGATCGCGCCACTGCACTCCAGCCTGGGCAACAGCGTGAGACTCCGTCTCAAAAAAAAAAAAAAAAAAAAAAAAAAACAAAACAAAACAAAAAAAAAACAAAATGTTACCACTTACTGACAATGCACCTGGTCACCCAAGAGGTCTGATGGAGATGTACAAGGATATGAATGTTGTTTTCATGCCTGCTAACACAGCATCCCTTCTTTAGCCTATGGATCAAGGAATGATTTCAACTTTCAAGTCTTATTAAGAAATAAATATCATTAGGCTGCATCAATAGTGATTCCTCCGATGGATCTGGGCAAAATAAACCGAAAATTTTCTGGAAAGAATTCACCATTCTAGATGCCATTAAGAACATTTGTGATTCATGAGAGGAGGTTAAAATATACATAATAATAGGAGTTTGGACATAGTTGATTCTAACCCTCATGGGGGTTGATTCTAACCCTCATGGGGGATTCTAATCCCTTTGAGGGGTTCAAGACTGCAAGTATAGTGGAAATAGCAAGAAAGCTAGAATTAAGAGTGGAGCCTGAAGATATGACTGCACTGGGGCCATCTCATGATCGAACTTGAATGGATGAATTGTTGCTTTTTATGGATGAGGAAAGAAAGTGGTTTTTTGAAAGAGAATCTACTCCTGGTGAAGATGCTATGAACATTGTTGAAATGACAACAAAAGATGTAGAATATTACATAAACTTAGTGGATAAAGCAGTGGCAGGGTTGAAGAGGATTGAGTCCAATTTTGAAATAAGTTATACTGTGGGTAAAATGCTATCAAGCAGCATCACTTACTACAGAGAAATCTTTTGTGAAAGGAAGAGTCAATCAATGTGTCAAACTTCACTGTTGTCTTATCTTTGGAAACTGCCACAACCACGCCAGTCTTCAGCAACCACTACCCTGATTAGTCAGCAGCCATCACTATGGAGGCAATACTCTCCACCAGCAAAAACATTATTCACTGAAGGCTCAGAGGATCATCAACACTTTCTAGTAATAAAACATTTTTAAATTAATGTACACATTTTAGACAGAATGCTATTGCACACTTAATAGACTACAGTATAATGTAAACAAAACTTTTATATGCATTGGGAAACCAAAACATTTGCATGACTCATTTTATTTTGATATCTGCTTTAGATAGGTGGTTTAGAACTGAACCTGCAATATCTCTGAGGTATGTGCGTATTCCAAAATCTGACAAAAAATCTGAAATACAAAAGACTTCTGGCCTCTAGCATTTCAGATAAAGGATTCCTGACCTGTATAATGTTAAGTGAAAAAACAAGTTGCAAAACATTATCATGAGTCTTTTTGTTTGTTTGTTTTTAATTATATACCTGTCAGCATATGTCTCACAACAAATACCAAAGGCATAGTCGATGGGGGGAGAGTAATTGTGGATGATTTCAATTTATACATTATATATTTCTGTAGTTTGTAATTTTTTAAAAGCTATTTTTGCTTGTAATTAAACAATAAAATTTCATGAAAAAATTGGGGGGCCTACCTTTTTCCATCTTGGCCTATCTCCCAAGAGAATCTGAAGATTTTTCTGAAGGCTGAAACAGTCTGGGACAAGAATGTTTAGCCCAATGTTTATCATTTCTGAAACACTAGGAGATGCAGCAAAGAAAAATTCCTCCCCAAATCTTGTGCTAAGTTATTCAGAGCTGTTTTACAACTGAAAATCTAGAAGTCATGGAGGTACGAGAAACCATGGCAGGTAGTTTCAGATCTTGCAGGCATGTTAAACCACCCCATCTCAACTCAACACCTCTACCTCAAACCTCAAAACCCAAAGAAAGGATCCACCGCCTCTGCAGCTGGTTTTAAATGGTCATCAAGATTGATCAAACAACACCGCATGATGGTTAAAGGCTCTGGAGTCAGGCTGCCTCTCATTAGCCATGTGGCTGTGGACAGGTTTATTTTTCTTTTTTTAGACGGAGTCTTGCTATGTTGCCCAGGCTGGAGTGCAGTGGCATGATCTCGACTCACTGCAACCTCTGCCTCCTGGATATAAACTATTCTCCTGCCTCAGCCTCTCGAGTACCTGGGACTACAGGCACGCACCACTGCGCCCGGCTAATTTTTGTATTTTTAGTAGAGACGGGGTTTTACCACGTTGGCCAGACTGGTCTCAAACTCCTGACATTGTGATCTGCCCGCCTTGGCCTCCCAAAGTGCTGAGATTACAGGCGTGAGCCACCGTGCCCGGCCTTGTGGGCAGGTTTCTTAACCTCTCTAAGCCTCTGTTTTGTCCTCTGTAAAATGGAGGCTCATTCATTCGCAAATAGTTCATGAATGCCCACTTATCTGTCAGGTTTATCAAATGCCTACTATGCATCAGGCAGTGCTCCAGCTGCTGGGGCAACAGCAGCAAAATAAAATCAGATAAAAAGTTCCTGCCCTTAAGGAACACTCATTCCAGTAGGGGAGATGGGCAACAAATAGGACAAACAGGTAAAATAAACATACACTATGTCAAATGGTGCTGAGTGTTATAGAGAAAATAAGGCAGGAAAGGAATAAGAAGTGCAGTTCATGGAGGACTACATCCAGGCAATACAAACCCAGCCTTACCCAATAAGATAATGTGCAACATAATGCTCTAGGGAGAGCCCCCATCCCGTCGTCACTACTCTATGACTCATGCCATGACTACCACCACTACTATTACTACCACGTTTGTCCACGGGCACTCTCCCTCCTGCAGCCAAGGCTGATCCTCTGTACGTTTTCCTCTATTGGTATTTAATGAGAGGTACTATTGTGAGTATCTTCCATGGGCAAGGCATGGTGCTGGGCAATTTTACATATCCAACCTCATCTGACTCTCATGAACCCCCTAAGAGCAGGTATCATTATTCTCATTTTTTCAAAAGAGGAATCTGAGACTCAAAGAGGTTGGGGGCTGCCCTGATCACACAGGGAACATTCAAATCCTGGTGAGCCTGACTGAAGGCTTAAGCTCTGAGCTGGGGAGCTCTTCTGCCTCCCAGGTGCAGAAGCAAGACTGTACCCAGCGTCCAGCTCAGGGCAGCCTCAGCCCTTCCTGAGGAACTGAACCATCAGCCCACGGTGCTCCCCCCGTGCCACCTCCTGCTTGGTGAGCTATGCTAGGCCCTGATGCTCAAGACAACCTGTAAAGGCAAACTTGGAATCCTGACTTGTTTTCTCTCTCTTTGGTCCCATTTTGTGATTCTGGATCTCCCAATCAAAGAGACTCAACTGCCTATCTTGAACGTTTTCCCCTACAGGAAGAGGGCAGCAGGCACTGATTAAACCAGAACCCTTGACAAGAGAGTGGGACTTGAGCAGGGTAGATTTATTGAACAGCTGAGGTCAAGCAACCAGAGGATTTTCTCATATTTTATATGATCCAAAAAGTTCCACTTCTTTTCACTGCCCTTTGCAGCAGTTGGGGGTTGCTCCCATGGAAGGAGCTCCCACGCTTAAAGAGAGGAGGCGGCGTTGGTGGGCATTAGAGGTGGCAGGAGGAGTCACAGTGTGGGCAGGAAGGGCTGGCCTGGTTTGAGAGTGCCTACAGTGGATTCAGAGGGCGACAGGCACCCACCGCTTTCTCCACACCTGGAACAACTGAATTATTGGAGCTGGGACAGCATAGCAATCAATGTCTCTGCAAGCAAAAAGAAATTTCTGAAAACAGCTTCAACTTTAGCTGTTAACAGGATGTAGTGATTTTGACAAAGCCAAAGCCAGAGATTCTCAAAGTGGGGAGTGGAATGGCTAATGCTTCCCTGCCTAGAAGAGAACTGCAGAGCAAGGGGAGGGGTATGGGCATTTATTCGGCCAAGAGCGGCAGCTAACGCCTGTAATCCCAACACTTTGGGAGGCCACGGTGAGCAGATCACAAGGTCAGGAGTTTGAGACCAGTCTGGCCAACACAGTGAAACCTCATCTCTACTAAAAATACACAAAATTAGCCAGGTGTGGTGGTATGCACCTGTAATCCCAGCTACTCGGAGGCTGAGGAAGGAGAATCATGTGAACCCGGGAGGCAGAGGTTGTAGTGAGCCAAGATCTCACCATTACACTCCAGCCCCAGGGAACAGTGTAAGACTGTCTCAAAAAAAAAAAAAAAAAAAAAAAAAAAAAAAAGCATATTCAATGTTATGATACCATATTACATTTTAAAAGAAAAAAATAAGTGCTATTTTCACAATACAATATACCCTCCCTCTACCCTCCACCAAAAAAAAAAAAAAAAAAAAAAAAAAAAAAAAAAAAAAAAAGACAGTAGTTTCGGGCTATGGCAGGGATTTTATTTTATTTTATTTTTATTTTTTTTAACCTCGACCCTGTTGATATTTGGGGCAGGATAATTCCTTGCCTTGGAGGCTGTCCTGTTCATTGTGGGATGTTTAGCAGCATCCTTGGCCTCTACTCACCAGATCACAAGCCAATAGCATCCAGTTCTCTCTTGTGACAACCAACAATGTCTACAGATATTGTCAAATGTCCCTTGGGGCAAGGGTCGGGGGGTAAAATCACCCAGGTTCAGAACCATGAGATCATGGTTAAAAATACAGGACTCAAGTGTTGAGATGCCTGGTTTAACCACTTGGTAGTCTGCGATCCTGAATATGTTACTTATGCTCACCCAGTCTTGGTTTTCTTATCTTTAAAATGGAGACGATATCATGTATATGCTTCACAGCATTAATGTAAAGATTAACCAAGATAACAATATATTCGTAGTTAACACAGTGTCCCACTTGGGAGGCTTCATAGCTGTTAGTTCTATGTATGATAGTAGATCTTTGTCACCTTGGAGATGAAAAGAGGATAGTCTCTGGACAAGAGATTGGGAATGCAAAGAATAAAAAATTCGGGAGTGTTGTGGGGTGGGAGTCTCATATTTAGTTGAAAAGAGGGCATTTAAAAAAAAGACTTGAGAAACATTGGTCAAACCACGGCTGCTGAAAGCACAATTGCAGAGGATCTTGCTTCTACTTAGAGTGACAGAAGAAACAAGGAGAGGAGAGATCTATTGAGCCTAGGAGTTTAATCTTGCACTGGCAGCTACTGAGGTTGTTTGGACTGAGCCTTGGTTTTAATGTATAATCAGATTTATGTATTAGTCAAGGGCTGTGTCCTGGCTGCTGGGGGGTGCCACAGGGGCTGGAGAGGTGTGAGGAAAGGAAACAAACAGTGAAAGGGAGGGAAGATGATTTTTGAGGTGTCTGTGGCAGTCAGTGAACCCAGCTCATTTTGGCTTTATCTGCTGATCCCTTTCTGGGAAACCCCTTCCCATCAGAAAGACTTGAGCTTTGTGTCAAGCCCCTTTTATCAGCCAAGATTAAGGGCTGATGTCACCAAGCATTTTTATTTTATGGAGAGAAATGTGGAGCAGTGGTTCAAACTACACACTGGCAAACTGCTTGAATCCTCACTCATCCATTCACTAGCTGTGTGGCCTTAAACTCTGATCTTTCGTTCCCTCATCTCCAAGATGGGGATAATCACTATTAATGTGGTTGACGTTTATTGTAGTTCACTTGACTTTTCCACTTCAGCCCTTAGCTATCACAATATTAACATCTGGATGTCCTGAGAGTATTCCACATCTCTGTTGATGATAATAATGGCAAATATTTTTGAGTGTTTACTGTGATCTATGTGTTGTGTTAAGTGTTTTCTCATTTAATCCCATGCAATAGTTTTTATAGGTGTGGAAATTCAGGTTCAGAGTTTAGATAACTTGCCCACGGCCACAGAGCTGGTAATCGACAGCACCAAGAGTGAATAAGATAGATCTTGAGAGTCTATCTAACTGTCAAGATCCTCTTGAGAGTGGCAATGTAATGCTGCACCTTCTGCAATGTCTAGGTGTTTTGGGTAGATTTTGGTAGAGCAAAGGTTACTAGAGGAGAGCATTTTGTGTGCTCATATATGAGCTCTCTTTCTCATAGGATGAGTGCTAATTCTCTCTCACACGTGTACACACAGAACCAAACTAGGGCACTAGGAGCAGAACCACCCACAAATTATTCCAGAAGCTGGAAACACAGGCACCTGATGAAGAATTTGGTTTGGCCTTAATACTATGGTTCTCAATATTGTCTGACTGGTAGAATTTTTGGACAATTTTAAAACAGTCCCTCACCTAGGCCAAATATCAGACTAGTTAAATTGGAATCTTGGGGGTGGGGTCCAGGTATCAGTATTTTTTTAAAGCTCCCCAGATGACTCCAAGTGTGGCCAAAGTTGAGAAGGAGGTCCTGAGTATTGTAGCCTCTGTCTTACATCTTTCCAGTGGGTACCCAATCTAATTCTCCCTTACAAGAGATGGAGAAGGCCTGTTGACTGTTTAGAGTAAGTGTGAAGTATTCACTCTAAACCTGTTGAGGTTGAGGTTGGAGTTCCAATGAGATACTCCCTTTTCCATGTTAAGCAGAGCAAAGCTGAGTACGGTGAAAGGCCTCAAACCTGAGATGGCTCTTGAGATTTGTAAGGCTGAGCCTTGGTCCCAGTTACTGAATTTGCCCCAAATTGTGAGCCTATTTGGTCTCATCTGCTGTTTCATCACAAGCGATAAGATTGTAGGAGGATGATATTCCAAATGATTTCCCCCCAATAATGGAAACTCTTCTTGCTGAACTCCTAGACCTCAGCCTTAGAAAGGGATTTTTGAGGTAGGATGGAAGGATCCAGATCTTTCAGAGACAGGTGAAAGCCTTTGGTAACTATGGCAATACCCACCTGGGAAAAATGACAACCGCTCAAAATCTTTCTTCTTAAGGACCAATGGATATATCCAAAGAGCCCTGATAACAATCTGCCATGGCTAATACTGGCTAATTGGTGCAAGAGAAGAAGAAAAATAAGGGGATTTGTGAATCAACTTCTGTTTAACCATATGTTTTCAAGGCTTACTGTTTACTTAAGGAAAGATTTTGTACTTTAATCAGATCTGTATATTAGTTACTTGGCTAAGCCAGGATACCTGGGGTAAAATTCAAATGTACTGTGTATATGAAATCCAGGATATAACCAAGAGAGAAATCAGCCCTGAAAGGAAAAATAAGCTACAGCAATAGAAAGAACAGTAGAAAGAGTTTACAGATATTTTTTCTTCTTTCTGTTATAAATGGAAAGTTCTCCACCCTGTACTTCTCAATGCACATGATATTTCCGACCTACTGCTTCTTTGTAGTCTTGCATTTGCTTTCTCAATCCCCTATGTAAATCATCTGACTTTTTCTACTTTAAGACATCCCACTGAAAAAGGGGACCAGGGCAGTGTTCTCAGAGGGATACCAGGAGGTGGAATTTGAGCCAGCAATAAAATATGAGTGCTTTACCACTCCAAATATAGCTCTTTCCTCTCAACAACTATACTCTCAACACACTGGCCTCCTTTAAGCTCCTAGAACTGGACAAGTTCCCTCTTGCCTCAGGGCCTTTGCATATAAGATAACCTTCTTCCTTTGCCAATTCTTTCCTTTGCAAGGCCAAGTCCTTCTCATCCAAGTCTTAGCTCACACATCACTTCAGAGAGCTTCCTTGACCATCCTTTCAATGCAGTTAACCCTCAATATTCGCTCTTTTCTTTGCTCATTTTTTTCTTTGCAACTTATCACAATCTGTCCTTCTCTGTGTGTTTGTATGTCTCCTCCTAGATTATAAGCCATTCTCCACCCTGCTCTGCCCTGAATGGCTCTCTTGCCCTCTTGCTGCTAGTTGGGTTTGACCAATGGGGAAAGATCAGAGGGCAGAAAGTGAGAGAGGTCAACGTATTTATTGTCCTGGCTCCCTCCTGCTAGGCTGCAGCCAAGGCCTCAGTTTCTATCTATCTCCTTCATTAGGTTTTCTTTAATTACCCCTTGAATATGCCATCTGTTTCCTGCTGGGGCCTGACCCACAGAAGGACTAGTCTGATTTATTCACCAATGTACACCTGGCAACTAGCAGAGTGCCTTGCACATGGTAGACACTCAATAAATATTTGTTGAACACATGAATATAAAACAACTCAGAATCAAAAATTAAAAACATCTTTCTCTTCTCCATTCTTTTTGTTTCCAAAAAGATCTCGATCAAACTCTGGTATAGAAAATAGATAAAACAATGTGGCTGGGGTTGAGGGTAGATGGAGTAGCCCACCAGCATGGCTCCCTCCTAAATTGCTACTCTAGAAACCCAGTACATTAGAGATATATTTTGGACAGATGCCGTATGGGAGGATGTGGCATCTTACACAGTTTCAGTAATTGAGGTACACAATATTAGGGGCTGAGTTCAGACTAAATGAGGTTTACAACTGCATGTTTCCAGGAAGACTTTGAGTTCATCTCTGGAAGACAATAGGGGTAGGAGTGGGAATGGAAATGGTGCTTTATGAACTCACTAAGAGGATTTGAAATTCTTCTTTTGCAGCAGTCCCTGGGCTCAGAGGAAACTGGAATAAAAGATGTCCTCTGATTTGATGTGCTTCATCCAGTATTGCCAGATAAAGGTGTGTCATCCAGATTCCCCTACCCTAACGTGCCCCTATATTAAACAGCTTCAGAAGGCAGAAAGTGACAGAGGAAGCCACCTGCTTCTTAGGTAGTCCTAACTCCTGAGTAGAAAGAGAGGCACAATGGGTGACAGAGGACCTGGACATGTACGGCTCATGGTTCACTCAGGGATGCTGAGCCTTGGGTTGTATAAAGGGGAGCTTGATGGGAAGCTTAGGCCAGGTTCGAATTTTTTTCCTGGGAGGGGAGCCAGAGTTTGAAACAGATCTGCAGCCAAGGGCCTGGCTGGGCTTGTTCCAGGAGCTGATAATGATCTCAGTGGAAAACTTCCACTGTTGTACTCTCCTCATTGTCTTCCTCACTTAGGGACCAAAGCTGGGCCTGTTTCTCATCCACAGACTCAAAGAACAAATTAACTCCTTTAAGCTGTGGCAAATGGGAATTCTCTGTGAAGTTAATTGATACTGGGGTGGGGGGCCAGGGGGATCCTGCAGGAAGGCTGAGCTCTGTGAGCTGACAGTCTACTTTCTCACATGTGAAGGCTGGGCTCTATTAGCATTAATAGGTGTTACATGGGCATAATTAGGCCACAGATTCTCGTAGCCTCTTTTGACTCAGACAAGGCTGGAAATCAGATTCAAGGAGACAAGGCTCATCTTCCTGGCTGCAAGCATTCCTAGAAATGCAAGCAAAGTGCTCCCCAGTTATGGGTGTCAATGTGAGTCTGGATCATTAACATGTACAGAATTGCCAAATCTCACACTCATCCATTGAGGCTGGTTTTTGCCTTCTATCCCCTTCTATTAGAATGATTCCTGAGTTCTGGTCAATCTTCCTTCTCCCTGTTAAGTGAGCAATGGGCCGAGACAGAGTTAAGAGGAAGATGGCAGGAGGTCATGGTACCAAATAATACAAGTAATAGTTACTCTCAAATAATGAATTTTCCACATACCGGGCAGGCGGTGAAGTGCTCCACGCATGTCACCCCACACCACCCAGCAGCCCCATTGCAGCAGACATTACATTTACTCAGGAAACTGAGGGATTGAGAGATTTAAGCCACTTGCCTGAGTCACACAGCTAGAGAGGTGGTACGATTTCAACCAGGTCAACTGGGCCCTTAGGCACTAAGCATGAATGTGTGTTGCAGCTAGGGTCAGAGCAAGAAGCAAAAAAACCTCTTTCAGCTGCAGGTGTGGCTTCCGAAGCACCTAGCTGAGGAGGTCCCTTCCTGTAACATCATACTTTCCTCAGATGTGGTGCAGAATGACTTCGATTGGGACTAATGATTTCCAGTGGAATTCCCTGTGTCTAAGCCAGGCTTTCTCAGTCTTGGCACTGCTGGCTTATGGAGCTGGCTAATTCTTTGTTGACTGAGTGTAGGGGGATGACGTTTTGTGCACTGTAGGAGGTTTAGTGGCACCCTGATCTCTACCTACTAGAAGCCTGCAGTGTCCTGCCCCCCAGTTATTACAACCAAAAACATCTCCAAACTTCGAAGTGTTCCCTGGGTGGGAAAAATCACCACCCCTAGTAACCACCCCCACCCATCTCTTTTGAGAATCATCCATCTAGATAGACTACTCTGTTTCCCCTGGAGTAGTGTTTGTGTATGTGTGTGTACTTTAGGCAAAGGGAATTTCCCCCCTCATCTTTTTACCTAGGATCCATTATTCAAGCATAAAGAAAGAAAAAGGGTGAGTTATTCTAGTCTGTTTCCTCTCCTCTCTCATTTCCAGCTATGAGCTCAATCTGCTCCCCAAAGTAAAGACTGAACTGGACTTTTCTGCCTTTTAAAATTGGCACATTTGATTTCAAAGGCAGCCATTGGGAAGTCTGCTGCTGCCAGGATGAGAAACCCTAGCAAGGTATGAGCTGCTCACTGCTAGGCAGTAGAGTCACTGCCAGGGATGCTGTCACCAAAAGCACAGTGTCAGAATCAGAAACAAATCCCTGCAGGTGTCCTTGGACTGATAACACCCTCGGGGCAGGGGGGCAGATTTGAGTGGGTTGGATAAATGACTTGAAGAAGCAAGAATACACAAGAATCCCTCAGACTTAGCACAGATGAGAGTCAAGGATTTATTCCAAGTAAAGGCCCAGAGAACAGAAATGCACAGAGGTACAGTCTCTACTCTGCTGGGCAAGAAGCAAAACGAATGAGTATTTTCCTCTATTCCTTGTGCATAGGAAAAATAAGAGAGAAAAGAGGAGACAGGGTCTGAATAATCTGCAAGGCAGAGCACTATAATCCTTGGGTAACAAAGAGTTGAGAAAGGCAATTTTCTAGGAGAGAAAGAATGGGAGAAATATGCCTGCTTGAGCTAAATGGATGGGGGAATTCTGGATGACATTTTTAAGCCATTAAAAGTTTTTGCACCAAGGAAAACACTAGGTGTTTTCTTAGTGACTTTGAAGTGGAAGACCCAGACTTTATCTTCTAAATGGTGCCCTGACTGTTTGCTCAGCCTGATTTGTGATAGCTGCCCCTCAGAGATGTGTCATGGTCTGATTTTGATTTGGGGTGGGCAGGCTGAAGGAGATTCCTGGCAGAACAGGACCGGGAATGATCACAGATCACACACACACACAAACACACACATATATATACACACACACACACACACCGAGCTATCTGGGTGCTCAAGGTAATGCTGGTAGAAAACTGGGGAGAGTGAAACTTATTGGTGGAAACTATTCTAGGTTAAACAATCAAACACACAACAAACCAAGCTACGTTGAAATTTTATGCAACTTTGGGCTCATGACCTTTTGATTTTCACATTGATTCCAGAGTGGAAACAGGTCCTATTTCAAGATTAGAGTGTTTTGTTGTCCACCTTTTCTGATGCATTCAGTGATGATTCCAAAACCACCAAATGCTCTTGGCAAGTAATACCCTCTTTCCTACTTAATTCATACTATGCAATTAAGACACGTATCATCCATATGCTTCAGATAATGTGCTCTTAACTCACTAAGGTGCTATTTACTATACCAAGAGTGATTTGATGTCAGGGATATCTTCAGAAATTTTCAGAGGAGATATAATCTACTTTTTCTTTTGTCTCAGCAGGAGGCTAGACTCAGGGCTGAGAAGAGGCAGTGTAGGACAGATACAAGTTCTAACTACAGGAGAGCTCATGAGTATGGTACCTCACCCAGATATAAGATGAGGAGTCTGGGTTTCCTTAGCTTAGGGGTCCTTAAACTTAGTGAACCTATGAGTTTTCTGGGGACATGTGTTTGAAATGTTGATTGCTAAGTCTGAGCCCTGAGAGATTCTGTTTGTGGGTGTGGAATGTGGCCCAAGAATGTGCATGATTGACAAGCATCCTGGATGAACGTAGTGTAGGTGATCCCTGGAATACTCAGATTGATGGAGTGGATAGTTTACTGTTTACATGGAGAAATAAGACTCCCCAAAGCTAGCTTCAGGCTGCTTGTACTAGGAAGTGGGGTTTTAGTTATGTTAGTTTTCCGCTGCTCTGGGAGGCACTTTACTTACAGACAGAGGAGGGGAGGTGATGGTCGGTGCAGAATCGCTCCTAAGTCTCATATGACCACTAGAACACTGTGGGAGGGAGATGCTAAAGAAGTTTTGCCAAGTGGCCAGGTAGGAAGGTCAAGGATCTAGCCGTGAGACAAGATATTTAGAAGGGTTATGTTTATTAAAAAAGAGGTCAAAACAGTATATTTTGTTGATGGCAGACAAAGGAAATCAGGATTTAAATACAGATCATTTAAAAAAAACTGCCTATATGTCCAATTCTGGAGGTGTGGTAACACCCATTCAATTGAATATTAAGGCAGTCATTAAAAATGATGGTTCCAAAAGCCACAAAATAAGCTAAAGACAGAATGCAAATGAAGAAATGCAGGCCACAAACTATTCACTATGTTTACAACCAAGTTAGAGAAAAATAATGAACTAATACATAGGGAAGAAACTTGAAAATTCATGAAAATATGAACACTGGTCAAGTGGTGAGATTTGGGGGATATTTTCTCTATTTCTAGCTTTTTCCAGAATTTTTCTTTTCTGTGTTTTCCTTACTCTCCATATTTTAAAAAATAAATGGCTTGAGTTTTAAAGCCATTTCCAAGTGGATAGAGCTTTCTCATTTCCCTTTATGAGATTAATAAATTCAAAAGTTCCAAGAGAAATGTTCATACATTCTTAAAGAAATTCACTGTATAAAATCTTGCACCAGTCTGAGGAACCCATCACGACACACCATGCCCCAACCCCACCACTGCTGGCCTCCACCCTGGACCTATTTTCCAGTGTTGCCTTTTCAGTAATAAAGTGAATAAAATCAGCAATCTTTTCTGCCTGTCAGCAGCCATGGTTACTGACTTGGGTATAGATGACTGCTCAAGCCCAAGGAGGTTATAAATAAGCCTTTCAGACAGTTATCAAAAACCAGGACACTGGAAAAATTTCTCTGGGCCCAGAAAATGTCAGTGAGACTACAACATTGTAGCAGGGCTACATGGCCTGCTCTGGGCTGAGCTCTCTTCCAACTGCCCACTGATCCCCTGTTCTCCCACCTTGCTCTGACATTGTCCTCGGCTTCCCACATGCCAGAAAAGCAAAGCGAAAAAAGAAAGGAGTGACAGATTCTCCTGGGACTTTCACTCTGCTGGTTTTCTTCTGGCCCCTGGTCTGTGAGCTAGGGGTGATGTTCAGATGAAATGCCAACAACAGGGCACAGCTTCCTTGGGAATCCATGGGACCAGTCAGAAGGTGCTCCTTAGGATGTACTAAACATTGAGTGAGAAGGCTGGGCTCCATCCAATCTCTCCCTTCAAAATATCTCCTCATAGCCTGAAACCCCTATATTAAAATCACCACAGGCCACACCCCAAAGACCAGAGCTTTGTCTCCAGAAAACCATAGCTAACATACATAATGGGTGTTTGATGTTAACTTCAAATATGGTGGGGCTTTTAGAGGAAGGGATCAGATAAAAATGTCAGTCCTGGATGGATGGGATACCTATGGTGCAGGAACAGATGCCTGTGGTTTCACCTCCTTGCAGTGTAATCCCTCTTCCTTTGAAAACATGACCTTGATTTCCCTTTGAACATCTTCCTTCTCCATTGTCAGTCCTGAAGTTTTGATGGGTTTGACCTCATTGCCTCATTCCTGGGATGGGACAAGACTCAGGCCTGACCTGTCGGAGCTATCATTCTCCTGGCCACAGTGGTTTGTTTAAGAATTGTTGGATGCCCAAAGTCAGGCAAATGAGACTCAATTCTGGTACTCTTGGTGACACTACTAGGGAGATCAATTCTTTTTCCCCTTCACCTGATGCTGATGGACGTTGGCCTGCAGTGACTGACAGCCATCCTGGCTATCCCTGGGAAGAGGCTGCCTGAGAATGAAACCAGTGTACAGGGAAAAAGAACTGAGAGACAGAAAGAAACCAAGTCCTGATGACATCATTTGGGCCCCTGGAACTAAAGATCTGTGAAGTTTGAAGTTACTTGATCAAAAAATGTTTGTTTACACCCATTGGAGTTAGAATTCTGACACTTCCAAACAAAAGAGTTCTGCAATACTAATGAACAAAGGCAATCTCTATGCATTTCCCAAGTGTATCCTAGGCTGGCCCTCCAGTCAATGGATAGGACTCCAGGTGAGCTCTAGGTTTTAAAATCTGTGATTCCAGACTGGACCACACATCTTCCCCAGTGACGGGAATGAACAAAAAGATCTGGGCCACACAATTCATGAGCACATCTGAGGTGTGGCCCATCAAGTAATGGGTGCCGGCCGGCTAGGAGGTTTTACTCAATTATTTAAATAAAGAAATTGGGTTAGAGTATGGTTATCCAAGTTATGCAGAAGAATAGTAGACCTGTCCCTTCCTTAAATTAAATATAGAAACGTTTTTCATTACAAGGATTGAAAAACATTTCAGACATTCTTGGTAAACTCAGTGGTTCCAGTTGTTGCTTTATATCCTCATGTTGTTGTTTTCTGGTTCTTTCTCAGTTTACCAGCAACGGTGAAAAATTACCTTGTTACCTTGTGGTATTGCACAACTAAGGTTCCCTTGCCAAGGTGTGTAGATGAGGTGTGTAAATGGCATGGCCTTGACAAAACAATGCAACACTGATCAAAGAAGGCAGGAAACCCTTTCAGATTCCTGCTCCGTGTCTCCAATTATTCAGGCCAATAACACATGTGCTTGTAGTTGATGCTGGCCTGAGTAAAAAATCACAGAGTAGGCAAACCTTTATCTATTGCTAATTTTTTCATATCTATTTTTCTTCTGTCTCCCAGGACCCACTCCCCTTGGGACACTGTAAACCTCTGCCAATTTCCTCTCCTAAGTCACTGTCTATCCATCCTCTTATTTTGGACTTTGTCATTAACCTTCACCTCTAGCCTGGGCTACAAAGCCCCAAATTGCCTCCTAACAGGTCTCTCTGCATCAGCAGTTGCCCTTTTCCAATCAATTCCCCACACAGCAGCTGAAGCCATCTTTTCAAAATGCAAATTGGATCATGTCACCTCCCTCACTGCAGGGCCTGACATTTTAAGGGCTTTCCATTGCCCTTATTAGAAAGGCCTATACCCTTAATATAACCCTAAATGGTTCTGCACCATCTGGCCCTTGCTTTCCTTCCCAGTCTTATTACTCTATGTGCTCACCCAGCCATGGGACCTTCTGTCAACTCTTCATATATTCCTACCACAGGGCCTTTGCACATGCTGCTCCTGCTACCTGGAATGCCCCCTTCCCTTATCCCTGAAGCACCACTTTTTCAGGATGTCTTTTGACTCAGCCACATCCCTCTTTGTAAGCCCTTGCAGCCTCACACTTACTTATATCATAAAATTGGATGGTTACTGTCTATCAACTTCACTAGACTGTGAGGTACAAGAGGGCAAGGCCCATGTCCAATTCAGCTCAGCACTACATTCCCAGCACCTTGCAAAGGTAGCACCTACAAATACTAATACAACCAGTATTCAATGAGCACTTACAGGGTGTTAGACACTGTTCTAAATTCTTAATGTGAACTCACTCATTTAATTCACATTATAACCCTGAAAAAGTAGGGTCATTCCATTTCAAAGATGAGGATAGTGAGGTACAGAATAGACCAATCAGTTGCCCAAGGTCACAGAGCTATTAAACTAGAAGTCCAATTTCCAGCTCTGGCATACTGGTCTACAGCCCATACTCTCATACTATTCTGCTGTAACTCACAGGGTAGGTACTCATATCATATTTGCTGAGTGAATCAAAAAACAAACAGAAATGTTCTTTCCCCTTCCCTCACTCCCATCCTTACGTGGAGGTACTTCCTATAGGACCCAGCTCTCTATGACCAACCACCCCTGACAGAATGTGGCTGATCCTCAAGGAATGGTCAAGTTCCCAGCCTTGTCATTCCACACCAGCATCCTTCACCAGGGACCAGCTCACAGTTTCTGGTTGTCCTGTGGTGTGGCCTGTGCCTAAGGCAGCCAGTTCCAATTCCAGCTCCAGTATACACCTGGTCCCATTGTGTGACTTGAGCCCTGACCTCTAATTTGCAACGAATGCCTTTGTCCCCCACTCTGCCCTTGGTGTCTCTTGCCCAGGCACCAGCCCCTAGACCATCTCTGCTTGTCTGCCTTGTCTTTCCTACCTCTGACCTTGGCACATCATCTTGGACTGCCACCTCTGACTTCTGTCATTCACAGCTGTGCTCTCATGCTTCTCTTTAGCATTGTCAGAGTCAAACAGACAAATCAACAAGCCAGCTGCCACAGGACAGAATATGCCTATCCCTTCAGCTAAAGCCACTGTGTAAATCTTCTGACTGTGATTACGACCCTTCTTGTGAGGAATATCAGGCAAGTTAAGTGCATGGCTTTGCAGTAGATCACACCTGGGATCAAGTCCTGGCCATCAAGTCCTGGCCATCTGTGGTGACTATAAAAAGGTTACTTCTATGAACCTTACTGTACCCATCTATAAAATAGGTATAATGATCAGATTTATCTCACAGCATTTAAAGAGGTATTCTACATGAAGCCATTAGCATGTCAGGTCATAGCCACTGGTCTATTATGATTATCATTGGTTACAATCAACATCAGCAGCAGCAGTACATTTACCATGGTCATTCACATCGGCTGTAGCATAGTGTTGAAGGGCACAAGCTCTGGAGCTAGAAGGCCCAAGTTTAAATCTTGCTCTTCTACTTCCAAGCAATGTGGCCTTGGGCTACTCAGCCTCTCAGTGTCTTATGTATACCATTTGTAAAATGGAGTAACAACTGTGTCTGCCTCATAGGGTTCTTGTGAGGATTGAGTGAGTTTAGTTTATGGAAAGTGCTTAGAAAAATTCCAGTCCATATAAACACTCAATGTTAGTTGTTCTTGATGTTGTTATTATTTCTACTTCAATGCTATGATTACACAGGCTGCAAGCTGCTTTAGAGGCATGTTTAGGGACTGGCAAAGTTAAAGCGCTTCTGCAAGGCTCCTGCATTGCGGTGGTATAAATGGTGGCTGTGCCTGCCTGACTCACTCTGTGTGAGCATAAGGGATGAATTGTGTTTTCCAAGGAGAAGGGACTGTACACTCCCAGTTCTAGACACATTGGGAGGGGCCAAAGCCCAGATCTGAGGCTGACAAGCCACTGGAGCTATCCGTTTTTTCAGATCTGTTCTGAGGAAAAATGCTGCCCACAGAAAGATCACACTTCATGCCAGATTAAACACTACAGACTTATTCAATAATATAAGTTACTGACCATGGAAGAAAAAAGAATCCATCATCTTGAAATCTAGCTTTATCTGAAAGATCAAAGTGCTTTCACTAAGCCTTTTATGGCACGTACCTGGTATTCAGACTGTGATTCTGGGATTTAAATATATGCAGATAGTTTAGAATGCTATTAAAAAAAAAACTACTGAATTTTCTAGCAAAATTCAAATGTTAACAGTGAGGGACAGCAGCAAAAACACCAACTTTCCAAGTCTATTCCTTGGTGTATGTGTGTGCAGTGTAGGATGTGAAAGGCTATTTAGGGTCTGCTCCAATGAGGAATGATGAAGCTGTGCTTAGAATATTAGCCACCATCTTTCTTCGACACTGTCGTATCTGACAGAACCACAGAACACACTTTCTTTAATTCCCTGTTTTTCATGGTTTTCTCAAGCTGGTTAGGAAAAAAATAAGCCTGCAGGAGTATTTTCCTTTATTTTTTTTTTTTGACAAATTCTTGCTCTGTCAAAAGGCTGGAGTGCAGTGGTGTGATCCTGGCTCACTGAAACTTCCGCCTCCTGGGTTCAAGTGATTCTTGTGCCTCAGCCTCCCAAGAAGCTGGAACTACAACTACAAACATCCACCACCATGCCTGGCTAATTTTTGTATTTTTAGTAGAGACGGGGTTTTGCCATGTTGGCGAGGCTGGTCTTTAACTTCTGGCCTCAAGTGATCCGCCTGCCTTGGCCTCCCAAAATGTTGGGATTACAGGTGTGAGCCACTACGCCTCGCCCATGCAGGAGTATTTTCAAATCTAAAATGCAAACCTGCACAGCTGGTGGATGGTGGGAGAAGTTAGTAGCCACAACAGGCTTAGGGGCCGAAACTATGAATCAGTGTGTTTGGGAGGAGAAAGAATTAATAAAAAGTAGCAGGTAACCATTATAGAAGGTCATATGTGTCAAAGACTATATTAATGATTTTAAATGCATTTATCATTTAACGCTCACCAAAGCTATACAAAGGAAATCGGAACACCTTTATCCATTTGTTCACAAAATTCCATGGATGAGGAAATTGAGTTTTGCAGAGTTTAAGTGACTTGTTCAAGGCCACACAACTCCTAAATGATGAAGGTTTGATCTCATCCCAGCAAGTGTGACTCCAGAACTGGTAATCCTAACCATTAATTAATTAGAAAGACAAAAAATCAGGGCTCCTGTAAGAACTTCAGAGACTAATGATGGTTTAATATCGTGCCCATCTTATCAGTTCACCCTGTCATCTGCACCTTCTAGCAGGGTCACCACTAGCCACAGGAGGCTACTGAAATTTAAATGAATTAAAATTAAATAAAATTTAAACTTCAGGCCATTGCTGTTGAGTACTTAAAATGTGTCTAGTGCAACTAATGGCCTGAAATTTTAATTTCATTTAATTTTAATTCATTTAAATTTCCACAGCCCCATATGGCTGCCATATTAGACAGTGTTGATCTCAGGAGTTTTTTTCCCTCAGTTTTATCAGATATGGTCAGGGTTGCTTCCTAAAAATCTGAGGCAAACGGGCATTAGTTGCTTTGCCCAAGGATCCTAGAAAATCACGAGAGTTAATCTCCCTTGATGTCTTCTTTAGGAATGGAAACCGCGTCCACTCCCTCCTTAGGAATGGAAACTGAGTGTCTTCCTCACTTGCTCTTTCCAACATTCTTCAACCTCTAGCCCTACTGATTTCCTCATGAGCCACAAGGTGAGGATGATACAGTCAGAGCAGACAAACCCAGGCACATCTCCCCTCAGACAATGGTGCACATCAGCCTCAGCAGAGATCTGCTTAACATGCAGATTCCTGGGCCCCACCTCTGTAGAGTTCTGATGCAAGGAGTTAGGGGGAGGCCCAGGAGCCTATGTTTGAATCAAGCACCCCCATGATTCTAAGGCAGGTGGTCTAGCTTTCAGAAACTCTGCTTCAGAGGCTGAAGTATATATTTATCTGCTGTCCTCTTAAATAATTATAGCACATAAATCTTTTGAGAATAACATAACCTGGGCTGGAAGCCAGGCAGTCATCACTCTGCGCTAATTGCTCACTTCTAAGACATGAGGCAAGGCGCTTAGTCACCAAGGCCTCATTTTTTTTTTTTTTTTTTCCATCTGAAACATGGGGATGAGGATATCTACTCTTTGTTCTGGGACAAATAGGAACACAGATGTGGACATATTTGAGGAGGATAGAAAGTAAAACCCACTGCATGGACAAGCTACAATTCAGAACCTCGTTTTGTTTGTCCAGCAGAGTTGAAATAGATTTCATATTTTAAAAAGTCCACATTTTAACTTCTCAGGAAAAACTGGAAGATCTGACAGGATGGGGCTCATATTAGATTGGCAGCCTGGTGTGATTAAGAGCAAGGTTCTGGAATCATATGCACAGGTTCAAATCCCTGCTCTACCACTCTACAAGCTGAGTGACTTTGGATGAGTCCCTCAATCTCTCCATTTCTCAGTTTCTTCAACTCTGAAATGAGAATCATAACAATATTCCTCCCTCACAGTGTTATGACAATATAATTAAGCAAGCTAATATTTATAACATGCTTAGAACAATGTTTGACACATTGCAAGAGCTATATAAGGGTTAGGTGGATACATAAATATCCCAGCACATGGCAACAAGCAGCTGGAGCTGAGCAGTGGTCGTCCCCTTCAAATGGGGTTAACATTATCACAGTCTCTATCCAGACACCATCGACTATGGAATCCTTGCTGTAAGGGGCAAACATATGTCTCCCTCCTCTGGTACCTTGCCCACAAAGGGGCAGATATACTTAGAGCATCTTGGAGCACTACTCTTCTCAAGCTGTCAGTGGTGAAGGACCAGTTTCTTTTTATTTTCAATCCCTTGTGGACTGACATATGGCCCTGATGAGCATGTCTGAGACACAGCACAAAGCACAAAGAGCTCAGTATATGAGTTCTATAACACCCTGATTGGTCTATACCCTCATCAATAAGACAAGCCTGCTGAATACGCACTTGGATGTCACCACAACATCGAACTGCTGTAAGAGTTTCTAAACACTTTTAGTTTCAGTACTAATCTCGCTGCTGATGGGTGATAGTTCTCAGCGAGTGTTATCCTCAGATTCTGCTTTAAGTAGCACCATCACAGAGAAAATCTACAGTACTATTTTTTCCCACATTTAAAAATATTTTAAAAATAATATTTAAAATATTAAATAAATAATATTAAAAAAATTTTTTTTAGAGTCAGGTTGTCACTCTGCTGCCCAGGCTGGAGTGCAGAGGTGGGATCATTGCTTAGTGCAGCCTCAACTCCCTGGGCTCAAGTGATCCTCCTGCTTTAGTCTCCTAAGTAGCTGGGACTATGATCATGTGCCACCAAGTCCAGCTAATTTTTATATATATATAAAAAATATACTTGTGTATATTTTATTATATATATTAATTATATATTGCATATATGTAATATATGTATTGCATATATGTAATATATATGCAATAGGTTCAGAACCGTCTCAGAAGCTGTCATGGATGCTTTGGTGCCCCAAGCAGCACCAGGTTGGGGCAACTGGGCTCCAGGTGCTCTGCATACTACCATCAGCTCACAGCTACACCTTCTCCACCTTCACATGGTATGAGGGGCAAACAAGTTCCCTTGGGCCTCTTTTATAAGGGCATTAATCCCATGTATGAGGTCCCCACTTTCACAACATAGTCGTCTCCCAAAAGGCCCCATCTCCTAATGCCATCACCTTGGGATTTAGGATCTTAACTTAGGAATTTTGGGGAAAACATTCAAACCCTAGCATTCTCTTTCTTTAATGCTGCCTTTGGCCAACAGGAGCTGCCTTGCCCCAAGCCCACATCCACAGTCTCATCCCCTTGCTACTCCTCAGCAGCCCAAAGCTGATGACCAACTGACATGATGGTACAAAACATCAGCCCCTTTGTCACAAGAAGCAATTGGCTCTATAGTGCAACTCATCTATCAGAGTCCCCTGTGGGATCAGGCAGAAGCCAGATGCCAGTGGAGACACTGTTTCTCACTTGGCTCCTCCCCGTGCCCTGTCCTCCTCCTCTCACCCTCCTTCTGCTGGGAGCACTCCCTCAATACATCACAGGCATCTGGACCTGTCTCAGGTTTTGTTTACAGGGAAGCCCATCAAAGACAGAAGCCATCCCAAACTTGGGTTTACCTTCCTCAGCAGCCGATTGGAAGAGGGCACATGGCAGAAACAACATTAAAATCCTGAGGACCAGGCCGGGCATGGTGGCTCATGCCTGTTATCCCAGCACTTTGGGAGGCTGAGGCGGGTGGATCATGAGGTCAGGAGATCGAGACCATCCTGGCTAACATGGTGAAACCCCAAGTCTACTAAAAATGCAAAAAATTAGCCAGGCATGGTGGCGGGAGCCTGTAGTCCCAGCTACTTGGGAGGCTGAGGAAGGAGAATGGCATGAACGCAGGAGGCGGAGCTTACAGTGAGCCAAGATTGCACCACTGCACTCCAGCCTGGGCAACAGAGTGAGATTCCATTTAAAAAAAAAAAAAAAAAAAATTCTGAGGACCAGCATCCAGTCACCCAGAGATTAACCCTTGCTATCTGTTTTCGAGGTGAACAGAACCTACCTGTTGCATTAGACAGAGCCAGGGATTCCATGGAGCCACGAGGGGTCTGCTCTGTGGGCGTCATGTCCTCTGTGTATTTCAGGGAACTGATTGGATGACGGGTCCGACACTGCTGAGTGGACATGCCCCCTTCCTCCTCCTCTTCCTCCTCATATTTGGGGACTTGGATGCTGCCTCGGGTCTCACTGAAACTCTGACTAGACATATCACTGTAGCTCTCCTGAGATCTCAGCCTCCCTGGGTAATAGTCTTCTCGGCATTCTTTGATGAAGCTGCCAGCATGTCCTGTCATGGCCAGTGACGAGCTCCTTTTGGGGTTGCTGAAGTGCTTGCCCCACATTTCAGGCTGGGCCCCAGCCCCTTGCCCTCCTGGACTGTAGGAAGTTCTGATGTTGCACTGGCTGAGGAGCTGCAGAGGGCTCTGGGACTGGTTCTGCTCCATCTTGTTCCCATAATGGTAGGGCTCTTCCCGGCTCCTCCAGATGGGGTCCCGGTTGAGACTGGGCGTCTGGCTGGACAGGCTGAGCATGTCCATTTGCAGTGACAGGGGATCTACATCGGCTGACAGCCGGTTGGAACTCACTTGCAGCTGGCTGTGCTGGTTCAGCATGGGCTCCTCCGTCTTGCCCTTGTTCTTGCCAATTTTGGCACTGCGCCGGGACTCCTTGGCCCTGGCGTTCTGGAAGGCGGAATCGGAGGAGTCAGAACCATTGGGGTCTTCCCCAGCACTGCAGGCCCGTGAGCAGAATATCTGGCCCTGCTTCGGAAGGAATGGCCGCCCCAGGAGGGATTTCTTGCAGTGAGCACAGCAGAAACAGGTCTCGGTGGCATGCCAATGTTGACCATCATAGGTCATTTGACCTTGGTCAATACCTAAAATAATGAGAGACATTGGAGAGGCTGATGAGCTGCTCAGAGCCCTGCACTGGGACATGAAACACACTGCACCTTGGTTTGTCTCAGGATTCCAGGTGCGGAAGAATAAATTAATAAATCAACAATCAGACTCCTATGTAAATGGTATTCATGTCCTATTACGAGAACTCCTTGTTGTACCAGTATGCACCTTAACTCATTTGCTCCAAGCACAAAGACTCGAGGTTAAAATGACTTGTCTATGGATCCTTCTGCCTGGGACACATTTCTCCCTGACAAATAGCGATAGTAATACTAACATATGATCATGCCCTGCTTTAACAGCTTTATATATGTAAACTCATTTAATCACTCAACTCCTTGAGCTAGCTTTCTAATATTATTTGCAGTTTTCACATGAGAAAATAGAGGCAGATGAGGCTAAGTAACTTGTGTAGGGTAACATAACTAGGAACCAGAGACAAGATCTGTATCCAGGAAGTTTTATTCTCAACCATGATATTGATACTATCTCCTTCACTCTAGGTAGGCATCTGCTCAAAAGCCAACTCCTCTGAGAAGTCTTCCTGTCCACACTAATAGTGATTTTCCATTGCTCTCCATACTTACCTGCTGGAGTTTTCTTGATAGCATTAATACCACTTTACATTGCAACAGTCTATATATGCATCTGTTTATTATTTCTCTCCCCTGCTAAAAGTGAAGCTCTATGAGGACAGACTCATTAAGTTTCAACAGCATCTCCAGGACCTGGAACATGGCTGGTGTATGACAGGGCTTTTTGTGTATAGATAGATTGAGTGAATCCCATTACTAGCATATGCTCTTCCGATGGGTAAGTCACAGCAGCAACTCAGTGGATGCTATGGTGAATGTTTTCTCCAAAACTCCTAAGTTGAAATCCTAAATCCTAAAGTGATGGCTTTAGGAGATGGGGCTTTTTGGGAGGTCACTAGCTCATGAGAGTGGAGACCTCATGAATGAGATTAGTGCCCTTATAAAAGAAGCCTAAGGGAGCTCGTTTGCCCCTTCCACCGTATGAGGACTCTGCCAGAAGGCATCATCCAGGAAACAGAAAACAGGTCCTCAGTAGACACTGCATTTGCTGGTGTCTTGAGTTTGAACTTCCCAGCCCTCAGGACTGTCAGCAATGCATTTCTGTTACTCAGGAGCCACCCAGTCTGTGCTCTTCTGTTAAAGCAGTCTCAACGGACTTAGTGGGAAATAAAAATGTGGATTTCAACTCTTGTTAAGGAAAAATCTGCTTTTGGTGAAGAAAAACCTAGACATGGTATTGCCAAAGCTATTGCCCCTGTGGGAGCATGCGTACCCTTTGCTTAATTTCATCAGGAAAGGAAGAGGTACAGTTCCTCCCTGTGACAGGACTGTGTCAGGTTTATACAGCCTGGTCACACTGCTTACTAAGGGAGCCTCCCACAGCCCTGGGCGTTCTGCCTTCTCATCATCTCTGCCCTCTTCTGGCTATAGGACTTCATCTCCCTGTGGGACACCATTTCCTGCCATCTTCAGGCCGTGAGCTTTGGGTGGGGCAAAAGCTGACCTGGGGCCCAACATAGGCCAGCAAAAAAAAAATCTGCTCTCCTGGCACCCAGGGACTGATTCAGGGGTGGGCAAGGGACCTGCACTAAGCCAACACCTATCATTGCTTTTTCTAAGGCAGGACTTTTGCTACGGCAGTCACACAGCAGGCGTTTTTTATAGCAGTTGTTAAACTGGCAGAATGGAAGCTGATCACTGCTGGGGCCCCTTCCTGTGGGGACAGCCTGCTGGGAACACAGCCTCAAACTATGACTGTAGGGTGGACCAGGACCCTTGCAGTCTCCTGATACATAATGATACACGGCTTCCCAGAAACAAGGACTAACGTGACCTTCGTCTTCACTGGCTGAGAGTTCCTGAGCCTGGACTTTCAAGGAAGAACTTCTGGAGACTTGTCTAAAGAGGTGGTGAACATGAAATTAGGGAGAAGAAGAGAATCGCAAGAACAAAAGGCCACCGGCCCAAGCAGCCTGTCTTTCTCCTCCACTGTCTATCCCCTCACTTTTGTGTCTATGGAGCCCAGGGAGAGAGGCATGAGGGCAATTCTTCTCTTATTAGCTCTTTCCCAAACTACAGGGTTCTCTTTTCATTTTGGAACCTGGCCTTAGAGACTAAGAGGGGATTTTTTTTTTTTTACAGGGATAGGAGCAGCCACAAGGGTCACCCCAAGTGGGAGAGAGGGAACTGTGTGAATCAAGTGAATCAACTCCATCTCTCTCTTTTTTTGAGACAGATCAACTCCATCTCTTACAGCGCCAGTGCTCCCCGGTAGCATGAGAAAGAACCAGCTGGGGCGGGGCTAGAAACAGACAACCCCAAGCTCTGTGGACACTTCCTCCCCAGGCCCTTGGGAGAAAGCCGAGGCAGACATCACAGGGACATAGGACTCTGTAGTAGTTAAGCATAAGGCTCCAGGACCCTGACAAACACAGGTTCAAATCCCAGCTCCATCCCATTGCAGCTGGTTGTAAAGACGCTGAAGGCCATCTGCTGTTCAAATCTTGAGTCTACTGCATTCCAGCTGTGCGACCCTAGGCAAATGGCTTCATCTCTCTGTTTTTG
This sequence comes from Macaca fascicularis, assembly GCF_037993035.2. NCBI lineage: Eukaryota > Metazoa > Chordata > Mammalia > Primates > Cercopithecidae > Macaca > Macaca fascicularis. The sequence goes on from NC_088376.1 coordinate 127,232,919, forward strand.
TCTCCCCTTCAGTACAATGGGGATAATCCTAGTAGTTGGTAACTGAGTGAATATGCACGGAGTGCTGAGAACTGGGCCTACTGACCAGTCTTCTTTTATTTGCATTAGGACTGAAAGCCTGTGTCTCTCTTTGCTGAGGGTCACTGCCCAGATGCAGTCCAAGAAAGAACGATGAGGCTGCTCTGTCTCTCCTCCCCTCTCCCACCCTCCTTTTTCTCCTCCTTCTCACTCCCTTTCTCAAATGCCTAGAGTGCAGAGAGCTCATGATGGCATCCCTGGGTCCTTTGGTGAGCTCTAATCAGCACAGCATCCAGAGCAGCTGCGGCGATCCCCACTCCCTGTTAGAGGTACACAGGAAGTCCAGTCCCTCTGGCCCGTCTGCCACCAGCTGCTTCTCCACGCTTTGGCAAGGAGACATGCTCAGATGCAGCAGCAAGGGCCTAGTTCCTGGGGCTGGGGGCCTCATGGAAGGATGGGCTTGGGTTGGGAGAGTGGAGGGGAGGTATATCATAAAGCGGCCTGGCAGGCAGCAGAACGTGGTCCCCGATAAACATCGATGTCAGATGGTCCTCTGAACTGCTCCTGAACTCTAAGCATCTGGAAAAGGGCTCTGCTGTTCAGCATCTAAGCGTTCCTTTTTTATTCCTTCTCTAAGCCCTTTAAGCACTTCTTGGAGGGTGTGTGTGTCTACTGCTGCCACAGCCTCGGTCTGTTTATAGGACTGTTTACTCTGCTGTGCACAGGCAAAAGTACCGTTGCCCTAGCAACGGCTGCCTGACACAGGGCCTGCTCTGAGTGGCTGTATAAATACGGAATATTTGTACGGTATGGTCAGAGGTAAAGCACCCAGTGACTGAGGTATGCGTGCTGTAGAGAGTGTGCTCTTTCGCTGTCACAGGAAAATTATGTTTGATAGAAAAGTGGATTTAAAACAAACATTAGGGACAGCATTTTAACTATAGCGGCAGTAATACTGCAGGCCACCATGGTCCCCTTTTCTGACAAAACACTGACACCTTTTTATGGATTTAATAGGAAAGGAGGAGGGAACTCCAGTAAATGTGCTGGGCAGCCAAAGGGAGACAGTAAGAGAAGAAAACCGAGGGGCCATCGGAGGTGTACATGCTGCAGCAACAGAGAGATTTTTCTCTCTGCCAAGTACTGAGCAAAAATTCTAAGCGGCGGTTTCTGGAGAGGCTCTTAGCCTCCAAGGACAGAAACAGAAAAAAACAGAAATATGGATGGGAAGGGGTACTGTTGTCATGGACTGGTATTCTGCACACATGGCCCCTCACACCTGAGCAAGTGTGCACTTGCAGACTTGAATTCTCGGTTGGGCAATACTGGGTCAAGACATTGCACCATTTTCCATGATACTGTCCCACCTGTCCCCTTCTTCACACGTCTTGCCACTTGTCACAATTGATCTTTGCATTTCCTAACTCTTAGCAAAAAGAAGGTTTATCTGTTTGACCACTTTGATCTTGTGAGACATGAAAGCTCCTGGGTACGTTCTTTCTTGGACTGCATCTGGGCAGTGACCCTCAGCAAAGAGAGACACAGGCTTTGAGAGGGGTGAGGATTTTAGGGGTTAGGGGATGGGGAATTTGCCATCACCCAAGCCCCCAGAAGGAAATGCTGCTGACAAAGGTCTTCACAGCAGAGCTTAAGCCTGGGCCTGAGTATATGGGACAAGAATGCCTAATGACAAAGCCCTGTTGAGCATACGGTAGATGTCTTGTCCACAAAGCCAGGGTTTTTATCAGTACACAGAACTCTCCAAATACTAGCTAATTTTCTATTTGAATACATCACTTCTTATGAGCCAGGAAGACAAAGCCACTTTCTGTGGTCCTAATAAAACCTTTTAAGTGGGGCGAAATGGGCTCCAAAATGGATTATCTCTATATCTCCTCACTCTAGGTAAGAAACTGGCAGCTTCTAAACAGACTTCTTGGGATTGCACAAGCCACTGGACGATCTGGCTGTGATCTCACAGACATTCAGCCACTGCCAGTGTTTTATTTCTCCCCAATGTTGGCTCCTTCCCAAGGTGCCAGAAAAGGCAACTTGAATGAATAAGCCACAATGCAGTACGATCTGGAATAGCCTCGAAGGGTTGAACAAATTGGTTATTTGCAGAGGGAAAATGATTTTCACCATCTCAAATCTGCCACTGGTTGGGGGAGTTAATAGTTTATGGACTATTTGAGGTTCACTTGCTTTGCATTTGGCTGGAATAGCTTTTATTTATTTTTTTTTTAAGACATACTTGCCAGAAGCCACTGGATTTCCCTGACTATCCCTTCCTACCAAGAGGACCACTTTGGTTCCTCCCTCTGCAAATCCCCATCTTGTCCCAAGGAGGCTATGGAAGATATCTGTTTAGATTTTCCTTCTGAACTTCCCCCACTGCCCTGACCCTCAGTTATAGGACTGTATGGCACATAGTCCCAACTTGGAGGTGGGCCCTTGACCAAAGCAAGGCTGATAAGATTCTTATTTGGAAGAACTGACCTGCAAGCTGGCAGAGACATAGTTCTTCTCCTTTTGAGAATGCAAATACTAAGTCTAGTATCACTAGTGAGTCATCTCGACCATTAGGTGAAGATAGCTTGTCTCAAATGATGTTAACAGAAGGCAAATTAAGCTGAGATACAGAGAAAAAATCTGTTTTGTCTGAACCCTTGATCCACCCCTACCTGAAGCCAGTATACTCTTTGGCCTTTCTAGTGTTGTGAATCAAGAAATTCCCTTTTTCAGTTAAGTTACCATGAGCTGGGTTTCTATCACTTGCAATCAAAGATATTTTAACTACACCCAAAACAAAGGTGACCTCATCACAGAAGGACAAAGCCAACTGCCAAGTATTGCCTCACCTATATGTTGGGCACAGGTGTCACAATATTCTGCATACAAGGACTCGAAGCAGTGGCAACAGTAGGGTCTTCCCTCCTTCATGATGTAGCGCTGGCCGCCCAGCACTGTCTCACACTCAAAGCAGCAAAAGTGTTTCATGTGCCAGTGTCGCCCCTCGGCTTCTGTGCATTCATCTGCAAAGATGATCTGGAGATGGGGAAGCCAAATGGTCAGTATGTGAGACCCATCCAGAAGGACACACTTTAAAGGAAGAAAGCTATGGGGACCCTGAACTAGAAGGGTAAGAAAGCAGCTCCCACTCACAAATAATTAAATAAAAATCCATATGTATATGTTTATTCTGTATGTATATCAGTTCCTATATATGGATTTACCTAAAGCATAATTAAACATGATTTCTGGCCTAGCCGGTAATTAACTTGACCACATTTAATAAGAGAAGGAATGTTCCACCCTGGAGAATATAAGGCAGGATCAAAAACTGACAGCTCACAGGCACATTGGACATACATATCTGCTTCATTGGTCTGGACACATTATTTTTTTAAATAGAAAATATCATATTAACACTTGGAATCCTGGTTTCTCTTTTGAAAACACAACATTTGCCATGCTCAGTGCACATTCCTACATGGCAATAATAAACAAGAGCTAAAAAGAGAGGCTGCTGCTTTCTAATGAGTGGCAAGTTCTCCAGTTTGTCATATTCTTCACCCTTCCCTATTGCCTTAAATAAGTCACCTTCATTTACAACACCTGCCAGGCCCTCACAAGCATTTGCATTTTCCCCCAATATAGAGTTTTTAACATTTCAAAGCACAGATTTCAAAGTTTACTATAAAGCTACAGTAATGAGGCCAGCATGGCACTGGCATAAGGCTGGGCATATAGATGAACAGGTATCCAGATTTAAACTCATACATATATGGTCAATTAATTGTTGAAAAGGGGGCCAAGACCATTCCATGGGGAAAAGAATAGTCTTCTCAACAAATGGAGCTGGGACAACAGGAGAGCCTCATGTAAAATAATGAATTCAAACCCCTACCTCACATCATACATAAAAATTAACTCAAGGCTGGGTGTGGTGACTCACGCCTGGTAATCCCAGCATTTTGGGAGGCTGAGGCAGGTGGATCACGAGGTCAGGAGATCGAGACCATCCTGGCTAACATGGTGAAACCCTGTCTCTATTAAAAATACAAAAAAATAGCCGGGTGTGGTGGCAGGTGCCTGTAGTCCCAGCTACTTGGGAGGCTGACGCAGGAGAATGGCGTGAACCCAGGAGGTGGAGCTTGCAGTGAGCCGAGATCGCACCACAGAACTCCAGCCTGGGTGACAGAGTAAAACTCCATCTCAAAGAAAAACAGAAAAATTAACTCAAAAGGGATTAAAGAGCTAGGGGCAGAAAAACAATACAATGCTTAGAAGAAAACACAGGTGTAAATTTTTATGACCCTGAAAGGCAATGGTTTCTTAGATATGATGCTGAAAGCATAAACAACAAAAAATAAAGTAGACTTCATCAAAATTAAAAACTTTATGCTTCAAAGGACATCACTGAGTAAGTGAAAATACAGCTATAGAATGGGAGAAAATATTTGCCAATCATCTGATAAGGGACTAGTATACAGAATATATACAAATCACTCTTACAACTCAATAATAAAGAGAAAAATAGGCCGGGTACAGTGGCTCACACCTGTAATCCCAGTGCTTTGAGAGGCTGAGGTGGGTGGATTACATGAGGCCAGAAGTTTGAGACCAGCCTCGCCAACATGGTGAAATGCCATCTCTACTAAAAATACAAAAATTAGTTAGGCATGGTGGTGCATGCCTTTAATCCCAGCTACTCAGGAGGTTCAGTCAAGAGAATCGCTTGAACCTGGGAGGTGGAGGCTGCAATGAGCCAAGATCATGTCACTGCACTCCAGCCTCGGTGACAGAGTGAGACTCTGTCTTTAAAAAAAAAAAAAAAGAGAGAGAGAAAAATAACCCAATTGAAAAGGTTGTCAAAAAAATTTAAATTAATTTTTCAGACATCTCTCTGAAAAAGAAGATACACAAATACCTAATAAACACATGAAAAGATGCTCAACATTATTAGCTGTTGGGGAAATGTGAATTGAATCAAAACCTCAATGTGATACTACTTCATACCCATTATGATAGCTATAATGAAAAAAAAAAAACAGATAATAACAAGTATTAGTGGGAAAGTGGACAAACTGGAATCCTCATTTATTGATAGCAGGAATGTAAAATGTTATATTTGTTTTGGAAGACAATTTGGCATTCTCTCAAAAGATTAAACTTAGAATTATCATATGACCCAGCAATTCCATTCCTGGATATACACTCAAGAGAACTAAAAATATATGTACACAAAAAACTTGTACATAAATGCTCATAGTAGCATTGTTTAGAGTAGCCAGAAAGTGGAAACAACTTAAATGTCCATCAATTGATACATGGCTAGACAAAATGTGATATATTCATACAATTGAATATTATTCAGCCATGAAAAGGAATGAAGTACTTACATATACTACAATATGGATTAACATTGGAAACATGCTAAATGAAAGAAACCAGACTTGAAAGGTCACATATAATTTCACTTACACGAAATGTCCAGAACATGTAAATCCACAGAGACAGAGATAGATTAATAGTTGCCAGGGGTTAGGGAAAGGGGAAATGAGGAGTGACTGCTAATGGACACAGAGTTTCTCTTTGGTTGACGAAAATGGTCTGGAATCAGCAGTGATGGCTGCACAGCTTTGTGAATACACTAAAATCTACAGAATTATTTACTTTAAAAGGGTCCTTAATACTATGCAAACTATATCTCAATAAACAAATTTCAAAGTGTGTGCTTCAATCATATTCTAATTGTCATTAGACAACACAAAGTTGTATTCTGAGCACCAATTTTCAGATGTGGAAACTGAGGCATGAAGGTAAAAAGGTGTCCTAGAACCACAGAGTTGGACCTGAATTTAGTTTTTCAGCTATCTTTCTAGAAGGTCTCTCTAGAACATCACCATTAGTGTTAGAATCCAAATTAGTTAAGTCTGATCAGCTTCCTCCTAGAAAGTGAGTCCCCTGTAGGTAGTTTCTAAGAAAGAAATGCCCATGTAACACTAGGTTCTCTGGCTGAAAAAGGGGAGTGTTACTCACCTCCCACACTGCTATTTACAGGGAAAGATAGATGAAAAAAAAATCCTTTGCACAGGAGGAATCCTCTGTCTAGGACTTTTATCCAAATTATTCCCATAAAAGTGGTCAGATTTAGAACATTCTTATTTCTGCTCCCAACTTATAAAGCTAAACCAGGTTTTCCATTCTGTCAGCTTACACGGTAGTGTGTGCTTCTAGTAGGGGAAGAAGGCAAGGCAGAGGTCTTGCGTTCTATCCTGCTTTCTTAAA